>NC_041382.1:327373767-327510471 GCF_002162155.2 Triticum dicoccoides | reverse complement strand
ATGGCGTCCTGCTGTATTTCATCGAACGCCAGGACCCGCGCCGAGCGATGCCTAACCTCGTGTGGGAGAACCGTTTCTGCTCCATAGACGAGGAAGAACAGGGTCTCGCCTGTCGGCCTGGTGGTGGTGGTGCGGATGGACCACAACACGGACTGGAGCTCATCGTGCCAGCCCCTGCCGCATGCCTCGAGCTTCTTCTTAAAGGTCCTAGTCTTGAGACCCCTCAGAACTTCCGCGTTGGCACGTTCGGCCTGGCCGTTGCTCCTGGGGTGCGCCACAGAGGCGTAGCAGATCTGCATTCCGAGGTTAGCACAATATGTTTTGAAGATATTGCTAGTGAACTATGAGCCGTTGTCGGTGATGATGCGATTAGGGACCCCAAATCGGCTTACGAGGCCCTTGATGAACTTGACTGCTGACCCAGCTGAGATGGTGCGGACGGCTTCCACTTCCGCCCACTTGGTGAATTTGTCGATGGCGACGTAGAGGTAGCGGTAGCCTCCAGGCGCTCGAGGGAATGGGCCCAGGATATCCATCCCCCAGACCACGAACGGCCATCAGAGCGGGATAGTCTGGAGGTCCTGAGCCAGCTGGTGGATCTGCTTGGCGTGGAATTGGCAGGCCTCGGAGGATTTCACCAGCTCAGCCGCGTCGTTGAGTGCCATGGGCCAGTAGAACCCGCTGCGGAAAGCCTTGCTGACTAGGGTCGCGACGGCGAGTGGTGCCCGCAGTCTCCGCCATGTATGTCAGCCAGCAGCTCATTCGCCTGTTCCCTGGAAATGCATCATAGAGAAACATCATTCAGCCGCTTCCTGTATAGCTCACCATCCTGAATGCAGTACGCCGTAGCCTGCCAGGCCACACGCTCCGTGTCTTCCTCCTTCTCTGGCAACGTGCCTTGCATCAGGTATGCCCTGAAATCCTTGATCCAGCACCCCTCCTGAGGCTCGAGTGCTAAGAGGAGGCACGCTCCTGAGGTCGGGCCGCAGGCGGGGGCTCCCGAGGCTGGTGGCTGGGAGAGCTCCTCCTGAGGTGGCGCCGGCTCCACAGGCGGAGGTGCTACTGAAGTTTTGAAGAGCTGGTCCTCGAAGATGCCAGGCTCTTGGAGTAGCCGCTTGGATACTCTTTTGGCGATGTCATCGGCCTCCTTGTTGGTGCCACGGGGCACATGTTGTAGCTCCAGGCCCAGGAACTACTTCTCCATTTTGCGTACCTCCGCGAGGTATGCCTCCATGTGCTCATCATTTGGCTTGTACACCTTGTTGGAGAAGTTGACGAGGAGCTGTGACTCTCCCTTGATGGTGAGGCGTTTCACCCCAAGGGCCACCGCAGCCTTGAGGCCGGCGATGCGGCCCTCGTATTCTCTGATGTTGTTGGAGACCTTCTCGCCCCGCTGGAAGTAGAGCTCCACGGCGTAGTAAAGTTTGTCCTGAGTGGGCGAGATGAGCACGACTCCAGCCCCCATGCCCTGGCGCGCGAACGCGCCATCGAAGTACATGACCCAGCCATCCGGTGCTTCACTCCCTGGTGAGAGGGATCGGTTCTCACCTGCTTCGAGCTCCGGGGTGTCGGTCCATTCTGCCACAAAGTCGATGAGTGCAACCCCCTTGATGACCCTGGTTGTGCTGAACTACAAGTCAAACGCTTGCAGCTCGATGTTCCATTCGACGACTCTTCCCGCAGCATTGGGGCTCCTGAGCACTCTCTCCAATGGGTAAGCTGAGACGACCTTGATGGGGTGACCCTGAAAGTAGTGGCGCAGCTTACGCGAGGCCACCAGGAGTGCGAGCAAGAGCTTCTAAGGCATGGGGTATCGTGCTCTCGCATCTCGTAGCACTGTGCTGATGAAGTACACTGGGTGCTCGACAAGGGCGAGAGAGCTGACGGAGTTTTTGGCTCACGGGGGCTGAGGTGTTTCCTGTGGATCTCCAGCTCCTGGGGCTTGATGACTAGCCGGGGCAGCCGCTGTCTCAGGAGCATCACCTTGGTGTTGTGCAACGTCATCCGGCTTGGTGGCTCCATTTGGCGGGCCCTTGACCCGTGGCTCCTCTCTGAGGGCCACCAGCGCTGCGCTGGCGGAGTGGGGTGTGGCAGACAAGTAGAGTACCAAGGGCGAGGCGCCACCATCACTGGCGGGCTGGTCAAGTATCTCTTGAGGTCTTGAAATGCCAGGTTGGCCTTAGGGGTCCGCTTGAACGGACCCTTCTTCTTCATCAGCTTGAAGAACGGCAAGGCGCGCTCCCCCAATTTGGAGATGAAGCACCCCAACGAAGTCACGCAGCCTGCAAGCTTATGCATCTCCTTGAGGTTTTGCGGTGGGCTCATGTCTTCGATTGCCTTGACCTTCTCCGGGTTGGCCTCGATCCCTCTGTGGGACACGAGGAAGCCCAGCAGCTTGCCGGAAGGGACACCAAACACGCACTTCTCTGGATTGAGCCGCAAGTCCACCTGGCGCAGGCTCGCGAAGGTCTCCTCCAGGTCCTGAATCAAAGTTCTCGCCTCCCGAGATTTCACCACAATGTTGTCGACTCATGTCTACTACACAACCTTCTTCTTGTAGACGTTGTTGGGCCTCCAAGTGCAGAGGTTTGTAGGACAATAGCAAATTTCCCTCAAGTGGATGACCAAAGGTTTATCAATCCGTACGAGGCGTAGGATGAAGATGGTCTCTCTCAAGCAACCCTGCAACCAAATAACAAAGAGTCTCTTGTGTCCCCAACACACCCAATACAATGGTAAATTGTATAGGTGCACTAGTTCGGCGAAGAGATAGTGAAACAAGTGGTATATGGACAGTAGATAAAGGTATTTGTAATCTGAAATAATAAAAACAGCAAGGTAGCAAGTGATAAAAGTGAGCGTAAACGGTATTGCAATGTGTTGAAACAAGGCCTCGGGTTCATACTTTCGCTAGTGTAAGTCCTCTCAACAATACTAACATAATTGGATCATAAAACTATCCCTCAACATGCAACAAAGAGTCACTCCAAAGTCACTAATAGCGGAGAACGAATGAAGAGATTATGGTAGGGTACGAAACCACCTCAAAGTTATTCTTTCCAATCAATCCGTTGGGCTATTCCTAGAAGTGTCACAAACAGCCCTAGAGTTCATACTAGAATAACACCTTAAGACACAAATCAACCAAAATCCTAATGTCACCTAGATACTCCAATGTCACCTCAAGTATCCGTGGGTATGATTATACGATATGCATCACACAATCTCAGATTCATCTATTCAACCAACACAAAGGACCTCAAAGAGTGCCCCAAAGTTCTACCGGAGAATCACGACGAAAACGTGTGCCAACCCCTATGCATAGGTTCATGGGCGGAACCCGCAAGTTGATCACCAAAACATACATCAAGTGAATCACGTGATATCCCATTGTCACCACAGATATCCACGGCAAGACAAACATCAAGTGTTCTCAAATCTTTAAAGACTCAATCCGATAAGATAACTTCAAAGGGGAAACTCAATTCATTACAAGAGAGAAGAGGGGGAGGAGAAACATAAGATCCAACTATAATAGCAAAGCTCGCGATACATCAAGATCGTGCCAAATCAAGAACACGAGAGAGAGAGAGAGATCAAACTCATAGCTACTGGTACATACCCTCAGTCCCGAGGGAGAACTACTCCCTCCTCGTCATGGAGAGCACTGGGATGATGAAGATGGCCACCGGAGAAGGATTGCCCCCTCCGACAGGGTGCTGGAACGGGTCTAGATTGGCTTTCAGTGGCTACGGAGGCATCTGGCGGTGGAACTCCCGATCTATTCTCCGTTCTGGAAGTTTTAGGTCACGTAGGTATTTATGGGTGCAGGAGGTACGTCAGGGGAGCCACGAGGGCCCCACGAGACAGGGGGGCGCGCCCCCACCCTCGTGGGCAGCTCCCATATCTTCTGACGTGGGGTCCAAGTCCATCAGGTGTGTTTCCTTCCAAAAATAACTTCTCCAGTTGATTTCGTTCCGTTTCGACTCCGTCTGATATTCCTTTTCTTCAAAACACTGAACAGCAAATCTGGGCTGGGCCTCCGGTTAATAGGTTAGTCCCAAAAATAATATAAAAGTGGAAAAGAAAGCCCAATATTGGCCAAAACAGTAGATAATATAGCATGGAGCAATCAAAAATTATAGATACGTTGGAGACGTATCAAGCATCCCCAAGCTTAATTCCTGCTCGTCCTCGAGTAGGTAAATGATAAAAAAGAATTTTTGATGCAGAGTGCTACTTGGCATAATTTCAATGTAATTCTTCTTACTTGTGATATGAATATTCAGATCAAAAAGATTCAAGACAAAACTTCATATTGACATAAAAATAATAATACTTCAAGCATACTAACAAAGCAATCATGTCTTCTCAAAATAACATGGCCAAAGAAAGCTATCCCTACAAAATCATATAGTCTGGCTATGCTCCATCTTCACCACACAAAATATTTAAATCATGCACAACCCCGATGACAAGCCAAGCAATTGTTTCATACTATAACTTTTTCAAAACTTTTTCAATCTTCACGCAATACATGAGCGTGAGCCATGGACATAGCACTATAGGTGGAATAGAATGGTGGTTGTGGAGAAGACAAAAAGGAGAAGATAGTCTCACATCAACTAGGCGTATCAGTGGGCTATGGAGATGCCCATCAATAGATATCAATGTGAGTGAGTAGGGATTGCCATGCAACGGATGCACTAGAGCTATAAGTGTATGAAAGCTCAACAAAAGAAACTAGTGGGTGTGCAACCAACTCGCTTGCTCACGAAGACCTAGGGCATTTTGAGGAAGCCCATCATTGGAATATACAAGCCAAGTTCTATAAAGAAAGATTCCCACTAGTATATGAAAGTGACAACATAGGAGACTCTCTATCATGAAGATCATGGTGCTACTTTGAAGCACAAGTGTGGTAAAAGGATAGTAGCATTATCCCTTTTTTGGCCTTTCTTTTTTTATTTGGCCTTTTTTTATTTGGCCTTTCTTTTTTTATTTGGCCTTTCTTTCCTTTTTTTGGGGGGGAACAATGCTCTATTGAATGATGATTATCACACTTCTATTTATTTACAACTCAATGATTACAACTCGATACTAGAACAAAGTATGACTCTATATGAATGCCTCCGGCGGTGTACCGGGATATGCAATGAATCAAGAGTGACAAGTATGAATAAATTATGAACAGTGGCTTTGCCACAAATACTATGTCAACTACATGATCATGCTAAGCAATATGACAATGATGAATGTGTCATGATGAATGGAATGGTGGAAAGTTGCATGGCAATGTATCTCGGAATGGCTTTGGAAATGCCATAATAGGTAGGTATGGTGGCTGTTTTGAGGAAGGTATAGGGTGGGTTTATGGTACCGGCGAAAGGTGTGCGGTACTAGAGAGGCTAGCAAGAGTGGAAGGGTGAGAGTGCGTATAATCCATGGACTCAACATTAGTCATAAAGAACTCATATACTTATTGCAAAAATCTACAAGTTATCAAAGCAAAGTACTACGCGCATGCTCCTAGGGGGATAGATTGGTAGGAAAAGACCATAGCTCGTCCCCGACCACCACTGATAAGGAAGACAATCAATAAATAAATCATGCTCCGACTTCATCACATAATGGTTCACCATACGTGCATGCTACGGGAATCACAATCTTCAACACAAGTATTTCTCAAATTCACAACTACTCAACTAGCATGACTCTAATATCACCATCTCCATATCTCAAAACAATTATCAAGTATCAAACTTCTCATAGTATTCAACACACTCATAAGAGAATTTTATTATTCTTGAATACCTAGCATATTAGGATTTTAAGCAAATTACCATGCTATTTAAGACTCTCAAAATAATATAAGTGAAGCATGAGAGTTCATCTATTTCTTCAAAATAAAACTACCACCATGCTCTAAAAGATATAAGTGAAGCACTAGAGCAAATGACAAACTACTCCGAAAGATATAAGTGAAGATCAATGAGTAGTCGAATAATTATGCAACTACGTGAAGACTCTCTAACATTTAATAATTTCAGATCTTGGTATTCTATTCAAACGGCAAGAAAAGAAAAATAAAATGACATCTAAGAATGGCACACATCATGTGAAGAAGCAAAAACTTAGGATCAACCGATACTAACCGATAGTTGTTGAAGAAGAAAGGTGGGATGCCAACCGGGGCATCCCCAAGCTTAGATGCTTGAGACTTCTTGGAATACTATCTTGGGGTGCCTTGGGCATCCCCAAGCTTGAGCTTTTGTGTCTCCTTAATTCCTCTCATATCACGGTCTCCCTAAATCTCAAAAGCTTCATCCACACAAAACTCAACAAGGACTCGTGAGATAAGTTAGTATAAACCATTGCCAAAACCTTATCATACTCTACTGTAGCAAATAACTAAAATTATTATTCAACATTGCATACTAAATGCCTCTGCATATTTAATAGTCCTATCCTCAAATAGAATCATTAAAGAAGCAAACATATGCAAACAATGCAAACATAACAGCAATCTGCCTAAACAGGATAGTCTGTAAAGAATGCTGCAACATCCATACTTCCCTAACTCCAAAAATTATGAAAGAAAATTCCCACTGTAGTAAATTTATCAGATCATAATATGCAAAAGGTTTCAACATTTTATCACGTTCTTACTTTTCTAGGGAATTATTGCAACAGCGGTAAACTTTCTGTTTTCAAACAGCAACATGTATACTTGTAACATAGGCATAGTAAAGGCTATCAATGCCACTTTTATTGAAATAAAAGATGCAAAACATTGTTCTAAATAATATCAAGCAAATCCTAACAAAATAAATTGACGCTCCAAGCAAAACACATATCATGTGGCGAATAAAAATATAGCTCCAAGTAAAGTTACCGATGAACAAAGACGAAAGAGGGGATGCCTTTCGGGGCATCCCCAAGCTTAGGCTCTTGGATATCCTTGAATATTACCTTGGGGTGCTATGGGCATCCCCAAGATTAGGCTCTTTCCACTCCTTATTCCATAGTCCATCGAATCCTTACCCAAAACTTGAAAACTTCACAACACAAAACTTAAAGTAGAAAACTCGTAAGCTCCGTTAGTATAAGAAAGTGAATCACCACTTCAAGGTACTGTAATGAACTCATTATTTATTTATATTGGTGTTAAACCTACTGTATTCCAAATTATCTATGGTTTAGAAACTATTTTACTAGCCATAGATTCATCAAAATAAGTAAACGACACATGAAAAACAGAATCTGTCAAAAACAGAACAGTCTGTAGTAATCTGGATTAAACGTATACTTATGGAACTCATAAAATTCTAAAATAAATTTCTGGACCTGAGGAATTTATCTATTAATCATCTGCAAAAATAATTAACTAAATATCACTGTCCAAATAAAAATGGCAGCAATTCTCGTGAGCGCTAAAGTTTCTTTTTTTTACAGCATGATCAACAAGACTCTCCCCAAGTCTTCCCAAAGGTTCTACTTGGCACAAACACTAATTAAAAGCATAAAACCACATCTAAACAGAGGCTAGATGAATTATTTATTACTAAACAGGAACAAAAAGCAAGGAACCAAAATAAAGTTGGGTTGCCTCCCAACAAGCGCTATCGTTTAACGCCCCTAGCTAGGCATGTTGATTTCAATGATGCTCACATAAAGGATAAGAATTGTAACATAAAGAGAGCATCATAGAGAATATGACTAGCACATTTAAGTCTAACATACTTCCTATGCATAGGGATTTTGTGAGCAAACAACTTATGGGAACAAGAATCAACTTGCATAGGAAGGTAAAACAAGCATAACTTCAAAACTTTACGCACATAGAGAGGAAACTTGATATTATTGCAATTCCTACAAGCATATGTTCCTCCCTCATAATAATTTTCAGTAGCATCATGAATTAATTCAACAATATAACCAGAACCTAAAGCATTCTTTTCATGATATATAAGCATAGAATTTTTACTACTCTCCACATAAGCAAATTTCTTCTCAGTCGGAATAGTGGGAGTATCATAAGAGACTTGAATACTGTAAATTGTTTCCAAATTAAAAGAGTAATGTTCAGAGAAGGGGTAATCATAACCATGACAATTTTTATAAATATAATCACTAATTTTTTATAGCATAAGTATCATCACAATAATCATCATAAGTAGGAGGCATGCTATCATCATTATAAACTTGCATATCAAAACTTGGGAGACTAAAAATATCATCTTCATTAACCATAGCTTCCCCAAGCTTGGGACAAACATTACTTGCAGCAAATATATTCTCAAATATGTCATCCTCAACAAACATAGCTTCCCCAAGCTTGGGCCTTTTCATATCATAAGCATAATCACTCTCATCATTAATAGTATAGATAGCACCGATAGTATAGCAATTATTATATTCTTCCAAGCAAGTACCAAAAAGATTTTCAAGATCATAAGAAGTATCATTATCTTCCTCAATTATATTTTCATGAGGCGCAATAGTAATAGGAGCAGCATTATTTGGGAGATATATCTTTTTACCTCTCTTCCTTTTTCTTTTCTTCTTCTTCACCACATCATGTGTGGGTTCAATCCTCTTTTTGGAGCTCCTTATTAATGAGATTGGTTGAATAGGAGGCTCCTCCTCGTTGCCTGATTCATCATAAGAAATAACAGGAGGATATTGGGAAGTCTCTTCCCTTTCATTAGTATTCTCTTCATCTTCTAATTGTTTTCTTTTCTTTATGTAGTTGGCAATATAAGGATTATCAATGCAATTCACCGCACAATACATATAAATTTTCTCTAGATCAAAATCAAGAACTCTATCAAGATTAAACTTTGGAATACCCTCAGTTATACGTTTCATTTCTTCATAACCCAAAATAAGGCTAAGCTCTTTATGATGCTCAAGGGTAATCAAATTATCACAATGTTTGGACACGACTTGATCATGAAACAAATAGCTTTGGAGCTTTAAATGACCATGTTCATTGCAAAGTTCACAAGGGGCATGAAAAATATTGAATCTTTCAGCACACTCATCTAGGATTTCTTGCAATGATTTGGTTTCTAAGTACTTATGCCTCTTGCAATATCTATCTTCCCTATTTGGTGTGTACTTGCAAACCCAGTCTACTCCACAAAAATTGACATGTTTATAGGAGGCATTTTCATCATAACTAGTGCAATCATCATTAGCATCATGGATATTCAAAGAATTCGTACTAACAACATTGCAACCATGCTCATCATTCAAATATTTAGTGCCAAACATTTTATAGATTTCTTCTTCTAGCACTTGAGCACAATTATCCTTTCGATCATACTTACGAAAGATATTAAAAAGGTGAAGCGTATGAGACAAACTCAATTCCATTTTTTATGGTTTTCTTTTATAAACTAAACTAGTGATAAAACAAGAAACTAAAAGACTCAATTGCAAGATCTAAAGATATACCTTCAAGCGCTAACCTCCCCGGCAACGGTGCCAGAAAAGAGCTTGATGTCTACTACACAACCTTCTTCTTGTAGACGTTGTTGGGCCTCCAAGTGCAGAGGTTTGTAGGACAGCAGCAAATTTCCCTCAAGTGGATGACCAAAGGTTTATCAATCCGTAGGAGGCGTAGGATGAAGATGGTCTCTCTCAAGCAACCCTGCAACCAAATAACAAAGAGTCTCTTGTGTCCCCAACACACCCAATACAATGGTAAATTGTATAGGTGCACTAGTTCGGCGAAGAGATAGTGAAACAAGTGGTATATGGATAGTAGATAAAGGTATTTGTAATCTGAAATAATAAAAACAGCAAGGTAGCAAGTGATAAAAGTGAGCGTAAACGGTATTGCAATGTGTTGAAACATGGCCTAGGGTTCATACTTTCGCTAGTGTAAGTCCTCTCAACAATACTAACATAATTGGATCATAAAACTATCCCTCAACATGCAACAAAGAGTCACTCCAAAGTCACTAATAGCGGAGGACGAACGAAGAGATTATGGTAGGGTACGAAACCACCTCAAAGTTATTCTTTCCAATCAATCCGTTGGGCTATTCCTATAAGTGTCACACACAGCCCTAGAGTTCGTACTAGAATAACACCTTAAGACACAAATCAACCAAAACCCTAATGTCACCTAGATACTCCAATGTCACCTCAAGTATCCGTGTGTATGATTATACGATATGCATCACACAATCTCAGATTCATCTATTCAACCAACACAAAGGACCTGAAAGAGTGCCCCAAAGTGTTACCGGAGAATCACGACAAAAACGTGTGCCAACCCCTATGCATAGGTTCATGGGCGGAACCCGCAAGTTGATCACCAAAACATACATCAAGTGAATCACGTGATATCCCATTGTCACCACAGATATCCACGGCAAGACATACATCAAGTGTTCTTAAATCTTTAAAAACTCAATCCGATAAGATAACTTCAAAGGGGAAACTCAATTCATTACAAGAGAGAAGAGGGGGAGGAGAAACATAAGATCCAACTATAATAGCAAAGCTCGCGATACATGAAGATCGTGCCAAATCAAGAACACGAGAGAGAGAGATCAAACACATAGCTACTGGTACATACCCTCAACCCCGAGGGAGAACTACTCCCTCCTCGTCATGGAGAGCACCAGGATGATCAAGATGGCCACCGGAGAAGGATTGCCCCCTCCGGCAGGGTGCTGGAACGGGTCTATATTGGCTTTTGGTGGCTACGGAGGCTTCTGGCGGCGGAACTCCCTATCTATTCTCCGTTCTGGAAGTTTTAGGTCACGTAGGTATATATGGGTGCAGGAGGTACGTCAGGGGAGCCACTAGGGCCCCACGAGATAGGGGGCGCGCCCTAGGGGGGTGGGCGCGCCCCCACCCTCATGGGAAGCTCCCATGTCTTCTGACGTGGGGTCCAAGTCCATCAGGTGTGTTTCCTTCCAAAAATAACTTCTCCAGTTGATTTCGTTCCGTTTCGACTCTGTCTGATATTCCTTTTCTTCAAAACACTAAAATAGGCATAAAACAGCAAATCTGGGCTGGGCCTCCGGTTAATAGGTTAGTCCAAAAAATAATATAAAAGTGGAAAATAAAGCCCAATATTGGCCAAAACAGTAGATAATATAGCATGGAGCAATCAAAAATTATAGATACGTTGGAGACGTATCATCGACATAGGCCTCAGCATTTCTCCCGAGCTGCCGCCCCAAGGCGATGTGCATCAGCCACTGGAAGGTCGCTCCTTCATTGCGTAGTCCAAATGGCATGCAAGTGTAGCAGTATACCCCGCATGGGGTCAAGAAAGCCGTTTTCGCCACATCTTCCACCGCCATCTTGATCTGGTGGTAGGCTGAGAACGCATCCAGGAAACACAGTAGATCACACTCCGTTGTGGAGTCGACAATCTGGTCGATGCGCGGCATCGGGAATGGGTCTTGAGGGCAAGCCTTGTTGAGGTTGGTGAAGTCGACACACATGCGTTCCTTCCCTCCTTTCTTTGGCATGACGACCGTGTTCACCAGCCACTCTGGGTACTGGACCTCGCGAATGACACCTGCTGCTTCCAGCTTGCGGGTTTCCTGAATGATGAAAGACTTCTTCTCTGTGGATTGTTGCCTCGCCTTCTGCTTCATAGGGCGCTCATTGGGGCACACCCTCAGATGATGCTTGATCACTCCTCTCGGGACCCCAACTAGCTGCTTGGGCTCCCAGGCGAATACTTCCTTGTTCGCCCGCAAGAAGTCCACCAACTCCCTTTCTTGATCTGGGGCGAGGTCGGCGCCTATAGTAAAGGTGGCACCAGAGGTCCCGTCCTCATCGACCGGTATCTGCTTCGTCTTGGCTTGACCTTGAGTGAATAGCTACTTCTTCTTGGTCGGCGCAGCCCCCTTGGCCCTGGGCATGGCCTTGCCGGCCAGGCAAGCTACCGCCGTGGCCATGAAGGCAAGTTTGAGGGCCGCCAAGGTTTCCTTGGTGTCTCCAGCCATGGTGAGGACGCCCTTGCTACCTAGCATCTTCATGAGGTTGTAGGCAGGATGGGTAGCCGCCATGAACTGAGCCAGCACCGGGTACCCGAGGATGGCGTTGTACGGTAAGCCGATGCGGGTGATGTCGAACTCGATTAGCTCGGTGTGGTAGTTGTCGCATGTGCCAAAGGTCACGTGCAGATGGATCTGCCCTAGGGGGTTGGAGGAGCTGCTGCCAACTCCGGAGAAGGGCCTGATGGGGCGGAGCCGCTCCAGCGGCACATGAAGGAGACTAAAAGCCTCCATGGAGAGCACGCCGATGAGGGTCTTGGTGGCCACGCTGCAGATGTTGGGCGTGCAAAGCATCATGAGCACGCCTGAACCTATGGTGGTGACTGGGTGATCCCCCGAGTCGAAGGTCAGGTTAGCCTTAGGCGCCGCCCAACCCGTGGGAGCCCCGTGCCGCGTGGAGGCGACGCCGATCTGGCGAAAGAATGGCTTGGTGTGACGGTCCGAGGGCGGCGCCTATGATCCACCAAGGAAAACCACGACGACGGGGGTTGCTGGTCCCCCAAAGCGTGCGATGAAGAGGTCGCCTAGCTCCTCCCAGGAGGCCACAGAAGATTCCGGTAGATGGAGGAGCCGGGCGCGCGGCACGCCAGTGAGGGCCATTGGGAGCCAGTTGGCCATGACTTCACCGGCGCCCCCGGCCTCCAGGACGGCCTCCTCGTATGACAGCAGGAAGGCTGCCAAATCCGCCACACCATCGTAGCGGGGCGGCATCTCCGGCTTGAACTTGTGCAGCCACCGCACCCACCGCAAGGCAAGGGTGAAAGCCCGGAGCCCCACGACACTATGGAGGGTGCCCATCAATCCAGTCGGAGAAGTGGCGGCGTCCATGAGAGCCGGTCGGAGCGGCGAGGCTGTCGGGGGCAAGCTTCGGCGCACCCCTACCTGGCGCGCCAAATGTCGGGTTCTGGCAAAACTCTTGAGGTTTGAACACTTAGGTGCGCACAAAGATATCCCCCCCTCTAGCTCGCACATGTCATGATCTCACGGCCTAGCTCGACGAACCCAAAGAACAAGAGACACAAGTGTTTATACTGGTTCGGGCCACCAATGCGGTGTAATACCCTACTCCAGTGTGGTGTGGTGGATTGGCTCTTGGGCTGAGGATGAACAGTTACCAGGGAAGAACAGCCTCCCGAGGAGAGGTGCTCTTGTGCTTGGTGAGTGTGGTGGTGGAATGGATCTGGTCCCAAGGGGTTCTCTCTAGATGAGCCCATGAGATCCCCCCTACTGTGGTGGCTAGTCCAATATATATAGAGGCCCAGGTCCTCTTCCCAAATATTAGGCGGGAAGGGATCCCACAACGGCCAATTCGAAGGGGGACAGCTAGTACAAGCTATCCTGACAAAAGTAGTCTTCGTGTGCCAAAGGCTCTGGTGGTGACGCCGTCTTGGGCTCCACCGTGACCTTCGTCCTGCTGTCCTGCTGGTCTTGGTCTTGTTGCACCGATATGGAAACCTTTGCGTGATGCCTCAGGACTCCTCGCCTGCGCTTGCCCCTTTAGCACCAAAGAGGAAATGAGGACACTGTGCGCACTGGGGCCGACCGGGCACCCGCCTGGCTCCAGTCGTCATGGGTTGCGTCACAGGAACCTCGCAAGGTGTCCCTTGCCTTGATCTCTCCGCCCCTCGCGAGCCGGCCTGGTGAGGCCGCCCTTGAGGAGGTCTTGCATCGTCCGCCTCGCGAGGCTTGGCCCCTCATGAGGGTCTTGAGTGTTTGCTGGTGAAGATGGGCCGTACAGGGCCGCTGGTGGAGCCACGTCGCGGGCCGCAGGCAGGCAAGTCTGGGGACCCCCATTCCCATCCCACAACAGCCAATTCAAAGGGGGACATCTAGTACAAGCTATCATGACAAAAGTAGTCTTCGCCTGCCAAAGGCTCTGGTGGTGACGCCGTCTTGGGCTCCACGGTGACCTTTGTCCTACTGTCCTTCTGGTCTTGGTCTTGTTGCACCGATATGGAAACCTTTGCCTGATGCCTCGGGACTCCACGCCTGCACTTGCCCCTTTAGCACCAAAGAGGAAATGAGGACATTTCACACACCAGCGCCCGCCTTGCTCCAGTCGTCATGGCTTGCCTCACAGGAACCTCGCGAGGTGTCCCTTGCCTTTATCTCTCCGCCCCTCGCGAGCCGACCTGGTGAGGCCGCCCCTGAGGAGGTCTTGCATCGTCCGCCTCACGAGGCTTGGCCCCTCACGAGGGTCTTGAGTGTTTGCTGGTGAAGATGGGCCATACAGGGCCGCTGGTGAAGCCACGCTGTGGGCCACAGGCAGGCAAGTCTGGGGACCCCCGTTCCTAGAACGCCGACAAGATGCACTTAGTCTCTAGGAGATTCATGGATGGATATACACGTTGGACTAGACACGGTGAAAAGGAGGTCATGGATGAAGATACCCAGGGCAACGAGATGCCAAACCCCGATCAGTGTCACATGGATGTTGAATCTAACATCGGGGCAGAGGCGTCACGCTACCAATGGAATACCGGAAAGCCGAAACGCCCATTGGAAAACCAAGACGTCCACGCAGATGAAGACGATCTTGATATGCCAGATTTTGCGGCTATGATTGCAGATTTCGAGGGCCCAGAAAAGGATATGATTGGGTACAAGGATCTGCTAACCATTGATGCAGACTCCAAGAAAGAATTATATCCAGGTTGCAAAAAGAAATATTCCAGGTTGAGTGCCACCCTGGCGCTTCTCAGATTTAAAGCAGCAAATGGTCTATCAAACAAGGGCTTCACAGAGATCTTAGGTATTTTAAAATATATTCTTCCGGAAGATAATGTGCTCCTCAGAAGCACGAATGAAGCGAAGAAAATTGTTTGCCCATTGGAACTTGAAGTACAGAAGATACACGCTTGTGTGAATGATTGTATATTGTACTGTGGTGAGTACAAAGATTTCCGTGCATGTCCCACATGCAAACATGCACAATACAAGAGCAGGAGAGCAAAGTACAAGTACAAATTAGATGACGAGATCAAGACAGGAATCCTGTTCAAGGTTGTTTGGTACTTGCCTTTAATTCCAAGGTTGAGGCATTTGTTTGCAAACCCGAGAGAGGCAAAGAGGTTGCGGTGGCATCATGATGAGCGAATTGCAGATAGGTTTATGAGGCACCTGAAAGATGGGGCTCAATGGGAATTAATCGAAAACAAGTTTGAAAAATTTGCCAAGCATCCTAGAAGTATAAGGCTCGAGCAGTGTACTGACGGGATGCATCCTTTTGGCGATATGAGCACCAATCACAGCACATGGCCGGTGCTTCTATGCATATATAACCTAGCTCCTTGGTTGTCTATGAAGAAAAAATACATTATGATGTCAATGATTATCCAAGGCCCGAAGCAACCTGGAAATGACATCGACATTTACTTTTAGCTACTGGTAGAAGAATTGCTGACAGTGTGGATAGATGCGCCTGCTATAAAATGTTATGATGCTTACAGAAAGGAGATTTTCGATCTACATGCGATGCTGGTGTAGACCATTCAAGATATGCCGACATTAGGCAACACATTGGGGCATAAAACAAGGGGAGATGTAGGGTGTGTCACATGCATGGGTAGTACATCTAGCAGAATACTTCCCAACTCATGCAAAAGAATGTATTTGCGTCATTGTAGGTTCTTGCGGATTGACCACCCATACCGAAAGATGAAAGCTGAATTTGATGCTACGGCAGAGGCAGGCGTGGCCCCAAGACCCTATGATGGGGAGGTGGTCCACAACATGGCTAAAAAAATTAATGTTGTGCTTGGAAAGAACCACCCTTTGACGGTGAAACTAACACCCAAGGATCAAGTGTTTAAGAAGAAATCAGTGTTCTGGAAATTACCTTACTGGGAGATTCTACGTGTACGTCACTGCATCGATGTCATGCACGTAGAGAAGAACGTGTGTGAAAGCATCCTTGGTACTCTGCTCAAGATTAAAGGTAAAAGAAAGGATGGTGACGGTTCACGGCTCGATATGCTTGCTGATCAATCACAACGCAAGAGTGAAGCAGAAGATGATGACAAATTCATCAAAGCTCGTCAGAGTTGAAATTTCAGTACAAAATAAGCAACACAATTCTTCACCTATTTGTTGTCAATTAAGACACCCTCTTCCTACTATGCAAACATCAAAAGTCTCGTGGATGTGAGCTCAGGTAAAATGAAGTTGGGACACATGAAGTCACATGATTGCCACGTAATGTTGACACAAATCCTCCTGGTGGCCATCAGGAATCTGATGGACAAAGATATAAGAAACACACTCCTTGACCTCTGTAATTTCTTCAACAAACTATGGCAAAAAGTTGTAGATTCTGAAGAGTTGGATAATATGCAAGATGATATTGCAAGAATATTGTCCAACCTAGAGATGTTTTTCGCACCGTCATTCTTTGATGTCATGGTCCATCTCACTGTGCACCTTGTCGACGAGATAAAGTATTGTGGTCCTGTGTTTCTTCGCAATATGTATCCCTTCGAGCGGTTCATGGGAATACTAAAGCGCTTTTGTCGGAACCGAAACCATCCAGTGGCAAGCATCCTACATGGTTATACCATGGAGGAGGTGGTTGAGTTTTGCACCGAATACATGAAACAAAGACCTATAGGTTTGCCCCTCTCTCGCCACAAGGGAGGGATGAAAGGAAAGCTGGTCCTTGCTGGCATGCAAATGGCTGCACCTGGAGAATTGGCAGAGAAAGCCCATTTGACGGTACTGCTTAACAGCCTAGTTCTCATCGCTTATGCCGAAGAACACTTGGCGGAGATACGCCAAAGCTTCTTACCAATGGTGCCCTCATCAGAAGTGGAGATGAAGGAGCACACTAAGAAGTACGCCAAATGGCTGAAGAATTGTTTGGAACAAGGATCCATCTATGACATTGCTACGTGGTTGGCACAAAATCCATCACCTACGGTGTTGATGTACCAAGCATATGACATAAATGGATACACGTTCTACACTGAGGAACGTGATAAGAAGACCTCGTATCAAAACAGCTCTATTCGAATAGAATGCATGACTATAAATGAAGCTGATAAAAGGGTATACTATGGAACCATCAAAGAGATTTGGGAGCTTGAATATGTGAAAGTTAAGGTGCAATTATTCAGGTGCGCATGGATCCCTCTTGGTCATGTAAGGATTGATGAGTACAGGAAGACTTGTGTTAACAGGACAACGATGGCATATCACGCGGACCCATTAATTCTTGCCAGCGATGCTACCCAGATTTTCTTTGTGGAAGACCCCCTGCATAAGAATGGCCATTTAGCGATGCATGGGAAGAGAAGGATACTGGGTGTCGACGATGTTGCCGATAAGGACGAGTACGATGAATTTGATGAGTTGCCAGCCAAGGGATCGCGCACCAGTGCAACTAAGAAGCGTAAAATCATCAAAACCCCCAAGTTCATTCGGGGTCAACTTAATGATCCCAGTTCCCCCATGTACATGGGAATTAAGCCGTAAGACTAGTCTTTATGCCTACCCTGCAACTTAATTCGTTCAATTTAGAACTTCCGCGTGTACTGAATTTATCAGTTATGCCCCGTTTTTTGTTGATGTAAGAACCGTTAATATGTTGACCTTGATATGATGTTAGCTCAGGCAATGAATATGAACTGTTTTTTTGTTATTATTATTATTATTATTATTATTATATCATAGAGGTAGCACACTCAATCGATCTCACTACAGTATGTGTGAACAAAAATATGCAATCTGATTTGTGAATAACACACAGTTCGTTGATGAAAGCCGTGCGCCGACCAAACCCCGCCACCCCACCCATGATCTGAGTCGTGCTTTCTGATTGGCCAGAACCCAAACCCCACGGATCATACGTCTGCACCATTGGATGCTCCCAGATCGAATGGCGCATCCCTTTCGACAGCACATGCAGTTCTGGTTGTAATTTTATTTGTATGCACAAAATGCACGTTAATCTCAAAAAATGTCTTAAATATAGCTAACGATACCTGAAATGTGCCCGAAAATCAAACCCGTGGTATAATGGTGATTGTGTATCGTGGAAATTTTTATGAGGCCAAACGATGAAGTCACCGACCACATGAGTTTGAATTGACACGTCTCCTTTTGGAAATCCATGATCCTTCATGTGAGATGCTCCGGTTTGGAAGGAGCAGTCACCAAAACTTGTGCCAAACTTTACCAATTTTTTTCCACGGGGACGTGAGAGCACGCCATAGGCACACATCGATTTTGATGATGTCTGAACTCCATATGAATTTTCTATAATTAAAATACCAACTAGGCCTACGCCAGTGGCCGCACCTCGCGGCCGAACTGTTTGAAACTTCTCCCCGCTTCTCGAACAAATGGATGAAAACTCACAAAGCGACGCACAAATGATCTGTACACCTTTGCTAGGTTGATAGTAAGGGGGTATCATATCTAGTATCATGCATGCCAACTAGGCAATTTTGATGAGTTGTCATAGAATTAATTAAACAAAGAAAGAGAGGGTCAAGTATCATATCATGAAACCGTATCATAATAAATGTTATGCTACTATATGTCATGCATGACAATATAAATAAAGTACTACATATGATACTAGCTACTCTTTGATACTATGCATTAGAGCAACTAAGTACACAATAGAGTGACATAAGAATAGCAGCAATGGGTAGTAACATAGAATGTTACTAGTCTATGTTACTACCTCTATAGTGGGGAGTAACATATGTGTAGTAACATGCACACTTCATTTATTAGGCTATAGACTCATCTTGCCTTGAGATGTGTGATGTTACTCAGACTAGCCACAATGGGTAGTAACATAGACTAGTAACATGCCCATGTGTTACTAGTCTATGTTACCACCTCTATAGTGGGGAGTAACATATATGTGTGGTAACATGCAACACTTCATTTATTAGGCTATAGACACATATTGCCTTGATATGTACTCACCTGTTCCACAATACATGCCTTCCATTTGTCAAAGTATAGATGTATCTAGACATGTTTTAGTATATAAGTACATCTATTTTTGGACAAATAGAAGTCAAGTATTTTGGAACAGAGGGAGTACATGTGATGTTGCTCATACTACTAGTAACTAGCTATGTTACTACTTTCCTCTCTTTCTTCATTTATTGCTTGCCACATCATTCTACTTAATTTATCTTGATATGTGTGATGTTACTACCTATGTTACTCCCATTGTGGGTAGTCTCATTCTATAGTAAGACTATACCCACAGTGGGAGTAACATAGGTAGTAACATCACACATTTCCACTTTCCTCTATTTCTTCATTTATTGCTTGCCACATCATCTATTTTATCTAGATATGTGTGATGTTACTACCTATGTTACTCCCACTGTGGGTAGTCTGGCTATAAGGAATAGAATAATATATATGTGCTTATTAGTTGGAGGAAAGAGAAGAGAAGCGGGCTCTTGGTTAGTAGAGCCAGCTGCCACACGAGACCCAAGACACTTTGTGAGGATGTAAGGTGGGCCAACTATTGATAAACTAGTACGTATATAAAACTTATTATTGTACATGTCCGCTAAGAGGTTGGCTATATATGACATGGCAACTTCTTATAGCTGAACCTTGGCTGTATTATTAACCATGCATGCTCGTAGTGAGGTAGCTAGTATATCATAGACGACTAGCTAGTACCAGACTAGCCACCGTGGGAGTAACTCCAGCAGTAACACTGACTCCAACTCAACAGACTTTCTTATGTGGCAATAAGTTAATGAGGAGAGAGATAGTTTCAGTAACTTAGCTAGTTACTGTAGCATCACATGTCCCAATGCAATATGAGTCTGTAACCTAAGAAATGAAGCTTTGCATGACACTGTACTTATGTTACTACCCACTATGAAGGTAGTACTATAGTCTAGGGATATGTGTATGTTACTAGTGTACTACTCTCCATTGTGGCTAGTCTCATACTCCCTCCTTTCCGGTTTAGGCTGGTTGTAATGGTATTATCATAAGCGGTATCATGCATGCCAACTAGACTTTCTGGATGATGTGGCACACAAGAGAGGACGTGGTATCATATCATGATACCGTGTCATATTAAATGTTGTACTACTACTTTGTGTGATGCATGACAATTAGTAAGGCAACCTAAGATCTTAACTTATGGTACTATGCATTATGGATGCAGTATCCTAGCTACACTATCATATATATGCATGCATTGTACTACTAGTATATATATAACACTACCCATTACAACCAGCCTTATAAGGCCCAATTCGTAAATACGGTCATCTATGATATATACTCCCTCCGTAAACTAATATAAGAGCATTTAGGTCACTATTTAGTAATCTAAACGCTCTTATATATTAGTTTACAGTGGGAGCTAGTACTACTCTATGATACAATATATGCACAATGAAGGTACGCACGTAGTATCATACACTAGTATCATATGCATGATACTATATATATAGTATATGATACTCCCCACTATATAAGGCTGGCCATAGTGGCCGACGATGTCATGCACTCAGAAATAGCAAGTATGTTGATGTGGCAAAGAATTAAATATATATAAAGAGGGTTAGAGTAACATATAGTAGGTAGATACTGTATCATGTTAAATGCGATGCTAATTCGTGTCATGCATGGCAATAAATATGATCTATATATGATACTATACTCTATGTATTATACCATGTGCTATAATTAATTAAAGGTAGTATCATACACTAGTATCATATGTACTGTATATTCATGATACTAGTATATGATACTCTCCACTATACTCATGATTTCTTACCGTGGAAAAAAATTGGAGGCGAAACGATGAACTCATGTTTTCATTCGAACAAAAATATGATGTTAGGTAATGTAAATGTTTTCAAAGAGCACACGTTCACTCACGAAAGCCGTGTGTCCACTAAACCGTGGCCGATGCACCCCCGACCCATGTGCCACGCACGCAATCTGAGTCGTGCGTTCTGATTGGCCAGAAACCAAACCCCACGGATTGTACGTCTGCACCGTTGGACTATCCTTGATCGAATGGCGATCCTCATCCCTTTTTGACAACACATGTACAGTTTTCAAATAGACCCTCCAAGAAAAATGTTTTCAAATAGCACACGGTTCACACACAAAAGCCGTGTGCCTAGCAAACCGTGGCCGATGCCCCCCCTCGCTGCGCGCACGATCTGAGTCGTGCGTTCTGATTGGCCAGAACCCAAACCCCATGGATTGTACGTCTGCACCATTGGATGCTCCCAGATCAAACGACAATCCTCATCCCTTTCGAGAGGAAATGCATTCCAGCTAGGAATTGATTTATATGCCAACATGCTCGGTAAATGCTAAAAAATGTCTTACATATAGCACACGAGACCTGAAATGCGCCAGCAAATCAAACCCGTGGTAAAATTGTGATTGGTTTACGTGCGAAAAATTTAGAGGTGAAACAATGAACTTGTGTCTTCATTTCAAAATTAGTACATCTTCATTTCAAACGAAATTATTCTGCTTTTGCACACGAGCGCTTAGAGGCAACCGTTTGCATAGGCCTCTCCGCGCGTGCGGCGACCGGGGATATTTTTCACCCCTTTCACCTAGGCCGCCAACACCCCCCACCGTCCGCCCGTGTTTCACTCAACTTGTCACACCCTGCATTTAGTAACATGTCATTTGCATTAATAAAACATGAAAATTTGGACCAACAAAAACTTTTGCATTATTTGGCTTTTATTTGGAGTTGGTTTTCTCTCTGTGATTTTCATGTGCTCTTTAAAGTCAACTACTCCACTTTATATACTTCATCTACCTACCCCAAACTTCTACTCAATGATCATGCCATGTGTATAGTGCAATATAGTATTTTTCTTACAAAAATAAATTGGCCAAAAAGTATTTTCAAAATTTAGTTTACCAAAAACCCCTGAATTGTGGCTTGCACTACAAGTACTTGATTTAGGGTATGAAAAATATTTCAAAGAGTATATTTGAAACCTAATAGATATAGGATTCCCATAAACCACAAAAATATAATTTTAAAAGTTATTTTCCTATTTTATTTAAAAGCTTTTTCTTAAGGCCAGAAATGGCCTTTAATAAGGAAAAAATATTTTATTGTTTCAAAAATATTTGACAAAAATCAGGGAAACTCTGTGGACATATATTTTCCATATATAAGAGTTTCAACACATGGTCATGTTCAAAATATTGGACAAAACCTCCCAAAACCATTTCTGCCCATTTCAAGGATTTGAAATATTTATATAGGAAATATTTTCATAAAAAATACAAGAAAATTCTAGCAAGTCACATATACATAATATGATGACATTTCAGAGTTTCAGCTCAATCCAAACTGTTTTGGTTCACAAAAGTGCCCCAAAACCATCTTTGTCCAGATTCAAATTTGAACAACTTTGTACTACCAACTTTCTCTCCTTGACCCCAACTTTTGTGAGCATGTTCACATGACCAAATAAAGCCACCACACTAAGTGGTGCATCAAGGGGAAGTGATTTGCTCAACTAGATCTGCAGAAGTTCATTTCTGCTAATTTCTAGGGTTTACAAAAGTTGCATTGGCAACTTTGCCCAAATGAGCTCAAAATTGGTGGAAGGCCCTAATTATATGCGACATTTCACCCTGTGGAGTCTCATGGCAAATGGAAATCATCTACTTGCCCAAACCAGCATCAAACATCTTGTGCCACTTTAGCAAAATCCCATGTTTGGCCTCTTCCACTAATCTCCATAGGCTCAACTTTCTACCATGACCCCTCCTAGTCCCCCTCTAGCACCTGTGTGCCTTGCTGCCCGAGGAAGCAATGATGAAGGGGGGAGAGCCCCATTTTTCTTCTCTAGACAGTGGAATCCTCCCTCTTTCTCAGCCTCCTTCTCTCCCCTCAGCTTTCCAGAGCATCCAAGGCTCTCCCCAGCTTTTGCCCATGCCCCCTGAAGTTGCCAGACGCAAGTGGACGCACGAGGACGCGGGAAAACCGCGGATGCCAGCCAAAGTCGCGCTCTAGAGCGCCTGGCAGAGCACCCGACCGTTGACGCCGCGTCCCCCGACCGCCTCGAGCCTCCCCCGCGTGCCAGTCGATGCCCCTCGACGTCCGCTCCACGCCAGCAGGCCGCCCACTTGATCCCGCGCCCTCCTCTCTCTCCTGCAGCTCGCGCCAAAACGCCACCCCGCTCGGCCAATGCTCGCGCCGCCCCTGTGGCCCACCCGCAGCTCGTCCTGCTCCTCCTCTCTCTCCCTCGCACCCTAGACCACTCCCACGAACACCCCCGAGCCCTCCATTCCCTCTCTAACGGCCACCTGAGTCGATCCCGCGGGCACCCGTAGGCCGCGCCTACGGTGGACCTTGGCCAACCTATATAAGGCGACCCCGAGCCTCTCTCTCACTCCGTGTCGCTCCCCCACAATCCTAATCAACCTCCCGCACCACCCATTTGCCTCTAGAGCCGCCTGAGCTCGAGATTGAGCTCGAGCTCCGCCGCCTCGGCTCGTCGGCGTTCGCGCAGTACAGGCCTCCTCCACCCCCGTTTTCTCTCGATATGGAACCGCACGGCATCACTGACCCTTTCCCCTCTCTTCCCCACTCTTTTTGCAGCCGGTAACGACCGGAACCACCGACGCCTGAAGCACCACCGCCGCGTGACCTCATCGCCGGTGAACCAGGCTGCCTCGGCGACCACCTCGACCACCACCCGAACGGCGACATCCCCCTGAGTCCAACG
The DNA here is from genome assembly GCF_002162155.2 of Triticum dicoccoides. Lineage (NCBI taxonomy): Eukaryota > Viridiplantae > Streptophyta > Magnoliopsida > Poales > Poaceae > Triticum > Triticum dicoccoides. Next base: position 327,486,716 of record NC_041382.1, on the reverse strand, counting down.
GTGCTACCCGCTCGACCTGTCATGCCCTGTAGCGTCGCCGGTGAGCTCGCCGACCTCTCTGCCGCGAGGTTAGAGATGACAGGTGGAGCCCACCTGTCATCCTCACCTCTCCCTCGCCCCCCTCTCTCTCGCTGACGCCCGGGCCCCGCCCGTCAGGTTTTAAATTCTGGCGCTCGCGCTGGCTCGCCTTGGCCTTTTCCCCTCTGGGCCTGCTGCGCTACGGCTGTTCTGGCCTAGTTGCACAGTGCTCCTTTTCCTTTTTCTTTTCTATTAGACTTGTAAAAATTCCAGAAGATTAAATATTCATCCAAATGCAATAATTCCAACTCCCATATTTTTCTAAAAATCCCACCTATTTAATGGTATAACTTTCATTCATGTCCAACCAACTTTTATGTACTGTTCATATTCAAATTCCAATTTGAATATATTTAAGCCCCTCTGGAAATCCATTTCTCCTATTTTGCCACTCCAAATCCGAAACTAGGAATTTTCCCCTTCTTAGTTTTCACCCTAGTATTTAACAAAAATAAGTTGACATTTTTCTGAGCACTTTGGTTTTTCTATTTTATTATTGCCTTATTTTTCTCGTTATTATTTTGTGACGATAGATTGCGTTGCTGACGAAGGAGTTAGACCAGAAGACTTTGAAGACCCAGAAGACTTTGCTGAGCTAGGCAAGCAGCCCTTTGACCATGTCTAAGAAACCCTTTTTATGCATGTCATATGGCACTTTCATTGCTTGCATCGAAGTCATGATAAAATGGTGACCACTTGAGGTGGTTCGCCTCTGTTGCTTTTCTCGTTGACACTTGCATGATGCATGACCCTACGTTTCTATGAGGGTTATGCGAGTGGGTGTAGTTAGGATGCTAAGTAGCTACTACGCAAATGGGTTGGGTATATGCATGGTGATGGAAGCAAGATTGTTTTCAAAAACTTTTCCAAAACCCCATCGGGTGCCACTTATGCCCGAGGGAGATAATGAGTTGGGTATCCACTTGATGACGAAGTGGTGTACCGAGGCAAGTGTGTGTGTTGTTTTCAAAGCGAATTGGTTTAAGTTGCGATCGTTCTTCCAACCTTACATGCGCAACCACTCTACCCTTATATGGGGAAGGGCATTATTGATTACCTAGGCCGATACTAGCTTGGAGCCCGCATTACTAGTGATGGGAGAGTTGTTGTTGCGCTCTCTCGGGACGGGGTCGAGCCAGGTAGGGTGGCCATGACTGTTTTCACGGGGCACCGGACACACCGTTGGTACCCCGTGCTTGTGATGTGAGATGATTATGGAGCATGGCTCCACGAAAGTGTTATGTGATAATGTTGGGCACGGGGGTTACTACCAATTGAGTGGACTCTATGTTAGTTTCTTATAGGGAAAGATAGTAATCGGGTGCTTACCCCAGGTACTTGAGGTACCGCAGGTCGTGGAAGACACGAAAGTTCCCCGGATCATGTGGGTAAAGTGTGCAACCTCTGCAGAGTGTAAAACTATTCGAATAGCCATGTCCATGATCAAGGATAGTTGGGTAACCGCTCTTGGGCTACGTCCACATGTTTACAAACCAGCATGTGTGTTTGGATAAATGGGAAGAACTACTTGGGTCAAGTCCAAGGACTTGACATGGATGAGTTGGGTTGGAGCCCACTCCCTTTATGTTGATATATGTAACCAGTCCCTATGGTTACTTGAATTCATATGAGGCATGATTTACCAGTTATTGAACATGTCATAACACAACAAAATTAGCTTTCTGCAAAAATTTACCTATGTCATGCATTGTTGTATCTTCAGCCAAAACATGGGTTGCTTGCGAGTACATTCAAAGTACTCATTGGATTGCCACTGGTTATTTAATTGGCCAGGCATGGAAGAACAGGAGTCCGAAGAAGAGTTCTTTGGCGACAAACATGCGAACTGGGACGTTTCCCAGTCAGAATGCCTGTAGGGTTAAGGCAGATGGCTCGGGTTCTACTTGTCAACGAAGATTTCCGCTGCTTAAGTTTATTTGGTACTCAGCCCTTATGGCTTTATCTATGTAAGACTTGACCATAATGGTCATAATTTGTGTAAGACGGTATGTATGGATGTAACACTCTTGTTATTCAGCTTCTGTGTGTTCAATGAGCATTGATATCTGGGATCACTGTACACGTGCATTCGGTGATCACGACTTACGAGTCAGGGTCCCCACAGAGCTGGTATCAGAGCCATCCTGACTGTAGGAAGCCTTAGTTAGCATGGACGTTAGTTAGAGTGAGACTATCTACAAAACTACCTACATACCTATGTTTTCTAAAAATATCCCAAACATGGGTCATATCTCCTCTATTGACCGTCATACCCGAGGACTTCCTGACCACTGGATTTCCTGTGCTTCTTGAGGTCAGCCTCAAGAAGTGCCAGTTCAGTCGAGCCCCCACCTTCTCCTATCACGAGCACTGGATCAACAGCGCCAAGAAGGAGTATCATGTGGAGGAAGTCGTGAGGGCGAACGACTCTCCAACAAGCTGGTTCTTTGAAGGACCCCAGATGGCGACCCTGCTCCTTGCCGTTGAGACTGCTGCACTCAAGGCGCTGACTCGCCTTCGGGATCTTCTGCCAGAGATGGCAAGTGATCCAGCCACTCGTTACCTGCCTTATCGTAAGGAGGGTGATGACGAGAGCAGCGCACCAGCTCCACCCATGGAGGAGGGGCATCCCGTCCGTTTCCAGACCTACTTCAGCTTGTGTGCTGACAGCCTAGCACAGCATCTGGCCTCAGAGTCGATGGAGCTCTGGAAGGAACTCCACGAGACTAAGGAACTCCTCCGCCTAGCTCAGGCAAAGGCAGACACGATCAAGAAGGATGGTGCACCCCCTGGACAGCCCGTTGTTGCCTATCGAGGTGGGCGACCCCCACAGGTTATGCATGCCAAGGGATCATCTCAGCCACGCCGTATGACGACGAAGGAATATCGCAACCTCTTCATGGTACTACCGGCGAAGCAGCGCCGTGTTCAGCTCCTCCACTCCCCCACTCCCTCAAGTGACGAAGAAACTGAGACAGATGAAGATGAGGAGGAAGACCCAGAGGAACCAGAATACGCGACCGAGCATTCCACCACTTAGACACCGTTCGGGACTAGGATAGGCCAGCCCGTAACCCTTAAGGTAGGATAGGTCGTGTACCCCCTATGTGAAGTCGAGTCTTGTAATGGTTCATATGAAACCATGTAGTGTTTTGTTCGTTTTTGATGTGTTTGGTGAACGTCGTACTTTCCTTCGGGAACTTGTGAGCGACTACATCACCCATTTGGATTTTAATGAATGTGTTTGGCCTTTTGGCCCTTGCATGAAAACAATTAGTGTCATACTGACCCCCTTACTAGGCATCCCATCTATATTGCTTTCCCTCATCTTTCCCAATCATGAGACCTTGACCGCTCCAACAGGATGCCTGTTATAACACGTACTGGTACATCTACCCAGCAGCAAGAAGCAGGAGAAGGAGCCAGTCAGGACCAAACCCAAGGACAAGCTCCACCACCGCCACCGCCTCCAAACATGGACATGGCTCAGCTTATCCAAGCCTTCCGAGAGGAACACCAAGCCAACACTGCAGCCCTCCAGATGATTGCTCAAGCTGTCAATCGCCAGCCGGCGGGGAACGGCAATGGATGTTCCAAAGTTGGCGGAGTTCAAGAAGCATGCACCACCCACCTTCATCGAGACTGCTGAACCCCTGGATGCAGACGACTGGGTCCGCACCATTCAGGGTCTGCTGGAACTAGTCGGATGCACTGAGGACCGTGAGAAGGTGGCATATGCTGCTCACTTTCTCGGGGGAACTGCTAGAGCTTGGTGGAATGGATTCAAGGCCATGCATGCTGAGCAAAACATCACTTGGAATGACTTCAAGGCAGAATTCCGCAAGGCCCACATTCCTTCCGGAATCATGGCCATCAAGAAGTGTGAATTCCGAGCCCTGAAGCAAGGTAGTAGCACTGTCAAGGAGTACATGCAGAAGTTTAGTGTCCTGTCAAGATATGCTCCTGAAGATGTTAGCACTGATGCTTCCAAAAGAGAGCGCTTCATGGAAGGCCTTAACCAGACTCTGCAGTTCTTGCTTGTTGTGTGTGACTGCCCAACCTTTCCTGATCTGGTGAATGCTACCTCTTGAGCACTACGTTGGTTTTCCCCGAAGAGGAAGGGATGATGCAGCAAAGTAGCATAAGTATTTCCCTCAGTTTTTTGAGAACCAAGGTATCAATCCAGTAGGAGGCTACGCGCGAGTCCCTCGCACCTGCACAAAATAAATAAATCCTCGCAACCAACGCAAATAGGGGTTGTCAATCCCTACAAGGCCACTTATGAGAATGAGATCTGATAGATATGATAAGATAATATTTTTGGTATTTTTATGATAAAAGATGCAAAGTAAAATAAAGGCAAAGTAAATAGCAAAGGAAATAACTAAGTAGTAGGAGATCAATATGATAAAGATAGACCCGGGGGCCATAGGTTTCACTAGTGGCTTCTCTCGAGAGCATAAGTATTCTATGGTGGGTGAACAAATTACTGTTGAGCAATTGACATAATTGAGCATAGTTATGAGAATATCTAGGTATGATCATGTATATAGGCATCACGTCCGAGACAAGTAGACCGACTCATGCCTGCATCTACTACTATTACTCCACTCATCGACCGCTATCCAGCATGCATCTAGAGTATTAAGTTAAAAACAGAGTAATGCCTTAAGCAAGATGACATGATGTAGAGGGATAGACTCATGCAATATGAAGAAAACCCCATCTTGTTATCCTCGATGGCAACAATACAATACGTGCCTTGCTGCCCCTATTGTCACTGGGAAAGGACACCGCAAGATTGAACCCAAAGCTAAGCACTTCTCCCATTGCAAGAAAGATCAATCTAGTAGGCCAAACCAAACTGATAATTCGAAGAGACTTGCAAAGATAACCAATCATACATAAAAGAATTCAGAGAAGATTCAAATATTATTCATAGATAGACTTGATCATACACAATTCATCTATCTCAACAAACACACTGCAAAAAGAAGATTACATCGAATAGTTCTCCACAAGAGAGGGGGAGAACATTGTATTGAGATACAAAAAGAGAGAAGAAGCCATCTAGCTAATAACTATGGACCCATAGGTCTGAGGTAAACTACTCACACTTCATCGGAGAGGCTATGGTGTTGATGTAGAAGCCCTCCGTGATCGATGCCCCCTCCGGCGGAGCTCCGGAACAGGCCCGAAGATGGGATCTCGTGGATACAAAAAGTTGCGGTGGTGGAATTAGGGTTTTGGCTCCATATCTGATCGTTTGGGGGTACGTGGATATATATAGGAGGAAGAAGTACGTCGGTGGAGCAACAGGGGGCCCACGAGGGTGGAGGGCGCGCCTGGTGGGGGTGGGCGCGCCCCCCTACCTCGTGGCCTGTTGTTTCCTTTCTTGACGTAGGGTCCAAGTCTCCCGGGTCTTGTTTGTTGAGAAAAGCACATTCCCGAAGGTTTCATTCTGTTTGGACTTCGTTTGATATTCCTTTTCTTTGAAACCCTAAAACAGGCAAAAAACAACAATTCTGGGCTGGGCCTCTGGCTAATAGGTTAGTACCAAAAATAATATAAAAGTGGATAATAAAGCCCAATAATGTCCAAAACAGTAGATAATATAGCATGGAGCAATCAAAAATTATAGATACGTTGGAGACGTATCAGTGAACAAGGCACTCATGCTTGAGGACAAGCGACATGCTTTGGACGATACTCGTAAGCGCAAGATGATCAGCAAGGGTATCTCCAGCAACCAGAAGCCTCGCCCGTGGCAGCCAGCCCCGGTCAAGCCAACCTATCAGCATCCAAGAGCCCCTGCACCTCGCACCAACTATCAGCCTCAGCAGTATGCCAACCCCAGGCCAGCTTTCAACAACCCCAATAAAAATACCGGAAAGAGCAGCAACCTCAATCAAGTCACTTGCTTCGGATGTGGTCAGGCAGGACACTACTCCAAGTATTGCCCCTACAAGAAGCCCGACACCCCGCGCCCCAATACGCAGAACCAAGGCCAAGGCCGTGGGATGCCACCAAGGAACCAAGCTCCCCGCAACCCACCCAACAATGGCAAGGGTCGTGTGAATCATGTCACTGCAGAAGAAGCCCAGGAAGACTTGGACGTCGTGCTGGGTACGTTCCTTGTCAACTCAGCACCTGCAACTGTCTTGTTTGATTCTGGAGCTACGCATTCATTTGTCACCCAAAAATTTGCATTAAAAAGTGGCATGACCCCTACACCCCTGAATAACCCTATGGTGGTACAAACCCCCAGAGCAGAGATGAGAGTCAAGATAGGATGTAAAGGAGTCGGGATTGTCATTAACGGGTAGACTTCCTAGCAGACCTTATCATCTTAAGATCGTAAGGCTTGGATGTGATCTTAGGAATGGATTGGCTCATCAAGCACCAAGGCTTGTTAGATTGTGCCAACCGAACTGTCACTATGACCAATGACCAAGGAGCCGAAGATAAATTTGTCTCCAACCCCTCCTCTACTCAAGCCACCCAAGTCAATTGTCTGACTGAAGTTGGATTGGAGCAACTGCCGGTAGTGTGCGAATACCCCGATGTCTTTCCTGATGAGCTATCGGGAATGCCTCCTGACCGAGACATTGAGTTCATCATCGAGCTCATACTCGGAGCAGGACCCATCTATAACAAGCCTTATAGAATGGGATCGGAAGAGTTAGCAGAATTGAAGAAGCAACTGGAAGAGCAGTTGAGGAAGGGATTTATCCGCCCTAGTGCCTCCCCTTGGGGATCACCTGTTCTGTTTGTGGCAAAGAAGGACGGTACCATCCGCTTGTGTATTGACTATCGATCCCTCAATGAAGTTACAATCAAGAACAAGTATCCACTTCCCAAGATTGAAGATCTGTTTGATCAACTCAATGGGGCCAAGGTGTTCTCCAAGATCGACCTCAGATCTGGGTACTACCAGTTGAAAATCAGACCCCAAGATATTCCGAAGACGGCATTTGTAACTAGATATGGCATGTATGAGTGCACGGTCATGTCCTTTGGATTGACCAATGCCCCAGCTTACTTCATGTATCTCATGAATAAGGTCTTCATGAAGTATTTGGACAAGTTTGTCGTTGTCTTCATTGATGACATTCTTGTCTTCTCGAAGACGGAAGAAGAGTACAAGCAACACTTGAGGATGGTCCTAGTCAAGCTTCGAGAGCACCAACTGTATGCAAGTTCAGCAAGTGCGAATTTTGGCTGCGTGAAGTTGGATTCTTGGGTCATGTTTTGACCGAAGAAGGATTGTCGGTCGATCCCGCTAAGATTGAAGCCGTGACTGAATGGCAATCCCCAAGCAATGTGAAGGAAGTCAGAAGCTTCCTCGGACTCGCAGGATATTACCGCAAGTTCGTTGAAGGATTCTCAAGCATTTCCCGACCCATGATCCAACTCTTGAAGAAGGACAAGAAGTTTGAATGGATGCCGAAGTGCAAAGAAAGCTTCCAGGAGCTGAAGAAGAGACTGACCACCGTCCCAGTTCTAGCCACACCAGATATACACAAAGAATTTGTGATATTGTGATGCGTCAAGAACCGGACTGGGAGGTGTCCTGATGCAAGAGAGCAGAGTTGTAGCTTACCTTTCAAGGCAACTACGGCCTCATGAAGATAACTATGCTACTTATGAACTTGAGTTGGCAGCTGTAGTTCATGCCCTGAAAACATGGCGACATTACCTCCTAGGGAAGCAGTGTGAGATATACACGGATCACAAAAGTCTGAAGTATATTTTCACTCAGAAGGAATTGAACATGAGACAGAGAAGGTGGCTAGAGTTGATCAAGGATTGTGACCTCAGTGTTCAATACCACCCTGGGAAGGCTAACGTGGTAGCAGATGCATTAAGCAGAAAGGCTTGTTCCTTGAACGCTATGATTAAGGAAAGGCTACCCGCCTTGTATGAAGAACTTGAAAGCTTCGGGATGGAACTGGTTGCACCAGGATTCTTGGACAACCTCAAAGTTAGGCCCACCTTGAAGGATGATGTTAAGGAAGCTCAGAAGGGACACAAGAGTATTGAAGGCATCAAGAGGAAGATCAAGGCAGGCAAGGCCCCAGGATTCTCAGAGGATGAGCAAGGAATTGTGTGGTTTGGGAATCGCATTTGCGTACCCAATAAGATTGAGCTCAAGAATTTGATCTTGCAAGAAGCTCATGACACCCCATATTCCATCCACCCTGGAGGAACCAAGATGTATCAAGACCTAAAGGAAAGATTCTGGTGGCATGGCATGAAGAGAGAGATAGCCACTTTCGTCGCTAAGTGTGACATATGCCCAAGGGTCAAAGCTGAACATCAGCGACCCGCTAGATTGTTACAACCTCTCAAGGCGCCTGAATGGAAATGGGATAAAGTCGGAATGGACTTCACTGGATTACCCAGGTCAAATAAGGTACATGACTCCATCTGGCTCATAGTCGACCATTTGACCAAAGTAGCCCATTTCATTCCTGTCAAAACGACTTACAAGGGAAACCAGCTAGCCAGCCTCTACATCAACATAATCGTAAGCCTTCATGGTGTTCCCAAGGAGATTGTGTCAGATCGAGGAACCCAGTTTACCTCAAGGTTCTGGAAGAAGTTCCAAGAGGCCATGGGGACCAAGTTTTCCTTCAGCACTACTTTCCACCCACAGACCGGAGGTCAGACGGAACGAGTGAATCAGATACTCAAAGACATGCACCGAGCCTGTGTCTTAGCATATGGAGCTAGATGGGAAGATTGCCTCCCTTTCGCCGAGTTCTCCTACAACAACAGTTATCAGTCAAGCCTCTGGATGGAACCATTTGAGGTGTTGTACGGACGCAAGTGTCACACACCCCTCAATTGGTCAGATACGGGAGAAGGACTAGTCTTTGGGCCCGATATCCTCCGTGAAGCAGAAGAGCAAGTCCGGCTTGTCAGAGAGCGTTTGAAGACTGCCAAGTCAAGACAGAAGAGCTATGCTGACTCACGTCATAAAGACATGACCTTCTGAGTTGGAGACCATGTCTATCTCCGGGTCACACCTCTCAAGGGAACCCAGTGCTTCCATGTCAAAGGAAAGCTCGCACCAAGATACATCAGCCCCTTCAAGATCACTGAACGGAAAGGAGAAGTGGCTTACCAGTTGGAACTGCCACCTGAACTATCCGATGTGCACAACGTATTCCACGTGTCACAACTCCGAAAGTGTCTCCAAGTTCCAGACAAGCCTGATCTTTACAAGGACGTCGATCACCAAGCCATTAACCTTCATCCTGATTTGACTTACCGTGAGAGGCCCATCTGCATTGTGGATGAGGCTGAGCGACGCACTCGAAGCCGCACCATCAAGTACTTCAAGGTCCAGTGGAGCAACCACACTGAAGCAGAAGCAACCTGTGAACGTGAAGACCACCTTAGATCCGAGTTTTCGTATCTCTTTAAAGCCTAGTTTAGGAATCTCGGGGACGAGATTCTTGTAAGGGGGGTAGGTCTGTCACACCCTGCATTTTGTAACATGTCATTTGCATTAATAAAACATGAAAATTAGGACCAACAAAAACTTTTGCATTATTTGGCTTTTATTTGGAGTTGGTTTTCTCTCTGTGATTTTCAAGTGCTATTTAAAGTCAACTACTCCACTTTATATACTTCATCTCCCTGCCCCAAACTTCTGACCATGATCATGCCATGTGTATAGTGCAATATAGTATTTTCTTACAAAAATAAATTAGCCAAAAAGTACTTTCAAAATTTAGTTTTCCAAAAACCCTTGAATTGAGGCTTGCACTACAAGTACTTGATTTAGGGTATGAAAAACATTTCAAAGAGTATATTTGAAACCTAATAGATATAGGATTCCCATAAACCACAATATAATTTTAAAAGTTATTTTCCTATTTTATTTAAAAGCTTTTTCTTAAGGCCAAAAATGGTCTTTAATAGGGAAAAATTATTTTATTGTTTCAAAAATATTTGACAAAAATCAGGGAAACTCTGTGGGCATATATTTTCCATATATAAGAGTTTCAACACATGGTCATGTTCAAAATATTGGAAAAAACCTCCCAAAACCATTTCTGCCCATTTCAAGGATTTGAAATATTTCTACAGGAAATATTTTCATAAAAAAATACAAGAAAACTCTAGCAAGTCACATATACATAATATGATGACATTTCAGAGTTTCAGCTCAATCCAAACTGTTTTGGTTCACAAAAGTGCCCCAAAACCATCTTTGTCTAGATTCAAATTTGAACAACTTTGTACTACCAACTTTCCCTCCTTGACCCCAACTTTTGTGAGCATGTTCACATGACCAAATATAGCCACCACACTAAGTGGTGCATCAAGGGGAAGTGATATGCTCAACTAGATCTGCAGAAGTTCATTTCTGCTAATTTCTAGGGTTTACAAAAGTTGCATTGGCAACTTTGCCCAAATGAGCTCAAAATTGGTGGAAGGCCCTAATTATATGTGACATTTCATCCTGTGGAGTCTCATGGCAAATGGAAATCATCTACTTGCCCAAACCAGCATCAAACACCTTCTGCCACTTTACCAAAATCCCATGTTTGGCCTCTTCCACTAATCTCCTTAGGCTCAACTTTCTACCATGACCCCTCCTAGTCCCCCTCTAGCACCTGTGTGGCTTGCTGCCCGAGGAAGCAATGATGAAGGGGGGAGAGCCCCATTTTTCTTCTCTGGACAGTGGAATCCTCCCTCTCTCTCAGCCTCCTTCTCTCCCCTCAGCTTTCCAGAGCATCCAAGGCTCTCCCCAGCTTTTGCCCACGCCCCCTGCAGTTGCCAGACGCAAGTGGACGCGCGAGGACACGGGAAAACCGCGGATGCCGGCCAAAGTCGTGCTCTAGAGCGCCTGGCAGAGCACCCGGCCGTTGATGCCGCGTCCCCCCGACCGCCTCGAGCCTCCCCCGCGTGCCAGTCGATGCCCCTCGACGTCCGCTCCACGCCAGCAGGCCGCCCACTTGATCCCGCGCCCTCCTTTCTCTCCTGCAGCTCGCGCCAGAACGCCGCCCCGCTCGGCCAATGCTCGCGCCGCCCCTGTGGCCCACCCACAGCTCGTCCTGCTCCTCCTCTCTCTCCCTCGTACCCTAGACCACTCCCACGAACACCCCCGAGCCCTCCATTCCCTCTCTAACGGTCACCTGAGCCGATCCCGTGGGCACCCGTAGGCCGCGCCTACGGTGGACCTCGGCCAACCTATATAAGGCGACCCCGAGCCTCTCTCTCACTCCCTGTTGCTCCCCCACAATCCTAATCAACCTCCCGCACCACCCATTTGCCTCTAGAGCCGCCTGAGCTCGAGATCGAGCTGGAGCTCCGCCGCCTCGGCTCGTCGGTGTTCGCGCAGTACAAGCCTCCTCCACCCCCGTTTTCTCTTGATATGGATCCGCACGACATCACTGACCCTTTCCCCTCTCTTCCCCACTCTTTTTGCAGCCGATAACGACTGAAACCACCGACGCCCGAAGCACCACCGCCACGTGACCTCATCGCCGGCGAACCAGGATGCCCCGGCGACCACCTCCAGCACCACCCGAACAGCGACATCCCCCCGAGTCCAACGGTGCTACCCGCTCGACCTGTCGTGCCCTGTAGCGTCACCGGTGAGCTCGCCGACCTCTCTGCCGCGAGGTTAGAGATGATAGGTGGAGCCCACCTGTCATCCTCACCTCTCCCTCGCCCCCCTCTCTCTCGCTGACGCCCGGGCCCCGCCCGTCAGGTTTGAAAATCTGGCGCTCGCGCTGGCTCGCCTTGGCCTTTTCCCCTCTGGGCCTGCTGCGCTACGGCTGTTCTGGCCTAGTTGCACAGTGCTCCTTTTCCTTTTTCTTTTCTATTAGACTTGTAAAAATTCCACAAGATTAAATATTCATCCAAATGCAATAATTCCAACTCCCATATTTTTCTAAAAATCCCACCTATTTAATGGTATAACTTTCATTCATGTCCAACCAACTTTTATGTACTGTTCATATTCAAATTCCAATTTGAATATATTTAAGCCCCTCTGGAAATCCATTTCTCCTATTTTGCCACTCCAAATCCGAAACTAGGAATTTTCCCCTTCTTAGTTTTCACCCTAGTATTTAACAAAAATAAGTTGACATTTTTCTGAGCACTTTGGTTTTTCTATTTTATTATTGCCTTATTTTTCTCGTTATTATTTTGTGACGATAGATTGCATTGCTGACGAAGGAGTTAGACCAGAAGACTTTGAAGACCCAGAAGACTTTGCTGAGCTAGGCAAGCAGCCCTTTGACCATGTCTAAGAAACCCTTTTTATGCATGTCATATGGCACTTTCATTGCTTGCATCGAAGTCATGATAAAATGGTGACCACTTGAGGTGGTTTGCCTCCGTTGCTTTTCTCGTTGACACTTGCATGATGCATGACCCTATGTTTCTATGAGCGTTATGCGAGTGGGTGTAGTTAGGATGCTAAGTAGCTACTACGCAAATGGGTTGGGTATATGCATGGTGATGGAAGCAATATTGTTTTCAAAAACTTTTCCAAAACCCCATCGGGTGCCACTTATGCCCGAGGGAGATAATGAGTTGGGTAACCACTTGATGACGAAGTGGTGTACTGAGGCAAGTGTGTGTGTTGTTTTCAAAGCGGATTGGTTTAAGTTGCGACCGTTATTCCAACCTTACATGCGCAACCACTCTACCCTTATATGGGGAAGGACATTATTGATTACCTAGGCCGATACTAGCTTGGAGCCCGCATTACTAGTGACGGGAGAGTTGTTGTTGCGCTCTCTCAGGACGGGGTCGTGCCAGGTAGGGCGGCCATGACTGTTTTCACAAGGCACCGGACGCACCATTGGTACCCCGTGCTTGTGATGTGAGATGATTATGGAGCGTGGCTCCACGAAAGTGTTATGTGATAATGTTGGGCACGGGGGTTACTACCAATCGAGTGGACTCTATGTTAGTGTCGTTTAGGGAAAAATAGTGATCGGGTGCTTACCCCGGGTACTTGAGGTATCGCGGGTCGTGGAAGACACGAAAGTTCCCCGGATCTTGTGGGTAAAATGTGCAACCTCTGCAGAGTGTAAAACTATTCGAATAGCCATGTCCACGGTCAAGGACAGTTGGGTAACCGCTCTTGGGCTACGTCCACATGTTTACAAACCAGTGTGTGTGTTTGGATAAGTGGGAAGAACTACTTGGGTCAAGTGCAAGGACTTGACATGGATGAGTTGGGTTGGAGCCCACTCCCTTTATGTTGATATCTGTAACCAGTCCCTATGGTTACTTGAATTCATACGAGGCATGATTTACCAGTTATTGAACATGTCATAACACAACAAAATTAGCTTTCTGCAAAAATTTACCTATGTCATGCATTGTTGTATCTTGAGCCAAAACATGGGTTGCTTGCGTGTACATTCAAAGTACTCATTGGCTTGCCACTGGTTATTTAATTGGCCAGACATGGAAGAATAGGAGTTCGAAGAAGAGTTCTTTGGAGACGAACATGCGAACTAGGACGTTTCCCAGTCAGAATGCATGTAGGGTTAAGGCAGATGGCACGGGTTCTACTTGTCGATGAAGATTTCCGCTGCTTAAGTTTATTTCGTACTCAGCCCTTATGGCTTTATCTATGTAAGACTTGACCATAATGGTCATGATTTGTGTAAGACGGTATGTATGGATGTAAGACTCTTGTTATTTAGCTTCTGTGTGTTCAGTGAGCATTGATCTCTGGGATCACTGTACACGTGCATTCGGCGATCACGACTTACGAGTCAGGAGGGGAAGCGGGCATGGATGATGCTGCTTATTGCGCGACAACACTGCACAAGAGTAGATGTGCATCAGCTGACCCCAGTGACACTGAGACTGCAGCTGCTCGTGATGATGCTATATCTGATCTATCTGGAATGAAAGACAGACTTAAGGGTGTGCTTACACATTATGAAGGTACATTAAAATGTGCAACATCCTGGGTTTGCCCACCCTTCTTGGAAGATGGCCTCTTCTTGGACAATGTGCCATTGAAGTTGGGCTGTGTGAAGTGCTCTGTGACTAAAGTAAAGCCTGGATTCAATGAATTTTCCTTGAAGAATGTCCTAGGAGACTTCAATGACAAAAGGACCTTGGGAGAAACACTGTTACATCACATCCAGTGGACACGAAAGGAAATAGAGTTCATCGATGAGATTCCTGAAGGCCCGCCAAGAGCAACCACTATCGCCCCCTCAAATGGTGACTCTCTCCTTGCCACAATAGCTCTCGCGGGCTGATGCATCAACCTGTGATCAGCCGGCCGGACTTTGTGGCGTACAGACCATGTCATCCTCCACCCCCAAGCATCCAGTGGCAAGGCCTACAATTGCTGATGACGCATGACCGTTTTAGATGCCGGTCGCTGAGGCAGCGAGGGGAGACCCAGGTGCAGCACATGCTCAGCAGACCAACCTGGTGGAACAGACTGCTAAGCAGTCTGATGCTTCGGAACCACCTGCTAAGTAGTCTGTAGGTCTAGAATCGACTGCTCATCAGTCCGTTGGTCCGCAGGCGCGTGATTAGCATACCAATGCGTCAGCACTACCTGCTCAGCAAACCAACGCGTTGGCACGGCCTCCTCAGCATACCGACAAGTTGGCACCACCTGCGCGGAAACCCGACATAGCTTCAATGCATGGTCAGCAGTCCGATGCCTTTGCTCCTACAGCCCAGTAGTTCGTCATAGCAGCACCGCCAGCTCAGCGGTCCGGCATAGATAAACCGTCTGCTAAGCAGTCAGTCCAAGCTTCATTGTCTGCTCGGCAGTCTATCGTGCAGGCAACTAGATGCTCTGCCAGAAATGCTTCAAGTACCAATAAGGAAGTGACCAAAAAGGCTACACCCACGACCACGAGGAAGCGCAGTGAGAGAGTGAAGAGGAAAGAGAATGATTGCCTCTTACTTGCAGATTGTTCGAATCAGGGAGTAATATTATTTCTGACGCCATGAGTGATGAAGAAGTACGTTTGTTGCTTGCTAAAAGTAAAGCAAGCGTACTTGAACCACACAATTGCGTCCATGGCCAACCATTTCTTGTTGGCGAATACTTTGATGAGTGTAGCTCCAATTGCCGCGAGTTACATGAATATTGCATGGATCAAATGTCAGAAGGTCATCACCATTTGCTACTCCACTACAACCGAGATCATTTCTGACAGGATGCTGGTTCCATCATTGTGAGTTTCGAGGACTTACATCTCTTCTTCAACTTCAACATGCTCGATGCCACTTGAGGGAGTCCTGGATTAGGGGGTCTCCAGACAGCCGGACTATATCTTTCGGCCAGACTATTAGACTATGAAGATACAAGATTGAAGACTTCGTCTCGTGTCCGGATGGGACTCTACTTGGCGTGGAAGGCAAGCTAGGCAATACAGATATGTATATCTCCTCCTTTGTAACCGACCTTGTGTAACCCTAGCCCTCTCCGGTGTCTATATAAACCGGAGGGTTTTAGTCCATAGGACAACACACAATCATACCATAGGCTAGCTTCTAGGGTTTAGCCTCTCTGATTTCGTGGTGATCTACTCTTGTACTAACCATATCATCAATATTAATCAAGCAGGACGTAGGGTTTTACCTCCATCAAAAGGGCCCAAACCTGGGCAAAACTTCGTGTCCCCTGCCTCTTGTTACCATCCGCCTAGACGCACAGTTCGGGACCCCCTACCCGAGATCCGTCGGTTTTGACACCGACATTGGTGCTTTCATTGAGAGTTCCTCTGTGTCGTCGCCATTAGGCTTGATGGCTCCTATGATCATCGATGGCGATGTAGTCCAAGGTGAGACTTTTTTCCTCGGACATATTTTTGTATTCGGTGGCTTTGCACTGCGGGCCAATTCGCTTGGCCATCTGGAGCAGATTGAAAGCTACGCCCATGGACATCAGGTCAGGTTTGGAAGCTTAAACTACACGACCGATGTCCGCAGAGACTTGATCTTCGACGAATTCGAGCCTCTGCCTTGTGCGTCATGCGGTCATGATGAGTACGATTTGGCTCTACCATCAGATAGTGTTCAGGAGATCGCACCGGCAGCCGCTCCGACCCTCAATTTGGAGCCAGTTGCGCCGTCCATGGACGGGTGGATGGACCCCGTCATAGAGGCCTTACCCTCATCGGCAATCGAGCCGAACATCGACCTTACTCTGCACGAGAGCCGTGTTGACAAACTGCCGGATCTCTCTCCGGCCACGGACTCCGAACCGCCGGCGCCCGTTCCTAGAAAATCTGATTGGGCTCCGATCATGGAGTTTACCTCCACGGATATTTTTCAACACTCACCCTTTGGCAACATACTGAACTCGTTAAGGTCTATATCCTTGTCAGGAGGATCCTGGCCGAACTATGTCCGGCAGGATTGGGATGCGGACGACGAAGAAATTCGCGGCCTGCCCACCACCCACTTAGTAGCCACTGTCGATGACTTAACCGACATGCTCGACTTTGACTCCGAAGACATCGGCGGTATGGACGACGATGCGGGAGACGAACATGAACCACTGCCCACATGGCGGTGGAAAGCCACCTCATCATATGATATATATACATGGTGGACACACCCAAAGAAGGCAATGGCGACGAGACAGCGGAGGATGACCCCTCCAAGCAACCCAAGCACCGACGTCAGCGGCACCGCTCTAAGTCCCGCCAAAGCAAAAGTGGTGATACCGACACAGGAGATAATAACACTCCAGATAGTGCCGAAGACAACAACAATACCCTCCAACAAGATTTAGAGCAGGAGGACGGAGGAGCCAGCCCTCCTGAGAAAGCGGCAGATGAAGAGGCGGAGGATGATAATTACATACCCCCTCCGAAGACGAGGCAAGCCTTGGCGATGACGAATTCGTCGTGCCAGAGGATCCCGTTGAACAGGAGCGCTTCAAGCGCCGGCTTATAGCCATGGCAAATAGCCTTAAAAAAGCAGTAGCAGCTTCAAGCTGATCAAGATCTGCTAACTCACAGATGGACCGAAGTCCTGGCGGCCGAGGAATATAAACTCGAATGCCCCCCCCCAAGAGTTACCCAAAATGCAGGTTGCTACCCCGACTAGTGGAAGAAGCGTACGACGCGGCTGATCGGCCACCTCATGGCCGTGATAGAGAGGCATTCCAACCAAAAACTCAGCCTGCACCCCAGCGCCATTCAAATAAAAAGGCATGGGGAAATACGCCAGACCTGCGAGACGTATTGGAGGACAAAGAAAAACATGCAAGATCGATCTACGGATCACGAGGGCGCGCCACTATGCGAGAGGATAAACGTCACACCGGATACAGTAAGAGTCAATCCAGCCGGGCCGAACACAACGGGCAAGACCCATTCGAGCTGTGTCGCGATATAGCCCAATACAGAGGCGTCGCACACCCCCTATGCTTCACAGACGAAGTAATGGATCATCAAATCCCAGAGGGTTTCAAACCTGTAAATATTGAATCATACGACAGCACAACAGATCCTGCGGTATGGATCGAGGATTTCCTCCTCCACATCCACATGGCCCGCGACGATGACTTAAACGCCATCAAATACCTCCCACTAAAGCTCAAACGACCAGCGCGACATTGGCTTAACAACTTGCCAGTAGAGTCCATTAGCTGTTGGGAAGATCTGGAAGCCGCATTCCTCGACAACTTTCAGGGCACTTATGTGCGACCACCAGACGCCGATGACTTGAGCCACATAATTCAGTAGCTAGAAGAATCGGCCAGGCAATTCTGGACACGGTTCCTAACAAAGAAAAATCAAATCGTCGACTGTCCGGATGCAGAGGCCCTAGAATCTTTCAAACACAACATCTGCGACGAGTGGCTAGCCCAGCACCTTGGTCAGGAAAAGCCGAAATCTATGGCAGCCCTCACGACACTCATGACCCGCTTTTGCGCGGGAGAAGACAGCTGGCTGGCTCACTGTAACAATATGTCAAAGAACCATGGTACTTCGGATACCAAGGACGGCAATAGCAGGTCACGTCGCAACAAACATAAGCGCCACATCAACAATGATAATACTGAAGAGACGACAGTCAATGCCGGATTCAAAGGCTCTAAACCTGGTCAGCGGAAAAAGCCATTCAAAAGAAGCACTCGGGGCCCGTCCAATTTGGACCGTATACTCGATCGCTCGTGTCAAATACACGGCACCCCTGACAAGCCAGCCAACCACACCAACAGGGATTGTTGGGTGTTCAAGCAGGCCGGCAAGTTAATTGCTGAAGACAAAGATAAGGGGCCACATAGCGTTGACGAGGAAGAGCCCCGACAGCCGAACACCAGAGGATAGAAGAGGTTCCCCCCACAAGTGCGGACGGTGAACATGATATACGCAACCCACATCCCCAAGAGGGAGCAGAAGCGTGCGCTCAGGGACGTATATGCGTTGGAGCCAGTCGCCCCAAAGTTCAACCCATGGTCCTCCTATCCGATCACCTTCGACCGCAGGGACCACCCGACTAGTATCCGTCATGGCGAATTCGCCGCACTGGTCCTAGACCCAATCATTGACGGATTTCACCTCACTCGAGTCCTTATGGATGGCGGTAGCAGCCTGAACCTGCTTTATCAGGACACAGTGCACAAAATGGGTATAGACCCCTCAAAGATCAAACCCACAAAAACGACCTTTAAAGGCGTCATTCCAGGTGTAGAGGCCCATTGCACAGGCTCAATTACACTGGAAGTGGTCTTCGGATCCCCGGATAACTTCCGAAGCAAAGAATTAATCTTCGATATAGTCCCGTTCCGCGGTGGTTATCATGCACTACTCGGGCGAACCGCATTTGCGAGATTCAATGCGGTACCGCATTATGCATACCTCAAGCTCAAGATGCCAGGACCTCGTGGGGTTATTACAGTTAATGGAAACACAGAGCGCTCTCTCCGAACGGAGGAGCACACTGCGGCCCTCGCAGCAGAAGCGCAAAGCAGCCTCTCAAGGCAATCCACCAGTTCGGCGTTTCAAGACCCGGACACCTTCAAGCGCGCTTGGAGTAATCGGCAACTAGACCGCCTGGCACGATCTGAGCTCGCATAGCAATGCGACCCCCACCCCAGTCCCAGCCAAACGGCAAAATCCGTGCCACGCGTACATAATTACGCATTAAAAATACCATGGGCACAGGTGGGGAGGGGGGCACAACTACGGCACGCCCCAAGACGCGGCTCAAACCGCACTAGGGGCTTCCCGCTTCGTTATTTTTCTCTTTTCAGGACTTTAATCTCTGGAAACCCTGTCCGGCAGCATGATTGCCGAACACATGATGCAGCAACCAAGGAGGCAGAATGCTACGTCACACCACGGAATTCCCAGGTGGATTACGATAACGAGTGAAATATTTGCTTTAATACTATTCCTCAGCTTGCCCTTGGAAGGGACATAGTCCTACTTTTTGCTTATCGCACTATCTGCAGCATTCTGCTTTAACGCACCCTTTTGAATAAACAATGCATAACATTACAACTATTATTGCGTTCTTGTTATATATATATGTGTTCATTAATAACGCCTTGCAACCGTACACTTTGGCACGACCAATACACCAGGGGCTTAAGTACCCCACAATATGGTGTGAGAAGTCCGAACACTTTCACAAGTGTGGCACCCCGAACTTATAGCATTATATGCATCAACTCCGAATCATGTCTTTGGTCAAATGTTGGGTTTGCCCGGCTCCTATGTTTTGGTACCTTACGTTCCGCTCTATCGGCTAAGGTAGCGCTAGGAGAGCTACTACGATTGTGCCTTGGTTCTGCTAGGCTAAGCACCTCTGTAGAGAAAGCTAAAACTGACTGTCATGATAAGGCGAGAGACTGGTCGCTGTTCAACGAGGTTTCGAGTCCCTAAAGACTTATGCCACTTAGAGCGAGGAACCGGTCCTATCCGGCTTAAAGGCGTGTATCGCGCCCCGAATTCGGCCTTCCAAATACCAGGGGCTTTGCCAAAATTTAAAATTATAGAATTCTATGGCTAAGTGAGAGTGATAAAGCATTATTAGTCTGGTTTCCTTGTTCGCCGTGCTGAGCACCTCCCTCGAAGGACCCAAAAATGGGAACAAGAGTGCTCAGGTTTATCCCGAACACCACAGCACTCGCGGCATGGGGGTAGAAGCCGAGGACTAGGCATCTCTCAGATTGGATAAACAGCCAAACAGAAGGTAATATTTTAAATTCAAACAAGCGTTGCATAGCGCATATGAAACAAGTTTTCATCATACAGGATCACATGATCAAGTTTACTCAAATATTACATCCTTTGAACATTCGTCCGCTACAAGACGGGCACCCTTCAGGACACCCTCATAATAAATTTCGGGGGTGCGATGCTCCTTACCCTGCGGCGGTCCTTCCTTAATCAGCTTCACGGCGTCTAGCTTGGCCCATTGCACCTTCACACGGACGAAAGCCCGACGTACACCTTTGATGCAGACAGACCGCTTGACGACTTCCAGCTGTTGGCAGGCGTCCACAAGCCGCCTCACCAGGCCGAAGTAGCTGTTCGGAAGGGCGTCACCAGGCCACAGCCGGACTATAAAGCCCTTCATGGCCTGTTCGGCCGCTTTGTGTAGCTCGACCAGCTGCTTCAGCTGGTCGCTCATAGGCACCGGGTGTTCGGTCCCAGTATACTTAGACCAGAACAGCTTCTCCGTTGAGCTTCCCTCCTCGGCCTGGTAAAACTGTGCGGCATCCGACACGCTGTGGGGCAAATCTGCGAATGCTCCTGGAGAGCTCCAGATTCGGGTAAGTAATAGGTAATTTACTTTCACATGCTTGCTTTGCATATAGAATGCCTTACCCACCGCTATTTTCTTCATCGCGTCAATCTCCTGGAGGGCCTTTTGGGCTTCGGCCTTGGCACTTTTTGCGCTCTCGACGGCCGCGGCAAGCTCAGACTCTCGCGTCTTTGAGTCAAGCTCCAATGCATCGTGCTTCGTCACGAGAGCCTGGAGCTCTTGCTGCACCCCGCCCACCCGAGCCTCGTGCCTTTCCCGCTCGGTGCGCTCCTTGGCCGCTTTATCTTCGGCCTCGGACATCGCTTGCCTTAGGGTTACCACTTCGGGCGTGGCCCCTGGCAAATTCATGATGATCCTGTCATCTTGTAATCGCATTTTTTTTATACATATCCATAAACTAGGTATTACTTACCTTTGTTCTCCTCGAGCTGCCTCTTGGCAAGGCCGAGCTCGTCCTTGGACCCTTTAAGGTCCTGCTTCAGTGCAGCGACCTCCGCAGTCAGTGCAGCAGATGCTAGCAGCGAAGCCTGCATATGCATATTGACATACTTATATTAGACTCCTGCGATATTGTTTGATCCTCTGTTCGGCTTTTCTTTGTGAACACCGAACAGAGCATCAGGGTCTACTGTCTATGCGGTAATATTTTTCCTATATTTTAAACACTTACCTCAAAGCCTGTTAGAAGGCTGGCACAGGCTTTAGTCAATCCGCTCTTGGCGGACTGAACCTTCTAGACCACCGCACTCATAATAGTACGGTGCTCCTCGTTGATGGAAGCGCTGCGAAGTGCTCCCAGCAGATTGTCCAACGCCTCTAGATGGTCAGAGGTCACCGGCACAGGCGTCTCGCCCCTCTTGGAAGGAGGCCGCCTGCCCGAGTCCGGAACCACTGGAGGTTCCGGCGCGGTGTTCGGATGAGGGCCGAACTCGGAGCCCTCAGGGGCCTTGTCCCCTCTGCCCTCGGAGTATGGAAGGTCGTCTTGAGGCGCCTCCGGGACTATCTCCCCTCGACCCGGTGCCTCTTGAGACAATACCACGGCGTAGTCCGCAGGGCAAGGGGAGGTGGCGGTCGGAAGTGGATCGCTATCCATATCCGACGAGCCCAGGGAGCTGTCCGACGATACATCGATACGGGCTCGTAGCGGCCTGCATAATCATATTCGGCGTTAGGGAAATTAGTGCGACAAAGGAATGCTATGAGTTACTCTGGTATCCGAATACTTACGACCTCCCCAGGGGCTTGGCCTTGGGAAACCACTCGTCTTCGCCTTCGGCGGCGGTGGTGGAACAGTCCGGAAGGAGAGTCCTTCCCTTCTTGGGCCCTCCGGTCCCCTAGTTGGGGTGGCCTTCCTTTTCTTGTCTCCCCCGCCTGGAGGGGGAGCATCTTCTTCTTCCTCCTCATCTTCGGGGGGGGGGGGAGTGTGCCGTAGAGTCATCGGACGGTGAGTCCGATGACGCCTGGCGTCGGGAACTCTTTCGGGTTCCCTTGGCCTTCTTGGTCTTCTCCGGCACCGTGTAAGGAGCCGGAGTCAGCATCTTCGCCGGGAGAGCGTCAGCTGGGCCTTCGGGCAAAGGAGTCGGACAGTCGATCTGTCCGGCCGTCTCCTGCCAGTCCTGTCAAAGGTACGGGAGCTTAGATCCCGCATAGAGTCAAACTATGAAAAACAAGTATCCTGTGAGAGGTAAAACAACTTACTGCGCTGGCTTGGTGCTTCGCATAGAATCCGCAGTCCTCGATAGTGGGAGGGGGAACCTCGGCGCTCTTGAATAACACCTTCCAGGCATGTTCATGAGTTGTGTCGAAGAGCATGTTCAGAGTTCGGTGCTGGGCCTGTTCGAACTCCCACAAGTTGAAAGCCCGTTGTTGGCACTGGAGGATCCGGCGAATGAGCATGACCTGGACTACGTTGACGAGTTTGAGCTTCTTGTTCACCATGTTTTGAATACATGTTTGGAGTCTGGTCAGCTCTCCCGAACAACCCCAGGATAGGCCCTTCTCTTGCCAGGAGGTGAGCCGCGTGGGGAAGCCAGATCGGAACTCGGGAGCCGCTGCCCACTTAGGGTCACGTTGTTCGGTGATGTAGAACCACCTCGATTGCCACCCCTTTATGGTCTCAATGAAGGAGCCCTCGAGCCATGTGACATTGGGCATCTTGCTCACCATGGCGCCTCCGCACTCCGCCTGGTTGCCGCTCACTACATTCGTCTTGACATTGAAGGTCTTCAGCCATAAGCCGAAGTGGGGCTTGATGCGGAGGAAGGCCTCGCACACGACGATAAACGCCGAGATGTTGAGGATGAAGTTCGGGGCCAGATCATGGAAATCCAGGCCGTAGTAGAACATGAGCCCCCGGACAAATGGGTGGAGAGGGAATCCCAGTCTGCGGAGGAAATGGGTAAGGAACACTACCCTCTCATGGGGCCTGGGGGTGGGGATGAGCTGCCCCTCTTCTGGGAGCCGGTGCGCGATGTCGTCGGGCAGGTATCCGGCTCTCCTCAGCTTCTTGATGTGTCCCTCCATGATGGGGGAGACCATCCACCTGCCTCCCGCTCCGGACATGGTTGGAGAAGGTCGAGGTGGGAAATGCGGACTTGGGCGTTGGAGCTCGAGTGTGCGAAAGTGGATGAGCAAAGGAGGAAGAAGGCGTGGGTGAAAAGGTGAATCTTTATCCCTTTATATGGGCGGCCGAAAATATGCGCCCCCACTAGCCTGGTAAAACTCGCTTATCCCCTAAGCGCCGGAATCGATGGCGCGGTTGGGTTACCCACGCCCGTATTGATGAGAATCCCGTGATAAGGGGACACGATCTCTGCTTTGACAAGACGTGTCAAAAAACTTCCTCGCATTATGTGCGGGGCTAGTTAAAGGAAACGGTTCGAATAATCACCGGGCCATGGCATAAGGTCGTGTTGCCAAAACAAGTCAGCAAATTAGATTTGCGGAAATATTATTCTCTCTGCGGTGGTATGTGGAACTTATTTTGCAGGGTCGGACACTATTCTTGTATTCAAATTCTTCCGTGGTGTATTCGGAGGAGGAACCCGCCTTGCAATGCCGAAGACAATACTGCGCGCCGGACTCATCGTCATTGAAAGCCTGGTTCAGGGGCTACTGAGGGAGTCCTGGATTAGGGGGTCTCCGGACAGCCGGACTATATCTTTCGGCCGGACTGTGGACTATGAAGATACAAGATTGAAGACTTCGTCTCGTGTCCGGATGGGACTCTACTTGGCGTGGAAGGCAAGCTAGGCAATACGGATATGTATATCTCCTCCTTTGTAACCGACCTTGTGTAACCCTAGCCCTCTCCGGTGTCTATATAAACCGGAGGGTTTTAGTCCGTAGGACGACACACAATCATACCATAGGCTAGCTTCTAGGGTTTAGCCTCTCTGATCTCGTGGTAGATCTACTCTTGTACTACCCATATCATCAATATTAATCAAGCAGGACATAGGGTTTTACCTCCATCAAGAGGGCCCGAACCTGGGTAAAACTTCGTGTCCTCTGCCTCCTGTTACCATCCGCCTAGACGCATAGTTCGGGACCCCCTACCCGAGATCCGCCGGTTTTGACACCGACACCACTCTTGTTAGATGCGTGATTTTGTAAGTACTTAACAAACTCTGATCAACTTCTCCATACAAGGCTGTAAATGATAAACAACTAACTGCATTTTATTCCTCTTAGGGGATTGAACACGCAGAGAAGACAAAGTGAGAGTGTGTATTTCATAGATCCTGCATTAGCAAATGGCACAACATTACATGAAAAGGACCGACGAGACTGGGTCGTTAACACAGTCGTCCGTATCTTTGAAAACACGTCCCATGCAGAATCATTTCTCTGGCCATATCATGAACGGTAAGTCAAGTAAACAACCATGCATACACTGATTGTCTTTCAGATTTCGACATCATTCGTAAGTTCATGGCTTTCTTAATATGTAGCAATCACTGGATATTGGTATTC
The DNA here is from genome assembly GCF_002162155.2 of Triticum dicoccoides. NCBI lineage: Eukaryota > Viridiplantae > Streptophyta > Magnoliopsida > Poales > Poaceae > Triticum > Triticum dicoccoides. The sequence continues at coordinate 327,461,906 of NC_041382.1, read as the reverse complement.
ATTGTTCCAAACAAGAACACTGTTACTACATCGATTCTCTCAGAGAGTCAACAAATGCTCAGGATCTGATGCATCCTCACCAATTCTTGGATAGGTATTGAATTCTATGATGTTGAAATTAATTTGCATTATATATGGTTCAATAATTGATGTTATCAAAATTCATTATCATTTGCAGTGTGCTCGCATTGTGGGAAACTAAAACAGGGAACCTGATCAAGAGGAAACTACCTCTGCAGCACGAGATCGTTTCTCCGGTAACACACCGAAATCCATTATTTTCGGAAAATTTATCCAACAGTCTGCAAATACCTTTCCTTACGCTAGTCAAATGTTCAAGCTTCTAAATAAACCTCTTTATATTTTGTCCAAAGAAAAAATAATACATCTAACACCGGTTAGGTTGTTCCTAACAGGACAAATACATGACTAATTTGGACAAAAAAATTCAGTGTCCTCAGCAAGAAGCAGGGACCAACCTTTGTGGATACTATGTTTACAGACACATGATCTCCATCTGCAAATCTGCTGATAGTTGTGATGATCCTCGCGAATTAGTCACAGTAAGTCTATCTTAATTAATATCTTCTACTCCACTCATATGGCACATTCTGATCTTAAAAATACTGCAGCTCATCTTAAAACCGAGGACCCCTGAACCGCTCCTGGCTGGTGAATTGCTGATGGTTTGGAGATTTATCATCGACTTCTTCCTGGATCACTTCATCAATCCCACTGGTGATAATGAAGATTTCAGCATGCGTTCTCCTGAAACATTGAGTAAGAGTTAGCCGCTAAACAGATAACACATGGATCCATTGTTTTCCATCTGATGAGGTCTTTGTATTTCGTACACTATGATTAATTATGTAATCCATATATGTGTGGACAAATCAATGGAATTTAGCTACCATATGTTCAATTGCAATTGTTGCGAAATCTGATGAATGTTCTTCCTGTGGACACTATTTGTTCAATTGAATATTATGGCAAATTTGCTTTTTGCGTGCCGATTCAAAATGGGATATTTTTGTTTATTTGTTCAATTGAATATTGTGGCGAATTTGCTTTTTGCGTGCCGATTCAAAATGGGATATTTTTGTTTTAACCTGGCAATTGCTCCGCACATGGTTCAACTAAATGAGTGTGCGCGATCCACATCGGAAGGCATACGTCAATGGTAGGGAAACCGTCGGTGATACACAGCAGATCACAAATGATTTGCAGCGCTACTACGTGTGCATAGGTTCTCCTGAACTGGGAGTAAACCGTGCCCAATGCAAAATACAATCCCACTCGTATTTTTTAGGAAACGTGTGGGATCCCAAATGAAAAGCATACGTTACTCTTGCGGCAACTGTCGGTGATACCTAACAAATCACAAACGGTCTGCAACACTTGTATGTGTGTGAAGGGGCTCCTGAACCGTTTGTGATAGAACATTATCACAGACGGTAATTGTTGGAAAACGTGTGTGATGAAGTCTAGCATGGCAGACGGGTTACGTAGAAAACTCGTGTGCGATAGGGCACAAATCACACATAGTTCATATGTTAGCCCGTGTGCCTTACATACAGTTTCGCAAACGGTTTGTTACGACAAACCATATGGTTTCACTACGTCATTAGAAACGCTTAATCACCGATATCACACGTGCGAAAGCATTTAGTGTGTGCTGCATCGCACACGATTACATTTTGGAAGGCCTCTGGATCACTATTCCATATCCCCGACAGTTTTTGGGTCATGTGGGAAGAATCGCCTATCGCACACACTCACTTGGCGATGATTCCGAAGGCCGTCGCGGAAAGGGGGTTAAAAACCGTTTGTTTAGAACAGACGCGCACCAGTGAATGTTGGGTTGGGCGCATCAATGTTATCAAAAAATAAACAGGGGCTGGACATTTTGTTATAAATATATTTAAATAACAAGTGATTTATTATTACATTGGTCCTTAAATCTTACCAAGCTTTTGTACACAATCACTAGGATTTTTTTCCTTAATGTAAAAAAAATCCAGGATTTAATTGTTAAGAAATTATTTTTATAAGTTAATAACATGTGCAATATTGTTTTCCTATATATGTAAGTATCTGTTAAATATCTGATGACAATAACAATAAATAATAACATATAAAATAACTTAAATATATATAATATAGTTAGAAGGGAAACATAAGTTGGACGTGGCGTTCCTATTCTTATATAGAAAAATAGAACTGACCTCTGCATTGTCTTAAAAAATACATAAGTTGGGCCGCCGATGTTTCAGGAAAAATAAAACCTCGGATGGGACGTCCTTAGGCCGGTCGATACATGACGGCCCTCGAGAAAATACAAACTGTGATGTCGTGGTTGCACATGTTAAAAAAGAAAGCCTAGACACGCCAGCCCACAACCCAGCTGATACTTGTTGGCCCACTGATAATAAATGATACCTGCCAGCTCCCCGGCTTCGTTGTAAATTTATCTCCTTTAGTAAATACATTGAAGCACCTCAAAAAAATGTAACTATGTTGACAAACCTGTGGGCCCCAACGTCAGTATAGCATTAGGAGGAAGTATTTTTTTTCAATGAGGCACTTGCTTGCGTACGGCCATAGACTTGGTGGGTCCCGACTATCCGCCTCTCCACATACAGTTCTCTCCAGATTCCTCTCGTTTTTTCAACATGTTCACAACGGCAGACAGTGGCGCCGCAGCGAGCGCACAAAGGCGCAGGACGAGATCGAACCACCAGAGGCAGTGCCTTACTTCTACCGAAACTATTGAACTAGCCCAGTGGCCAAGTGACACTACCTGACCGCTGTTCCGCCCGGGTTCGATTCCACCTGATGTAGGGAAAATATCTCCAATTTTTTTGCCTCTGCCATTATTTACATGTGGGTACCCATGGTCATCTACGCACACCACGTCCAACACTTGCCAATACTTCGTCCCTCGTTTTCTCTATTTTTCGCACACTCGATATTGTGTGGGCATTTTGAAAATAGCAAATCTTTTTGACTGTGCATCATATGAAGATGCACTATGCATGAATGTTGATCAGCATGATGTGAAGCTGGAAGTTCCATTTTCGACCATGAATAAAACTTCCAACATGATGTTATCCCTGTTTGAAAAAGGCGTGTTAATATAAATGCTTTGCCTCTGAAACTTGCAGTTTCTTATCTGAAACTGAAACTTGCAGTTTCTTCTCTAAGAATCACATTGTCTGCACTTTTATACTCCTATGAAACTACATTTTATTAAGTGCTAAAAATAGATCTCTAGAATTCATAAAATACTTCATATGCTCAATACTGCAAATTTAAAATTCAAAAGGCATTCATATCTGAAAGTACTCTCAAAATACACAACACAAAACACAATTCAAAACCTGCAAATACTGACAACCCTAAGCTCCTCCTGACAATTCACAACCTGCCCGACTATTGGGCTGGGGGCACTACACAAAAAAATACACTTCCGTGATGATATGTGTTTGTCACAGTAGGTCACGTTTTTTGTCATGCATGTACATCCATGACGATTTTATGACATAATCAAGATAGTCATACATGTGCTGTCGTAGAAGTGTTCCATGACATCACCAAAATTATCATCATAGAAGTGTCCACTTCCATGACGATAAATGGCGCGTCATGGAAGTGTTTTCGTCAAGGGTAACTAACACATGGCATCCACCATAATGGGCCGCCGTTAAGCTATCGGGTCCGGTTTTGGATTCAATAACCCGTTAACAGCCCAGACCGATGGGGATTTTCCATGTGTAAAATTCTCATTGGCCGGAGGAAACACGTGTTGGCTCACCGGTGGGACAGATGTCATCCACTCATTGAACAGGAGGCGCATATGATAGGTCGACACGTGTCATGGCCCAACAGTGGCCCATTCCGGTGAAAAAGGCCGACCCAGTAAAAATTAGTTGGCCGACCCATATAAGGCCTACTTGTGTCATGTCCATTTAATCCCACGGCCTATACGGGATATGCCAATTCGGCCCGTCAACGGCCCGTTAACGATTTGACACCATTGTAGCCCATCGTCAGTCCGAGCCCGCTATATATTTGGGCTCAATATCGGCCCGATGTGGTTTCGTCCTGTTAACAACCCATTCAAGGGATTGGGCAATTTTCAGGATGTACATCTTCCGGCCTTTTACCGACCCATTTAAGTGTTGGGCCAATTTCCGGCCCGGTGTGTCTTTCAGCCTGTTGACGGCCCATAAATGAGTTGGGCCATTTGCAGTCGGACCTGAGTTTTGGTCTTTAGCGACCCAGGCTCTTCATGGTCCAATACCAGCCCGGTTTCTCTTTCGGCCTACTAAAGGCCCACAACACAGTTGGGCCATATAGAGTATGACCTGACTTTCGGCCTCTTAGCAGCCCATGCTCTTCATGGTCCAGTACGAGCCCCCTGTCTCTTTCATCCTGCTAAAGGCCCACAGTATAGTTAGGCCATATGTAGCCTGACCTTAGTATCGGCCTGTTAACGACCCGTGAAATCAAATGGGCCCACCTGTTGCCCACTTTGATGTTGACCTGTTAACGACCCGGGAGGTAACAGGGCTGACCATTAACTTTTGGCCTGGTAACAGCCCATTAACTTAATGGGCCCATTAAAGTTCGAAATTTTCTGTAGGCCCAATTAGTTAATTTGAGGCCATTATGACGAGCAATTATGCACAGGACCAAAACCGATCAATCAAAGGCCTATGGGAATTTTGGCCCCTGCGAGCCCATTAGGGAAGCTCATTAAGGCTAGTGGGCTGCTTCCTTCATATAGGGCCCACGACTGTTCCTGCTAACCAATAATTTCACTGCTTTTTTAGCTTCCTAGCGACTATTTAGCTGGAATGTGAGGCGCGCTAAGCAAAGGTACGACATACATGGAAAAACATTGCACATCCAACATATATTACAGGAAATTATATCCACTGGGCAATCAAATATTGATGCCAGTGCAAATAAATGAACAGAACCTAACGATCTACAATGTCACAATCTGCAACCTCGGCACGGATGACGCCCATAAGCATGTGGGCAAGTTCTTTCTGCTTTGCTATAATGTCTCTAAAAACATTGATCAGTTGTTGTTGCGCACGAATGTGCACCTCTGATTCCTCCACCATTTCCATCATTGCTTCAGCCATTAATTGGTTCACAAACATACATTTTTTCCGTTGCATTTGAGATAGAGAAAACTGAACAGATTCAGATGGCGATTTTGGCAGGCTTGTACTATTGATAGGGGAGAGTGTCTCGACCACTGCATCATAACATAAATTAGGAGGGGAACCAAACAGATTAATCAAGAGTTATTGCCATATTACCTGGCCTAGATTTATTGGAAAGAAACAATGGGGTTGCCTTGCTATTTTCAGAGTTTGTCTTCTTATCTTCAGAAGCTTGCACCAAATTATCACACTAGCATTGCTATCATTGGCCAGGTCAGATAATAGGAAATCAACATTGACACAATGAACGTTTGGGCAACCAGACCACACCAGCCTACACCAAATTAACACAATATGGCACAACTATCATCAGCTAGGTAAGGTAATACGAAAGCAACATTGACACAATGAATGAATGGGCAACCATAGCAGCACTACAATTCAGTAATGTGCATGATATGAGATAGTACACTCATGCAGCTTAGTATGCTAAACTACCAGGCAATTTTCCTTACAAAAATCAACATTTTGCTACAACTAAATTTAGATCAGTTAAAGGTTGGATTCACGCCGATTAACAGAATACATGCTGATGTAAAAATATATTGATATACAACAGGTACATACATCAGCGTTGGAGCAAAGAAGTCCCATAAGATACTATCCTCGAATACATCCTAGTGTAGAAAGTCTTCTGTCGTTTAACCTTATTTTCTAAAAGAGAGATGGGTAAGAAACATGTAGAAAATATGATCAGAATGCTATAAAATTTCATGATGCAAGGATACACACATGCTTCTTAGAATGGAGTTGACATATTTTTGCTGGACTGAAGCGGACTAGTTCTTTGGCCACTGGAATCTGCTTATTATTAGTAGGAGTTGGGTTTCTCTGTGCTGGAGCAGTATCTATGAAAACTGGAGTTGTTTTACTATCTCCTGGTGTTTGGATCTTTTGCAAAGACCTGGTTTGTAACCCTTCAGATTCTAACATAGCCGTGTTCCCCTTGCATGCCTTATATAGAAGAATGGTGCTTCATTTATAAAACATGCTACAGTAGAGATGGAATACATACAGAAAAACACTAAGGCAACATATGCGTGTATGATTGGGAAACTAAGATGGCATTGCAACAGACCACTAGAACATCACTTCAATGTAAAAAAAGAACATGGTATTGTAGACAGATGAAGTACATACTGACGAATAACAATGCATAAGATATTCAGAAGCATGATGTCCAAACTAAGCAGATGGCATTGCGATAGAGTAGAATGACAGTAATTGAATTTGAAACATGTTATCATGAATGGAATAGGTACTGAAAAACAGGAAGGCATGACATATTTACATGCATGATCAGCAGGCTAAGCACAAGGCATTGCAACAAAGTAGATGCACTCCAGGACATTATATGCATGATGTACCCATATCACGGGCCAAGTTAGAGCAAGGAACTTGTGGGGTGAATAGGATTCATCATCTTTCTGCAAATCTTCTGATGAACTGCCCTTACATGTTCCATCATATTGGGTATCATTGATGTCAAAGTTTGTTGGCCATTACATTGCTCCTTGAGGTTCTTGTGGATAAATCAGTGTGTGCAATTATATCTGACATGCATGGAAGACAAATAGTAGTTAGATTTATGTAATGAGTGCCTATAGGAGATGACATAAATAGTAGGACTGGGGTTAACTAGTAGCAACAGGTCTCAAAAACTAAAGGGAGAACATAGATGAAAGCTGCATAATATGTATCGTTTGTACTCTTGATTAACTAGATGGTGCACAAAGTATTAAAGAACAAAATAGGTAATACTAGAAGTGGTATAGTACTATAATCACCAGCCCGTGGGATATCATTGCTGATGGATGATAACTATGGAACATCGTTACCTAAAGAACAAGTCTCTTAGCTGAACTATGGAACAACATTAACTCCTGAACAAGACCCATAAGAGATCAACATTAATATACAGTGAAATGTGATAATCTATTTTCCATGCTTAGATGAATAACAAAGCCATAAATGTTGCACACAAGTAAGATGAGGGTACAACCTATCTGGCCGTCATCCATTGGAGTGAGCATCATGTGCTGACTTGTCGATGGCCCTGCAGTTGTTGTGGTTGTCCATGTCGGGCACGCGCATTCGATGGAGGAAAATGTTGAGTGGGGACTATAGCTCCCTTCTCGTGTATGCTTCCCGTGTTGGAGCAGTTGCGGTGAGTTGGAAAACGGTGTGGCTGAAGAAGAAGAAAACACATAATGTTAAGAACGACACATATCTCTGATCTGAAGAAATACCCTAAGAGATCAACAGCAAGGTACGAGAGTGGTCACACGTCTGTTGATTGAAGACTAAATTGGGGTCACACGATTTTATTTTATTTTGGTATTGTCTGATCTACGCCGGATGGCTTGATGGCCATCTTGTGCCTCCCAGCTGACACTATTTGGACTCTTCCCCGAAGAGCCAGTGACCACCGGCAGAGTAGCTTGCCTCCGCCGTCCGTGGTCGCGAGAGCTCCGACCAAAACCCGGCTACCCGCCCCACCGTACTACCGTGGTTGCGCCGCCCCAGGCCAATCCAGAAAGACTCGCCGTCATCTAGATCCGACGGTGGCAGTACCTTCAACCCACGCAACTCTAAGATAGCCATCTAAGCGCTGCTTCCGCGGTGAACTTGCGCCCCCGCACCCTGATGATAGACACCAGCCAACCGGCAGCCTAGGAGCTCCGCCGCCTCGAGGGGTGCTGCTTCCCATTGGGAATCGACTGGCCCAGAATAAAAATTCAGACAACTAACGCCTAAATAAAGTGATTTGTGATGAGTTTACGACCTATCTTGCGGCCCAGTGAAGTAGGCAGCTCTAGCTGCCGAGTCGGTGAGGCCGGCATGGTCGCGTTGGCTACCGGCGGCAGCGAAGCAGAGATGTCACGATGGTCGACGGCTACGGGGAAGCAGCATCGGGGCCCTAGACGGATCCGAAGTTGGAGCCGCTCCAGCACCGTGCACAACGACGGGGGTGAATCGGCTCCGGTACGGTTCACGTGGCCCTCGTCGAGGCAGCTTCGGTAGCACGGAGTAAGAGGCACACGACGTAGTGCATGATGGCAAATAGACAACGTCTCCGGCATTGGGGAGGAGGGCAGCTGTGAATTTGGTGTGGTGGGGCGCCATGGAGGAGGTGCTGACGTTTCGCGGCTGGGGAGAAGGTGATTTGGCACCCACGAGGTATGAATGGGGAATTGGGAGGGGGAACCGTGTCTTACGGACGCATTTGTCTAAAATGTGTGGGGGGGGGGGTTACAGTTCTACCCCTGCCTTTAGGCTTCTCGGCTTGGGTCTGTGTACTGAGGGTCGGGGATAGTAGAGTAACTTTGCTTCTCCCAAATAGTGGGTGCGAGCGATTTCGGGCGAGGAGGGCGTGTTTTGAAATAGTGGGCGCGAGCAATTTCAGGCGAGGAGAGGGTGTTTTGCCGCCCATGGTTTATGAATTATTCGGCACATGTCATTTCAGCCGAGGAGAAGGCGTGCTTGGATGAAGTTACGAACCTACCCTCGATGTACAACGGGCAATTGATGCGTGTCCCACATAGACCGATAATTTCGCGTCTCCCATCTGTTTGCTCGGGCGAATTCCATCGAGCAGAGGGTGTTTAACGGTTCATTCAAATTTTGGGAGAACGAGCATCCACGTCTACCTTACCAAGTCGATTCGAATCAAATTTTGAAATATTAGCTTGCCACTTATTTTTTTAGATGGAGAGATGTTGCTCAGGACTAATGTGTTTTTACACGCTCGTTGCTAACGATTTACTATATGACAAATAGTTGACCCACTCAAAAACGGGAATCAAACCCAGAATTAAATATCTCGGTTCAATAAAATAGCTCGTTCACCAGGTCAAAATAGTGAACTAAATCCAAAATTGAACACCTCAATAGAGTAGCATGTTGTACAGTATTATAGTACTCCATGAACATGTTGAAAGTCAAATTAATGAACTTGTTTGATACGCATATCTCCGTTCATGTGTGGATTGCAAACAACATGTTCTCCAATTTAAATATTTGAGTGCAAGTTTATATCGAAACATGGTTTATATCAGTCTTTGATGCATAAAACGCGACATCCCCCTCTCCCGGACTCCTGCTCTCTCTCTCGCTAACAATCTACAGTTCTATCACACGCATCCAACACACAAACCTTGTTGGTCCCTCTCCCTCTCTCTCTCTCTCTCTTTGTGTGTGGGGGGGGGGGGCTCTTTCTAGTTCGCATGCATATATACTCCATGTATAGGTCTCTCACGCATACTATGTATGATTCTTTAGTCCAAGCTAAATATCTTGGGCGCATTCATCAGACACACACAAATTTCCTGACTCGTTGCCCATAACTCTCTCACGCACCACTCTGCCGCCTCGGAGCTCTTCCCTCTCTCTCAAACTCTCCATCTCCATGTGTCACACATACATATGCATATCTTACTCGCACTCGATAGACCCATCTAAAACTCTATCTCTCCCACGTTCCCTCTCCATCTCACATGCACCCACGCACAATCTCATGCCTAGCCAAGTATGATGGTCTCTCACTCAATTGTAGGCACACATAGTCCCCCCTATATGTATATGACTAGCTAATTATTTGTCTCCATCACAAACATGTGCATGGTCTATCTCGTTTTATCTCGGGGCATCTTTCTATCACACAGGCACCTCGTCCCTCGATCTGCCACCAATATAGTCCCCTCACGATCTCGAGGGGATCTCTCTATCACAAACACACCCTCTCTCCCTCCCCATGCGCCCATCTTGATCTTTGTTCCTTGTTGGCCAGACCTCTATTGGACATGTGCTATAGGGGTGTCTCTCTCTGTTGCAAACAATCACGCACTAGCTATCTTTGTGTATCTCCTCACCTCGCTTTTCTATCTTGGAGATGCATGCGTGATATGTTTGCATAAGAAACACACACACACACACTCTCTCTAATTTATCGTTTGTTGTCCCTTTCTCTTTCACACACATACTCTTTTTGCACACTCACTCATTCTCCTTCACACGCACTTTATCTCTCTCTCGACTTAGGCACTCTCTTCGGTCCATAGCATAAAGATTTATTGAAAAGTCAAACATCACAACGTTTGACCATGTACATGGAGAAAAACATTTACATCTAGAACGGCAAAAATATACCATTAGATTAATCATGAGATGTAGTTTTGTATGATGTATCTTTGGTATTGTAGATATAAATAATATTTGCATAAACCTAGTCAAAGTTTCCAAAGTTTGACTTCTAAAAAAATTATATGCACTGCATTATCGAGCGAATGGAAATCTCTTTCCCCCTCTCAGCTATCTGACGCACCACTCAGCCTTATCGGGGCTCCTCTATCTCTCTCAAACTTTATATCTCCCTGGTTCACACACACACACACATGTCTCGCTCGCACTACATAGACCCATCTAACACTCTTCGCCCTTGTTCTCTCTCTCTCTATGTGACACGCACCCCATAAGTACCATAATCCCTCACTCCATCATAGGCGCATGCACTCCCCCCTAAGTATGACTATCTCTCACTAGCTATCAGGAACACACGTATTGTCTCCTTCCATCCGTACGTCTATCTTGATATCTCTCGGGGTATCTTCTATCACGCACACACCTTGGCACTCGATCTCCCACCCATGTAGTCCCATCACGATCTGCAGGGGATCTCTCTATGACAAACATACACCCTCTCCTCCCCATGTCTGCATTTTCTCCATACATCTCTCTAGACCTCTCTCCCTTGTTTGTCAGACCCCTCTTGGCCATGTGCTATGGGTCTTTCTCTCTCGGTTGCAAACAACCACACACTATCTCCTCACCTTGCTTCCGCTATCGAAGATGCATGTGTGATATGTTTGCATAAGACACACACACTTTTTCTCTACTTTTATCGTGTGTTGTCCATGTCACTTTCACACACGCACACACACTTTTTTAGTCACTCTTTCTATTTCACACACTATCTCTCTGTCTAGTTAGGTACTCTCTCACATCCATAAGCATATGCATGTTTTGAAAAGTCAAACCTCAGAAAAGTTTGACCAGGTATATGTGGAGAAAAACATTTACATCTGGAATGATCATTAGATTCATCACTACATGTACTTACTTCATACTATCATTTATCTTTGGTATTGTAGATATAAGTAATTTTTTATAAACTTTGTCAAAGATTCAAAAGTTTGACTTTACAAAAAATCTAGTTAGCTCTTTCTCTCTCTCTGCTATCTCTCACGGGCCTTCCCTCTCACTCGAACTCTCTATACCAACGGATTATACGATCACTGTGTCAACGTATAGCTCCGTATATTGTTTAGTTGACCGATCAACCAGTCCAGATGCTGCCTTGTCAGCTCGTGTTCTCTATCTTCGTGTGCTGGCCCATGTGGCAGTGGGTGAAAATAAGTAAACTAGAGGCCCATCTGACACGCGGTCAAGTAAACAAAGTTGAAACCACTCGGGGTAGCACCCCGGCCTGTTAATCCATTGGGATGTTTTCATAGCGTCATCAAATACGGCCGATTAACGATGGCCCATATGGTCGGCACATGAACGGACGATTCCCAATCTAGCCCTCTTATGGCCCATAATGCGGTCCCCGCACGCTAGTAAATTGAGGGCACACGTCTTCCACGTGAAGGGCACACTCACGCACAATTCACCACTGCGCGGCGGCATGCACAGAAGGACGCACTCGCGCACATCCAGCACACAACAGACACCAGCACACGTGTACACCAGCGTCGCCACCGAGTGAGATGGACGGCGAGGCAGCCAACATGTGGAGGCAGCTCAAGCCAAAACCGCATCCGGCGAGCCTGGACTTCATCAGCAGCCTCCCCGATGCATGCTGCTCATCATCATCAGCCTCCTCCCCACCAAATCTGTTGTGCGGACCACCTACTCTCCCAGTGGTGGCGCCCCCTCTAGCGCCGCGTCCCCCTCAACCTCACAGTCGACAGCTGCCTCTGCGATAGGGATTGCAAACGCATGGCCATAGTCTCCAAGATCCTTTCATCACACCTTGGCCCAGCCAAACGCCTTGACATCCGCATGTTCATTACCAATTGCAAGGTCCAAGCCAAGTTCGATGAGTGGTTCTTATCCCCCGCCCTAGATCAGATCGAGGAGCTCAGCTTTGAAGCTGGACAATGTCGCTCTCTGCCGCCGTCCGCGCTCCGCCTCACGCCAATACTGTGCCGCGCCAGCTTCAGCTCATGCTATCTTCCCTAGATTAATGTCGCGCCCGCCCTTCTTCTCCCTCAACTCAAGCAGCTCGACCTCTTTGACGTTGGCATCTCGAAGAAGGCTATGGAGCACCTGCTCCGCAGCTATACTGCGCTCGAATACCTTCGTCTTCAGCAGATCCACGGGTTCATTAGCCTCCACACTGCCTCGACGAATCTCCGATGGATTTATGTGTCTTACTGGCCCCGCAACAAGACATCAATTGGGAAGAGATCACTCCAGCTGTTCCATGTTATGGTCATTGAGAATGCGCCATTCCTTGAGAGATTTCTTTTATCTGATCTAGAAGGTCCAACAAAAATCAGGGTCATTGACGTGCCGAAATTGACAGCGTTGGTGTACTCGTCTGCCAAATTCTCCAAACTCTTCATTGGACCCGTAATCGTTTAGGTACAACACTCATCTTCTTCTCTGTCTTCTTGAAATTCACATTTTTAAATTTCTTCTTGATGTATTTACGACTGTCATCCAGAAAATGAATCCCACAAGCTTGACCCAGTCTATGCGCACAGTGAAGATTTGGCAATAAAATCTATCGCCCCCAATCTGGATCAAGTTGTTAGATTCCTTACATGGTTTCCGTGCACGTTGAAGCTACTCATCAAGGTGAAACTTCTTTCCTATTAGTGAACGGTAATCACAAGGTAGCTCAATTTTTTCATAATTTTCCCAAATTACGATGACAAGTGTAGTGTTCAAAACTGCATCTACGCACTACACCGAAAGAAATGTTTTTAGTATTTTTTTCTCACGTGATCACCTGCATCTTTTTTTGTTGTACTACTACTATAGTAGCCTAGGCTAGTCATAGTGGCAAGTAACTTAGACTAGTAACTCTATGGTTACCCTAAGAGCAAGTCCTACCACCATCGTGGTTTACTCTTCCTATTTTGTAGAATCAAAATTTCACCATAGATTTAACTGACAAAATGTTAATGCATGTCACTAAAAATTTATATCGTTGGATTCGTATTTGAACATAATTTCAAATGGTATAATATTTGGGACATGTATTGGCATTTTCTTAGGTAAATCTATGGTCAAAATTTTACACTAAATACGAGGTAGTACAAAAGTGGGCTATAATGACCCTCCACTATGTAGGCCAAAACACGTGGCAAATTCGCTTGTGATGCATTTGGCATCGATGCCCCTACATTGCTCACCTGGTGCCCCAATCTGGATCACCTACTTTGCTCTGGTGCCAAATTAACTCACGCAATGAAAAAATACTTGCATGGGAGAGGGAGAGGACTGAGGCAATAAAAACACTTGTTTGGGAGAGTGAGAGGTTGGTCTAGTTGGTTTGATTAATTTGTTTATACATGTGGGTCTATGTGCACAGCGGTGCTAACTCTCTCACATCTCAAGAGCGGTGCCAAAATCTTTTGATTTGACATTGATGCGTATTATGTGGCATACTTTTGAGAAATATGGCATTGGCCACATAGTGGAAGGTAACAAATGCCCAAGCTCTTCACGTGCTCCTAGGTAAATGAGAGGAAATAGAAAGAGAGAGAGAGAGAGAGAGAGAGAGAGTGAAAAAATATCACTAGCCAGCCAACCCTATCGTATGAGCGAATGATATTGGTACCTCTTGATGACACGACAATCTTATACAGCTAGCTGCTCTAATATGTTCTCTTCTTTTGCAGATAAAAAAGCCCAAAAGTGAAAAATGTGCTGCACTATAACAATCTCATCGAATGCCTTGATCTCTATCTTACAGAAATTGATTTGATCAATTACCGAGGCAGCACATCTGAGATTAAATTGGCTAGGTTCTTTGTTCTGGAGGCATGTGTGCTGAAGGTAATGACGTTTGGAGTTCTCTGGCGCAACAATGAATGGCGTGCTAATCACCGCAAGCGTCTAAGCCAAAATGATAGAGTCTCCGTAGAAGCTGAATTTGTTTTTGAAACATCAAGTGGCCAGAGACTCGAAAATTTATTTGCCCATTAGTGACTTGTCAGGGCGGTGGATTTTAGTTTGTACGATAATGCTGCATCCACCTAAAGTAAGAAAGTTCTTATGTAAACTTCCTTGTAGTTCCCTCTTCGTAGATGCATCATTACTCCTATCATTTGTAATATCAGTTTGAAACTTGTAATATTGTCGTGTCCTATTCCTGCGTTCTCAAAATCCTGCGAATCAAAGAGGTCCTGAGTTGGTGATGATGTTGTGCCTGCCATCTTTCACCAGCCGTCGGATCTAGATCTGACGCATACAAACCAAACTTCTGCAGTTTTGCAAAAAGATGCTCGCACTTGTTCCCTATTTACAAACAACTCCTTGTCTCTCACAATCAGCCTTATCTCCTCCCCACCACATCTAGAAGGCCATGGAAAAATCTGGCGCGATGGTCGCTACCGGCGCCGTCCACGCCCAATCTTGGTGTTCCATGCAATGTACTGGCATCTATGCACGGTAAATTATATCGAACACGACTAGCTGTAAGCAGGCTAGCTCAATAGCCATGATGGTAGTGACTATAGATGGCAAGGCTGACTTTAGTATGCCGAACACGGCGCCTACACTCGGGTGTCATCTCTGGCGTAGGGTCTTGTCACTTCACTATGAGGAGCAACACGTAATAATTTGACCAACGGGTAGTATAGTAGTACTACATTGGTAGTACTACTACTAGTACTAGCACCACCGTCTGGATTTAGTAGTACTACCACGTCCGTCTAGATTTAGTATCTGACTAGCAATATCTAGTAATGCATGTCACAAAAAATATACTACTCCCTCTGTAAATAAATACATGGTGTATTGTTTTATTCCTTCCGGTAGATGGCTCAAATCTGAAGTCTCATTGATCAGACTACTATTCTACTCACTGAGCGCTCAGCTTGGTAAGCTACCAACAAAAAATTGCAATCAAAGACTACTATCGTACTCCCTCCATACTGGTGCATTAGTCACGTTACGAAAACCAAATAGTAATCCCAAAACATTTAGGCGCGGTGCATTAACTACCCACCTCATTCCCTGTTTTTTCCTACGAAAAAAGAAATCACCCAATACGAGACATGGGGTGTGTATGCATCCAATGACTTGAGACTACTTAGCACAACATTTTTGGTTACATGCATTAACATTTTATTAGTTAAATCAAAGGTCAAAACCTGGCGCAAAATGAAAACGGGACCAACAAACCAGTAAATATCAAAGTTCTCACATTTGGCCCCAACTAGAGGTCCGGTGAGATGACTATACTGCACCAGCATGGAGGGGAACGCAACTTCATTGACTTACTGCACCTGCCTTTGGGTGTATGACAGGTGGGCCCAATAGGTGGCTGGCACACCTGTCATGCAACCAAAGGTAGGTGCATTTAAGGCACCGGAGCTTAGTCCCATAGGGACACAACTTCATTGACTTACTACACCTGCCTTTGGTGTATGACAGGTGGGCCCACATATCATACAGCGAAAGGCAGGTGTAGTAGAGGGTCGAGGAGTAGATGGCCAACACACACGTGAATGCAACGCAGTATGCACTTCTCATATAAAGGCTCTCGCCAGTCCAATCTACGAAATCCTACGCACCTATGCACCCTAACCAAGGGCAAGACTGATCACTCCAATCGCAAGATCAGTTGACTAGAAGCTAGACCCATGGAGGCGATGAGCGCGAGGAGCCAGATGGTCCACGATGCCGGCCTGCGGTCCGGCACCGAGGAATGTCTCTAGGTCGTCCTTGAGGCCGCCAGGGCGAGAGGCCGCTTGGACAACAACTTTGTCTGCTTGTTCGGTGAGGTCCTCATCGGCTTCCTAGACAAGTTTTCATCGTCAAGAAGCTCGCAGACGACCTTGACGTACGCCTCCAGCCCACGCACACAGGCTCTGCGATGCCCGCCACCCTCAACGGCCTCTATGGTGACAACCTCTTCGACACACTGGTGGCCCTCCGACTGCCCGCCGTTGCGCCAGAGAATTCCACCTCGAGGTCGCGCTCGCCGTGTAGTGCCTGGCGTAGCAAGACACCATCGACATAATCACCCATGTCTACGCGCAAATCGTCCATAAGGACTACTACATGCTAGAGGAGGACGATAGGTCGCTGGCCTTCTTGGACCACAGGGCAACCTTGGACGGCATTGTTTAGAAGCACGTTGACCTCGCCACCAATGTCGCTGCTCCTCACACGTCGGTTGGTGACCCGGCGCACTAGGGCGTGATGATGTCGTTGATGGATCCGTATGTATATTTATATTTCCGTCAAATCCATGTAGTAGTATATGGTACTACTAGTAATTATCTTACCTTTCGCATCAACTTAATAATTTTCGTACGTACTCCATGCATGAACCGCGCCAGAACCAAACTTCTCATTACTCTAGGGAAAATCGTTATTTCTATCTATCGGTCGCGCCATGGAGCAGAACCAAAATTTACAAGTTACAAGTTCAAAAGGAAAAGCCTGCCGTGTTCGCGTCGCACCCCCACACAGTTGGTCTGGCACGCCGCTCAAGGGGGAATGCGTGATGTGTTACATTTTCACTTACAAGTGGGACCGCAGTTTAGAAAACCGACTATCAGCAAACCCCCACGCCGCCCACCACACGATGGCTGAGAAAACAGGAGGGAGAAGAGATGGTGGTAGCATGGACTCCATGAAAATTGGTGTCAGATGGGACTCGTGTGGGTGGTGTCGGCGTTCTGGGAATAGGGGTCCCCAGACTTGCCTGCCTGCGGCCTGCGGCGTGGCTCGGGTGGGCGCCCAGCGTGGCCCATCTTCATCAGCCCAAGCTCAAGACCCTCGTGAGGGGCCAAGCCTCGCATGGCGGACGACAGGAAGCTTCCTCAAGAGCGGCCTCATCAGGCAGGCTCGCGAGGAGGCAGAGAGATCAATGCAAGGGTACCTCACGAGGATCCCATGACGCAAGCCATGACGATCGAGACCAGGCGGGCGCCAGGCGGGCGCCGGCCTGCACAATGTCCTTGTTCCCCCTTTGGTGCAAAGGGGGCAAGCACAAGCCAAGGTATCAGGCAAAGGTTACCATTCCGGTGCAACGAGACCAAGACCAGCCGGACGGCAGGACGGAGGTCATCGTGGAGCCCAAGATGGCGTCATCACCAGTGCTTTTGGCAGCCGAAGACCACCTTTGGTCAGGATAACTTGTACTAGATGTTCCCCTTTAAAATGGCCAAGTGTTGGCGCCCTTCCCGCTCATTTATTTGGGGAGAGGACCAGGGCCTCTATAAATAGAGCTAGCCACCACAGAGTAGGGAGGAGAGATCTGGTAGGGCCCTAGCAGAGAGAGAGAGAGGCGACGGAACTCACCCTAGCAGTTCATCGCACCAGCTGAAGAACACCTCTCGCGAGGCTGTTCTTCCCTTGTACTGTCCATCATCAGCCCCAGAGGCAATCCACCACACCACACACTGGAGTAGGGTATTACACCACAACGGTGGCCCGAACCAGTATAAACCTCGTGTCTCTTGTGCTGTTCATCATTTCCATCTTAGTTAGCACGAGAGGATCAGACGTAGAACGGTAGGGGAGAGATCTCCGCGCGCACCCCAGTGTTCGAACCTCAAGGGTCTGCCGGAACCCGAAATCCGACATTTGGCGCACCAGGTAGGGGTGCGTCGGGGTCCTCCCTCCTGACGACCCGCTCTCCCCCAACATCGCATCCCGCCCTCATGGCGGACAACGCGCCGCCCGCTCCACCAACGGATGTCGACACCAGCGCCAGGGGTCTCCGGGCCTTGGCCCCCGCCTTGCGACAGGTGAAGTGGCCGCGCAAGTTCAGGCCCAAGACGCCGCCGCGCTACGACGACGCGACGGACCCGATGGTTTTCCTCCTGGCGTACGAGGAGGCCGTCCTCAGAGCCGGGGGCAACGACCGGGTGATGGCCAACTGGTTACCCATGGCCCTCACCGGCATCCCGCGCGCGTGGCTTCTCCACCTACCGACGGCCTCTGTCACCTCTTGGGAGGAGCTGCGCGACCTCTTCCTCGCCCGTTTCGCCGCACCAGCGCCGCCCGTCGTGGCAGCTCTCCTGGGTGGCTCCCAGGCGCCACCCTCGAGCCATCACGTCAAGCCGTTCACCCGCCGAATCAGCACCGCCTCCAAGCGCCGAGAAGCCCCCCCGGGATGGGTGGCGCCCGAGGCCGATCTAACCTTCGACTCGGAGGACCACCCCTTCAACCCCATTGGTTCGGGCGCTCTCCCGATGCTATGCACCCCCACCATCTGCCAAGTGGCCGTCACCAGGACCCTCATCGACGGTGGTGCCGGCCTCAATGTGCTCTCGTTGGAGGCCTTCAGCCTCCTCCACATGCCGCTGGAGTGGCTCCGACCCAGCAGGCCTTTCTCGGGCGTCGGAGCCGGTTCCACTGCCTCCTTGGGGAAGATCCGCCTCCCAGTGACCTTCGGCACCTGCGACAACTTTCGCACGGAGCAGATCGACTTCGACATCGCCCCCATCGGCCTCCCCTACAACGCCATCCTCGGCTATCCGGCTCTGGCTCGGTTCATGGCAGCAACTCACCCGGCGTACAACCCCATGAAGATGCCTGGGGGCAGCGGCGTCCTCACCGTGTGAGGAGACACAAGGGATGTGCTGCAGGTGCTCCAGCTTGTTTTCAGGGCGGCCACGGTGGCGCAACCCACTGGCACCGACGCCCTTGAGCCCAAGGGGGCTGCGTCGGCTAAAAAGAAGCAGATGTTCACCCAAGACAATGTAGAAACCAAGCAGGTACCGGTCGAAGAGGACGGGTCCGCTAGCGCCACCTTCACCATAGGGGCCAACCTCGAGCCCGAGCAAGAGAAAGCCCTGATCGGTTTCCTGCGTTCGAACAAGAAGGTGTTTGCGTGGGAACCTGATCAGTTAGTAGGGGTCCCAAGGGAAGTGATTGAGAATCACCTCAATGTGTGCCCCAATGTGCGCCCCGTGAAGCAGAAGGCAAGGCAGCAGTCTACTGAGAAACAAGCTTTCATCGTTCAAGAGACCCGGAAGCTAGAGGCGGCAGGAGTTATCCGCGAGATCCGCTACCCTGATTGGCTGGCTAATCCGGACGTTGTGCCGAAAAAGGGAGGAAAGGAGTGCATGTGCATCGACTTCACCAACCTCAACAAGGCCTGCCCGCAGGATCCATTTCCGCTC
Source organism: Triticum dicoccoides (assembly GCF_002162155.2). Lineage (NCBI taxonomy): Eukaryota > Viridiplantae > Streptophyta > Magnoliopsida > Poales > Poaceae > Triticum > Triticum dicoccoides. The sequence goes on along the minus strand of NC_041382.1, from coordinate 327,442,288 downwards.
CCCCGCATTGACCAGATAGTCGACTCCACCGCAGAGTGTGACCTACTGTGCTTCCTAGATGCCTTCTCGGGCTATCACCAGATCAAGATGGCGGTAGAAGACATGGAGAAGACGGCCTTCCTGACCACGTGTGGAGTGTACTGCTATACGTGCATGTCGTTTGGGTTGCGCAACACAGGCGCAACCTTTCAGCGGCTGATGCACATCGCCTTAGGCCGGCAGCTCGGGAGGAACGCAGAAGCTTATGTCGATGACATTGTGGTGAAGTCTCGTGAGGCAAGAACCCTAATACAGGACCTGGAAGAAACCTTTGTGAGCCTCAACGAAGTGGACCTACGGCTCAACCGGGAGACGTGCGTGTTTGGAGTCCCCTCAGGCAAGCTCCTGGGTTTCCTCATATCCCACAGGGGCATCGAGGCCAACCCGGAGAAGGTCAAGGCAGTCGAAGACATGAGCCCGCCAAGGACCCTCAGAGAAATGCAAAAGCTCACCGGGCATGTAACTGCGCTGGGGCGTTTCATCTCCAAGCTAGGGGAATGAGTGCTGCCCTTCTTCAAGCTGATGAAGAAAAAGGGCCCCTTCGAATGGACTGAAGAGGCCGACAAGGCATTCCAAGACCTCAAGAGGTACCTTACCAGTCCACCAGTGATGGTAGCTCCGCGTCCTCGGGAGCCCCTGGTGCTCTACCTTGCGGCCACCCCCTACGCCGCTAGCGCAGCCCTAGTAGCGGTCAGGGAGGAGCGCTATGCCAAGGCCGCATCAACCGTCCGGACTGAAGCAAAGCAGAGCTAGGAGGGCCTCGCGAAGGCCGCAACCGCAGCCGGAAAGGGACAGCCGCGGCAGGAGAACGCACCCGGAGCAGGAGAGGCCCCTTTAGGCGATCAAGCACTGGGAGCTCCATCGTCTCAAGAGACGCCTCGACCTCTGGAGGACGCAAGTAGTGCCAGCACCCTCAACCTCGTCGAGCACCCCGTGTATTTCGTCAGCATAGTGCTACGGGACGCGAGGGCACGGTACCCCATGCCTCAAAAGCTCCTCCTCGCACTATTGGTGGCCTCACGCAAGCTGCGGCACTACTTCCAAGGCCACCCCATCAAGGTCGTCTCGGCATACCCCTTGGAGAGGGTACTCAGGAGGCCCAACTCAGCTGGAAGGGTTGCTGAATGGAACATCGAGCTACAAGCATTTCAGCTAGAATTCAGTACGACCAGAGTCATCAAGGGAGCCGCGCTAGCGGATTTCGTGGCAGAATGGGCAGAAGCGCCGAGTCTTGAGGCAGGCGAAGACCGATCACTTTCCCCGGGAAGTGAAGCACCGCATGGCTGGGTCATGTACTTTGATGGGGCGTTCTCTCGACACGGTGCGGGAGCTGGCGCAGTGCTCATATCCCCTACCCAGGACAAACTCTACTACGCTGTGTAACTTTGCTTCCGGCACGGAGAAAAGGTCTCCAACAACATAGCAGAGTACGAAGGCCTAATAGCAGGCTTGAAGGCCACAACTGCCTTAGGGGTGAAGCGCCTCATCATCAAGGGCGATTCGCAGCTCCTCGTCAACTTCTCCAACAAGATATACGAGCCAAAGGACGAGCACATGGAAGCCTACCTCGCTGAGGTCTGCAAGATGGGGAAACAGTTCTGGGGACTGGAGTTGCAGCATGTGCCTCACGGCACCAATCAGGAGGCTGATGACATTGCCAAGAGGGCATCTAGGTGGCTGCCTCAGGAGCCTGGCGTCTTTGAGGAGTGGCTCTTCAAACCCTCGGCGGTGTCGTCGCTGTCGAGCACGGCACAACCAAGGGAGGAGCTCCCTCAGCCGCCTGCCTCCGGAGCCCCGGTCTGCGGCCCAGCCTCAGGGGCACGCCTGCTCCTGGCGTTAGAGCCTCAGGAAGGGTGTTGGATCCCGGATCTCAAGAACTACCTGATGCAAGGGACTCTGCCGGAGAATGAGGAGGAAGCGGAGCAAGTGGCGCGGCAGGCCACGACTTATTGCATCAGGGATGGAGAGCTCTACAGGAAGCGACCGAATGACGTGTCCTTACATTGCATCTCCCGAGAGCAAGGGAAGGAGCTACTTGCGGACATACACAGCGGAGACTGCAGGCACCACTCGCCGTCATGGACCTTCGTCGGCAAGGCGTTCCGTAGTGGATTCTAGTGGCCCACAGCACTCAACGACGCCGTCGAGCTTGTGAAGGCTTGCGAGGCCCGCCAGTTTCACGCTAAGCAGATCCATCAGCCTGCGGGGGGTCTATAGACTATACCTCTCTCATGGTCGTTCGTAGTTTGGGGGCTCGACATTCTGAGCCTGTTTCCTCGGGCGCCAGGGGGCTATCGCTACCTCTACATCGTCATGGACAAATTCACCAAGTGGGTTGAGGTGGAAGCCGTCCGCACAATCCCGGCAGGCTCAGCGGTCAAATTCATCAAGGGCCTCGTGAGCCGATTTGGGGTGCCCAACCGCATCATCACCGACAATGGTTCACAATTCACCAGTAATCTCTTCAAAACATACTGTGCTAACCTTGGAACGCAAATATGCTACGCTTCGGTAGCACACCCCCGGAGCAACAGCCAGGCCGAGCGGGCCAATGCGGAGGTCCTGAGGGGCCTCAAAGCCAGGACCTTCAAGAAGGAGCTAGAAGCCTGTGGCAGGGGCTGGTACAACGAGCTCCAGTCCGTGCTGTGGTCAATCCGCACGACAGCGACCAAGCCAACTGGCAAGACCCCGTTCTTCCTTGTCTACGGAGCAGAGGCTGTTCTCCCTCACGAGATCAGGTGTCGCTCCACGCGGGTCCTGGCATTTGACGAGGCTCAGCAGGACGCCATGCGGGGGACGGATCTCGTGCTGGGAGAGGAAAGCCGTCGGGAAGCCGCACTGCGAGCGGCAAGGTATCAACAGGCGCTACGATGATACCACTGCCGCAACATCCGCCCCAGGACCCTTGAGGTAGGGGATCTCGTGCTCAGACAGGTTCTCTCCAGGGAGGGGCTGCACAAGTTCTCTCCCATGTGGGAGGGACCGTTCAAGGTTGTTCATGTTTCCAGGCCTGGCTCCGCGCGCTTGGAGACTCCGGAGGGAGTACCCATCCAGAACGCATGGAACATTCAACATCTCCGGAGGTTCTACCGTTGAGCGAGGCCTAGCGCCAAGGAAAGGCCCGGTGCCTGTGAAGAAGGCGAATGCCTATGAAGCTATCACGTTTTGGGAAAGGCCCGGTGCCTGTGAGGAAGGCCAATGCCTGTGAAGCTATCACGTTTTGGGAAAGGCCCGGTGCCTGTGAAGAAGGCCAATGCCTGTGAAGCTATTGCATTTTGGGAAAGGCCCGGTGCCTGTGAAGAAGGCCAATGCCTGTGAAGCTATCGCATTTTGGGAAAGGCCCGGTGCCTATGAAGAAGGCAAATGCCTGTGAAGCTCGCCGCCCGTGACACTCTCACGTAATAATGAGTGGGGTTGTACACGCCCCGGAGTCTCCGGAGTGCCGCCCTCGGGCCTCGGGGGCTCCTGCCCACGCCCAGTGGCAGCACTTAGCTCCGCGCTGGTGAGAAGACGTCAAAGACTAGAATAGGTGCCGGACTCGGATTTCCCATTTTCTGTCTGCAGTTGGCTTGTTTATTCCCGTTTGAAGTTTTATTGGAGTTGCAGACGTTCCTGGCTTGTGACTCTTTGTCTTTCTCGCTCGCTTGCCTCGTTTTCTCTCGCACAAGTATCGCGAGGGAGTCGTGGGCGCCCTCCGAGTGTTTTTTGCCCCAATCGTTTGGAGATTCCCTATCCGAGTCCTCTGCGGGAGCACCCCTCCCAGTCTGTGCCCCACAGGCATCGCGACACGAGCGCAGGACCTAGGCTGATCGCCCCCACAACCAAGACCGTAAGCTACCCCTCTAATTAATCCTTGCAGGGCATGAAGTGCACGGCGAGGCCTCAACCTCCGGAGGCGAGGGCCGTGTCAAGCCCCACCAAGCTCAAATGACTCCCGCACATGGACACGCAGCATGGAACATAGCGCGGAAATGGCAAAATTAACGTGACACTTGACAGCAATAGTTCTAACACACCCCCACGGGGCCCGATGCTACCTTCTTCTTACGCAGGAAAGGAAGGAAACAAAATGGACACGACCTGTCCAACACCAACCTACAACAAAAGCTCGAGCTGCTCCTGGGGATCAGGCGGACACCTCCTCTCGCTTCACCAGGGCGCGGCGGAGGGTGGACCCGCTGCCTTCACCCAGGCGAGCGCGATGGCGCGGGGGCTGGTCGCGGCCACCGCTGGAGGAGCTGCTGCCTGAGGGAGAGTCGCCGAAACTTGGCGAACCCCGAGCACCGCCGCCTGTATGCCAGTCGCCATCTTCATCCTGGTCAGTGTCGGGGCTGGGCAGGCGGCCGCGGTCATTGTCTTCGGGGCAGCACCCGGCACGGCGACCATCTTCCCCAAACACCCTCACGTAGAGGGTGGCGTCGCCATCGAACTTGAAGTACAGGGTACACCACCGGCCCATGCCGTGCGCGCGGGCAAACATTTGCCAGCCGCGCGTCAGGGCCCCGTTCCCAGAGACGGAGACCTCTCGCGAAGCCCAGGAGGCCCTGCTACAGCAGCCATCTGCTTGGAGCCAGAACCCGCACCGAGCGCTGGCCGACAGTTCACCTACGAAGAAACGTGGGAGCTGGAGCCGGGTGCTGGATGGGTCCGCCGACCACACGACGAACTCCGACAGCACCTCCGCAGAGCGGAAGCGTGGTCTAGGGGGGCGCACACCCACGGTGTGCCCCCCGTCGGCAACCGGGCGCTCACCACCACACAGGGAACCGCCTCCATGACCGCGGGAGGCTACCATGGGGACCGTGGTGTACTTGCGAGGGCGGCCTCGGCCGCGCTTGGTTGGGGGAGGGTCAGGCCCTGCCCGGGGGGCCTTTCCTTTCTCCGCGGCCGACAATCTCTTTGGGGCCATGGGGACGGCGATTAGCCAAGAAGAAGAAAAGGAGCAGCAAGAAGGGATGGACTGAAGGGGCTCCCCTAGCCCCGTACTTATAGCCGGAGGAGGCCAACCGCCGAGCACCACGATCGCAGGTAATCATGACTGGTTTCTCTGCATGCAGGGACTTGTCAAGTCGTGCGGTGGCCGAGGCATCGTGGGAAGCGCATACGCCCACGTCTAGTCAACCGCCACGCGGCGCCCAAGGCCGCAGGCTGTTAGGGCCCGCGGCGCTTCGTGCTTGCCCCTTCGCTTCTCTGCTAAGCCAAGCCCGGGCGCCCCTTGGGCCCGGGGGCTACTGTCGGCATTCTGGGAACGGGGGTCCCCAGACTTGCCTGCCTGCGGCCTGCGGCGTGGCTCAGGTTGGCGCCCAGCGTGGCCCATCTTCATCAACCCAAGCTCAAGACCCTCGCGAGGGGCCAAGCCTCGCGGGGCGGACGGCAGGAAGCTTCCTCAAGAGCGGCCTCGTCAGGCAGGCTCACGAGGAGGCAGAGAGATCAATGCAAGGGTACCTCACGAGGATCCCATGACACAAGCCATGACGATCGAGACCAGGCGGGCGCCAGGCGGGCGCCGGCCTGCGCAGTGTCCTTGTTCCCCCTTTGGTGCAAAGGGGGCAAGCACAAGCCAAGGTATCAGGCAAAGGTTACCATCCCGGTGCAACGAGACCAAGACCTGCCGGACGGCAGGATGGAGGTCACCGTGGAGCCCAAGACGGCGTCATCACCAGTGCTTTTGGCAGCCGAAGATCACCTTTGGTCAGGATAACTTGTACTAGATGTTCCCCTTCAAAATGGCCAAGTGTTGGCACCCTTCCCGCTCATTTATTTGTGGAGAGGCCCAGGGCCTCTATAAATAGAGCTAGCCACCACAGAGTAGGGAGGAGAGATCTGGTAGGGCCCTAGTAGAGAGAGAGAGAGAGAGAGAGAGAGAGGCGACGGAACTCACCCTAGCAGTTCATCGCACCAGCTCAAGAACACCTCTCGCGAGGCTGTTCTTCCCTTGTACTGTCCATCATCAGCCCTAGAGGCAATCCACCACACCACACACTAGAGTAGGGTATTGCACCACAACGGTGGCCCGAACCAATATAAACCTCGTGTCTCTTGTGTTGTTCATCATTTCCATCTTAGTTCGCACGAGAGGATCGAACGTAGAATGGTAGGGGAGAGATCTGCGCGCGCACCCCAGTGTTCGAACCTCAAGGGTCTACCAGAACCCGAAATCCGACAGGTGGCGTGTGCCGTACTGCTAGACATGAATGCTAGTTATGGCCCATTCCACCACACTATATATCGAGCCTATTTCGAGGTGATGGTTACGTAGAACAAATTTACCGGAGTCCGTGCTTAGCCCTCCTCTATCTCTCTTCTCAGCCAGCCAGCAGACGCATGGAGCCCATCGTCTGTTAGCTCACATGTGGTCCCATATGTTAGTGAAAACGTAAGAGGACCCACCGAACCTGCACATCTTTCACCTCGATGTGCTGGTGCTGAAAAACAAATCCAATAAAGATCTTCGATGGCCGCTTTTGGAGTTACTCAAGAGAAAGATTCTATTTACAGTTTAACCCAAGATGCACATCACATGGCTTCAACTAGCACTCCATTTTCTTGCATGACACGACCTGGATGCTGGACGTCCCACGTGTCGGCAAAAGGAGGAAGAACTCGACCAAATCTTCTCCACATTTAGACCGGGGGAGTAGGAAACACGGCAAGCCCTGTTCCTACATCATACTACGTACAAGCCCACCTCATGTAGTCACGCTATCACCACATTTCTCGGCCACCGTGCGACACCTAGCTCTAGTTGATCTAACTAGAACTAAGTATTGTGCTAGCATACTCCAATATTGGTTGGCTCTATGTGATGTGGCAACTTCATATAACCGGATGCTGGGTATACTACTACAGTACTAGCACCCCAAGAAGTGAGCCGAAAACCATTCATAAATTGAGTTTATGACATGCATATGCAAACGTACCATTCATTACATGCAACAAATCATCAACACACAACGACAACGAGGATACATGTTGGATTATAGATTAGTTCCAACAAAACATTCTAGTAAATAATAAAGTTTTCATCACACAACAAATAACAAGCAATGAAATGAACTTCAGCTCAACCAGTCCTCAGCTTTAGAAACACTTGCTTTGAACCATAGGTAAGCCTCTAGGAAGGGCCAACTATTGTCAATCTCGAGACCAACGCAGGACTGATCATCCAGGCTGAAGCGGCCTATATCAGGACTCATATTGTGATAGCCACGGTAAGGAACCATAGCAATGTCCAAGGTATAGATATAGTTACTTCTCATAAATGGTAGTAACATTGTGTCAACAGCAGCTGGATCGCCTTTCACTATCATTGGATAGTTTTGTCCAAGGAAGAGCGAGTTCCCTCCAAGAGTATCAATACTAAACCAGGGAGAAGGTGTTGGTGCTAGCACGGTAGTATCCATCCTGAATACCCTGCAATGGATGTTGGAATAGGTCCAGAGAGTGCGACCATGCAGACAACACCTGCTTCTTTTGTAACATCAGCAGTGCCCTGTATACAGACAAGAAGAGGTGAGCCATCGGAATAATTTGCCAGGCGCCACTGAGTATATGGGTCCTCATGCTCATGATCATCATCATCGTCATCTCCCCCTTGGTTATAAATTTTTTCAAGTATAGGTGGTGGAATATTCATAGGACCTTGGAAATACAAGAAGGTTAATTAGTAAAGGGAAACTAGCTAACCCACATGCATGTGGAGGAAACAATTATATTTATGGAGGAAGACAAACATACCGAAAACATCAGGATTCCATGCGAAAACAGTGCCACGAGTGGTCGCGGCAAACACAAGACCCACATATTGAATGCATCATAGTACTCATCCGTGTATAGAAATTGATTTTTGAGCAATATCCATCGAGGCGTGGAAGTAAGGACGGAAACAAGCTTGTCAAAGATAGCAACAACTTCATAGTTCGTGTAATCCCAAGAGCTATTGGGAACTCGACAGATTGCTATCTTCCGTAGACGATAGTCACCATGATCATGTTTGAACCTACGTAGAATACCGGTGTGCTTAACCTCTGGGCAGTGTGAGATTTTTGGAAGTGGAACCTGGTGACAAGTGTACACATTCACAAGTTCCCACTAGTAGTTGTGCCTAATATAAACAACCCAATCTCCATTTGCGCTTACCCATGCCTTATCCTTAAGCGATGGCATCTTAACATCACACGTATCATTATCAAGCGACATCAACTTGCACAAGGCGAGGCTTCCGTCGTCTGGGCGCCAGTGAGCAGGGTCATGGCGAAGAAGATATGTGAGATTAAACCGCTCGCGGACCCTTGGGTTCTTTGTAATGATGTTATTAGTTGAGTCGAGAATGTTCTTGAACGAACCTGCCATGCTAGCCGAGGTGATGACGTCGCACCGATCGATGAGTTCCTCCACCATGTCATCTTTCAGATCGGGGCAAGAATAACGGGGTCGTTTTTGACTTGTTCCGTCCATGGAGAGGACGATCGAACAATGGCAGAAGGAAGGGTGAAGGCAAATGGAGGAGGGAGGAAGAACGTGCGATAACAGTTCCAAATCGAGAGGGAAAGGCGAAGAGGCGGTGGACGTTTGCCACGGTACATGAAGAGGCGCCCTAGCCTACATAGATGTCCATTTGGAAATTGTACAAAAGGATTCGCCGTCGTCTCACTGACATGTTGGAACAGGACCACATGTCAACCAAGAGGCTAGTGGGGACTGGACGGTTGCCACAGAGGTTACACACTAATGACAAGGCCGTCCTGTCAGAGCTTACACCCGCGCAAGATGGCTTCCGTCCCCCACACGAGTGAAGCCACTTCGCACCCCCACATGGTTGGTCACCCACGCCACTAGGGAAACACGTGTTGTCTTGCATCTTCACTTAGGCCAACTCCAGCGTGTGCAGCTCGGACGCGTGCTCGCCCAACCCCCTTTCCCCTGATGCCCCCGAGCTACCCAACCACGGCTACGTGTTTTGCGCACCCAGCGGCCGGATTTGGAGCGGATCCGGTCGGGCTTGAGCTCGCCCCGCTGGGGAAGGCCGCGCCGCGCCATGGACTGGCCGGGTACCGGTCCGGAAGGCCCCGGCAAGGCCGCAAGGCCGCATGCAGGTACTGACTCCTCCTCTAGCCACTCGGATCAACACCGTCGGCGGTCTGCCGATAGATACATGAATGGCGGTCGGGCGGGCTCGGTGCTAGCCCAAAAGCTCGTCGGCGCACTGTTGCCACTCATTACGTGTGATGACTGCCCAAAGAAGGTCTTGCGCCGCGTGCCTACAACACCAGAACATCCCGGATGGGTGTTCATCAAGTGCTCAACCGATGGGGTATGTGCTACTTTAGCTTCGGTTGTGCTCTCAGATTTGACTAGTTGTGCCAACTTAAAATTTTATTGTGTAGAATGGATGCAAGTTTTTGTATTGGAAAGAAGAGTACATCGATATATTGAAAGAGCGCAATTTAGTAGATGTTCTAGCACTTTTAGCTAGCATAGAGGCTAGAGATGAGACTAGTGCACTTGTTGATAGAATAGAGGCTAGACATGAGACTAGATGCGAGGAAGCAACGTCTGCTTCTTTACACTTGTAGAAGAAAGAAGCATGCAAGATTGAGCCTCTGCTGATCAACAATGAATGCATCGAGAAGGCACTAATCCAACGTACAGGAGCAGTTAGGGAAGTTGCATATCTTCTAAAATGTATTCTTGTGGTTCTTGTTTTCTTTGGTCTTGCTTTTCTAGTCAAAATTTGGTGATGTATTTCCATGTACCAAAAATGAATGATGAAAAAAATGTATGTGTTTGCAAATAAAAATGTACGTGGCCGGGATGCGTCCGCGCGTTGGGTGCACGGCCACCGCAACCGAGAAATGGCCCGGACACGACCCCGTTGCCCTACCCAAATAGATAGAATTCAGGAAAAACGGACGTCCATTTGGGGTCGTGCGGTGGAGTTGGCCTTACAAGTGGGACCGAAGTTGAGGGAACCGACTATCGGAAAACCCCCACCTCTCCCGCCACGCGATGGCTGAGTTAGAGAAACGAGGAGGTTGAAGAGATAGCGGTAGCACGGAACTCAAGAAATATGGTGTCAGATGGAAGTCGTGCCGGTGGCATGTGCCGTACTCCTGGACATGAATGCTTGTTCTGGCCCATGCCACCCTAAGGATTCGAGGTGTTGGTTACGTACAGCGAACACATTAACATATGGCCCACCTCACACTGTGGCCAAATTTCCTAGAGTCTGTGCTAGGTTAAAAGTGTTCTTTGTGAGGGTGGGTGGCTGGTCTCAAGTTTAAAACTTGTTGTATTACGTATACGTAGACGTACAGATAGTGCATCAGTTTTGAAAGTTTGAACCCTAACATCAGAATGCAATTTCTATTGGACTCATCCGAGGACCTAGGATGATGGGATTCACAGCTACAGTAAAAACACCCACCCGACACGCGAAGCATGTGAAGCTAGTACAAATAGTAGTACTATTGTTGGTTGGACTCATCCGATAACCTATTAAATGCACGTACAATTATGTATTCAGAATATATATTTTTGCCTCGTCGCAGCACACACTCAGAGAAGTGAATCGAAAGCCATTCATAAATTTAGTAAGTTTATCACAGGCATATCATTTAGCATTACACACAACAGGTCATCAACCCACAAGGACAACGAGGATACATTATAAATACTAAAGTTTTCATCACATAACAAATAACAAGCAATGAAATGAACTTCAGCTCAACCAATACTCGGAGTTGGAAACACTTTCTTTGAACCAGAAGATATTATCTGGGAAGGGCCAGCTATTGTCAATCTCGAGACCAATGCATGACTGATCATCCAGGCTGAAGCGGCCTATTTCATGACCCAAATTGTGATAGCCATGGTAGGGAACCATAGAAATGTCCAAGGTATAGATACAGTTGCATCTCATAAATGGTAGTAACATTGTGTCAACAGCAGCTGGATCGCCTTTCACCATCATTGGATAGTTTTGTCCAAGAAAGAGCGAGTTCCCTCCAAGACTATCAATACTGAACCAGGGAGAAGGTGTTGGTGCTAGCACGCTAGTATCCATCCCGAATACCCTACAACGGATGTTGGAATAGGTCCGGAGAGTGCGACCATGCGAGACCACACCTGCTTCCTTGGTAACATCAGTAGTGCCCTGTATACAGACAAGAAGAGGTGATTCATCGGAATAACTTGCCAGGCGCCACTGAGTATATGGGTACATCGTCATCTCCCCCTTGGTTATAAAGTTTTTCAAGTATAGGTGGTGGAATGTTCACAGGACCTTGGAAACACAAGAAGGTTAATTAGTAAAGGGAAACTAGCTAACTCGCATGCATGTGGATGAAAGACTTATAATTACGGTGGAACACAAATATACCGAAAGCATCAGGATTCCATGCAAAAATAGTGCCACGAGTGGTGGCAGCAAATACAAAACCCTCATATTGAATTGCATCACAATACACATCCGTGTATAGAAACTGATTTTTGAGCAATATCCATTAAGTCGAAGTATGAAGGACGACATCAAGCTTGTCGAAGATAGTGACAACACAAGCATTCCTATAACCCCAAGAGCGGTCGGGAACTCGACAAATTGCTATCTTCCATAGACGACAGTCACCATGATCGTAGTTGAACGTACGTAGAATACCGGTATGCTCAACCTCTAGGCAGTCTGAGATTTTTGGAAGTGGAACCCGATGACGACTGTACACATTCACAAGTTCCCACTTGCAGTCGTACCCAATATAAACAACCCAATCTCCATTTGTGCCTGCCCAAGCCTTACCCTCAAGCGATGGCATCTTAACATCATACGTATCATTATCAAGCGGTATCAACTTGCACAAGGAGAGGCCTCCGTCATCTGCGCGCCAGTGATCTGGGTCACGGCGAAGAAGATAGGGGAGATCAAACCGCTCCTAGACCCTTGGGTTCCTTGTAATGATGTTATTGGTTGAGTCGAGAATGTTCTTGAACGAACCTTCCATGCTAGACGAGGTGATGGCGTCACACCGATCAATGAGTTCCTCCACCACGTCATCTTTCAGATCGGGGCAAGAATAACTTGGTCGTTTCCGGCCTGTTCCCTCCATGGAGAAGACGATCGAACAATGGCAGAAGGAAGGGTGAATGCAAATGGAGGAGGGAGGAAGATCGTGCGACAATAGTTCCAAATTAAGAGGGAAAGGCGAAGAGGCGGTTGACGGTGGCCATGGTACACAAAGAGGCGCCCCGGCCTACATAGACATCCGTTCGGAAATTGTATAAAAGGACTCGCTGTCGTCTCACTGACATGTTGGAACGAGACCACATGTCAACAAAACATGGTGTGTAATTTCTCGTGCAAAATGCGATCTGGCCGCGTTGGCCCGAGGTGCCGCATTAGTTATCGACCTTTATTTTTTTAATGGCGTGCCGTTCAGTTTTAAAAGCACGACTAACTGGTACTATATGGAGAGAAAATATAAACTACTCTACCACTACTCCACCTCTAGTACTAGTATCAAAAAAGATATATAGGCTTGAGCTTCAGCGCTTTCTTGCTAAGGGCTGCCCACTTGCTTCTCACACTATCACCCTCTCTCCATACCTAAAAAAGACGGCCTCTATCTCCCTCCTCACTGGTGGTCTCAGATCTGTCGGGGAAGAAAAGGATGTGCAGTGTTGACGCACTCGTCGTCGACGAGCGAGGTCACGCACTGACGACATGGCCGTCCTCTCAGACCTAGCGCCCGCGCGGGATGGCCTCCATCCCCAAGCTTGCTGATGTAGTGTGTGCGAAGGACGACGAACACGAGCGAAGCCACTTCCAGACGACCCTCAGGTATGCTACCTCTTTTCGAACCATACCCTTTTTCTATTGCCCCATCTGCCACATCGCTGCATGTGGATCTTTTTCCACTCCACCATCTTCCCAATTTGCTATCCTCTGCTCTGCTAGTCACACAGATGAAAATCTTAATTTGCACTATTAAAGGAAACCTTACTTCATGCAGACTAATCCATGTCAGGGTTGAATAAGGAAATGAAGGGAGAAAGTACTGTCCAAGAGACTAGGCATCGAACCCGCATCTAGGCTGAAAAGGGGAAAATCAGTAGCTAAGGAATGAGTCTCATTTCTCTTGGTTGAAAAAGGGTGAAAAAGGGTAGAAAGGAATGACAAGGCAATAGAGAATGACCAGGTCGATCGGTTTGTTGTCCTCACATAGGAAAATGTGGCTAAAGAGAACAAAAATGGGACGTAATCCACATATGTTGTATGGATATTTGTTGCTCTAGGCACCACTCTATGCGTCCGTGGAGGTACATCGTACCGGTGTGCCCACTGTCCGAATGGGCATCCCGTGCTCTTATTGCCACTTTTTTGTTGTTAGTATAACACCAACGGTAAAGTCAAGCAATGCTACTGCTAAAGTGAGGCCACATTTAACTAATGCCGCACTGAGTCTAATGCCACCGACAAATTTAAGTAATGCCATTTAATGTCACTGGATTATTTCAGGGTTGATTGTGGATGTATTAAAGATTTTTCAACTAAGGCATTCTAATGCTGTTGAATAGCGAGTATATCAATGATGAAACTTGTTACTCCTTCAGATTTTTGCACTATTAATGCTTATAGATTACATAACTGACATCATAATGTAATGTTAAGTCATTTCTTTTTTTATAGTGTCACTGAATTGTCAAGGCGGTGATGGCATTTTATTGTAATTGAACTACACAAAATATGCTTAAAAGAAGAGGAAAGGTCGGGAATGGTTCACTTTTTCAGAAAAAAACTATATATGCCTTCTTGACATCAGCCGATGTTGACTTATTTATTCCTTCAAACAGGTGGTTAGAAACAGTCTTGATACCCTTTTCCTATTAAGAAATTGGAATGCTTATATTTGTGAGTCTATGCTTCAACTAGTGCCACTTTTATAGTAATCACACTTTTCAATATCTATGCAAACAGGGATGCTCGATTTTGGTGGAACTGCGTAAAAAGTCCAAATGGTTCAACATTAGGAGCATGTTTTCTTCCAAACCTTTATATCCAATTGGTGGCACTATGAGTTGTTCATTACGAAGGTACATGGTTTGCTATTATCTTGTTACTCTTTTTGCACTGTCATTAGATAGTAATATTAGTGGTTTGCATGTGAATTTATTGGCAGGGTGGACCTACATTGGAGGTGCAGGACATGATTCATTGCACCTCTTCCATCACTACGAACATGGATATCCTTGGTCTGATGAAGAATAGGCGCTATATTTCTGCTCTGAACCAGCAAATCAATTCAGTACGAAATTGTCCAGGGCCAAACATGACAGTATCAAATTGTCTAGTGCAAAACATGACAGATGTAAATGGAAGAGGCGTGTTTAAACCGAAAATACAAGGTGGCATATATGTTTACTAGCTGGTTGATATTTGTGCAGACAGACGTATGCCCGAACAAACAAAGTGACCGCAATTTTGGTGGAACTGCACAAAAGAATAGTATAGTCATTACATGCAATGCCATTTGAATAGACATAGAAAGACTGGATAGTCACTTCATGGGCTGCACAAAAGTAGTAATGTACTATTTATTAGCCAACACTAGGTGCTTCATTGCTTTGGTCTGATTATACAATGGGCATCATTTTGCCTAAGTTAAAGTTTGTATTCCGAAAATAGTATCACCGTGGGATCGAGAGAAGACCAAATCATATTGCAGTGGATGTTCCTCCATCATGTGTGGTTCATTCTGATGGTTCCAGCTGTTGGTGAAACAACTTACATTTGCAACAGGAATTGTAGACTTCACAAACAAATTTGTCTTTCACTCTGTACTGAATGTTGGCCCGGAGAAGCATCCATGTTAGTAGGAAGAACATATGTTTTTTCTAGATCTTTGCTTTTGGAGCTACATATTTGTATATGATCTGTGAATCATTGAGATGCATTAACATGTTACTAGTTGGTTGTGAATTTGGGCTACTAATGTGAACATATTACAATGCCAGGCCTGTGAGTCTCGTGTGAACAATTCGAACGGATCGGCTCTTACTACTGTGCACAACATGATCCTGATTTCTGTGTTCTTAGTGTTTACAAGTTACTAGCATATCCTTATTTCTATTCGCTTAGTGTTTACAATCTACTCATCGATCACTAGCTAGCCTACTAATACGCTCCGGGCAGTTCTGGTTACGACGCAAGATCCAAAGGTGGAAGTTTTCTAAATAAAAATGCCTATCTCTGAAGAAACTGAAAAGTTGTTCTGGAGAAAATGCTATGTGAATCTGAAGAAACTGCCAGCGGAAACGTTCGCAAATGCCTTATCTCCCAGCGAACGTTCATCAGCTAGTGCGATCCACACGTACACAATCCGACCTACTCGATCCTACACGTACACTATCCGACCTACTCGATCCTACACGAATAAACAGGGATCACGCACGTACTACCTCCTTTCCAGTTTGTAGGGCTCAATTCAAAAATCTCACCAACCAAGGTAGATGATGAGTGGTGGAATCATTTTTGACAAGGAGGGAGTACCTCATCTGGATGATTCGAGTGCACTCATTTGACCGTCATGCCAATGTGCGACCCAACACGAACGGGACGCACCACTGATGGGACAGGACGACACATCAGTTTTTCTAGTTTTCCACGGTAAGCTGGCGCGCTAATCCATGCCTGCTTATGCATTGAATTCCGATGACCATCGCGTTTCCCGTGACATGCTGCTTCACCTACCTTCCGCCTATAATTACTCGTTCCCGGCGTTCTCCGGTAGCACCATCACCCAACTCGCCCTATCAGCTCCCCTCACAACCCCCACCGGCCCGACATCGCTCGCCAGTTGCCTCGCTCTCGCCACGTCCATCATGCCCCCGACCGTCCGAATAGGCGACACCAGAGGCGCTCACCGCCGAAGCTAGTGTTCGGTTATTTACCGGAAGGAAGACGGAGGGAGGAGGCATTCTATCGGTCTTTAGCTGGCAATGCGGAGGTCGAGGACTTGTTGGAGCGTGACCGCCTGGTGGTGGAGCAGCGTATCGCCGATTTGCGCCCGCCAGCGGGGCATGGAGCAACAGCGCACGCTGCTTTGAGTCGTGAGCAGAGCGCCCGTGACTGGGCCGACTACATGGAGGCCGGCGCCCGGCAAATAGCCCTAGAGGCTGTCGGGCATGCACTCGTGCGCGACGCCAAATTTTACTACCAGCTCGTCAAGTGGGTTTCCCGCTTAGAAGCCGAAGCTTCGGTGGACCACGCTGGCATGGAAAGGGCCAACGCGTGCGAGCAAAACGCCCCATCGCACCTCCGGCAAGTCCGAGGCAAGGAGGAGGACGTCGGTGCCGGCATTTAGCGTGTACCACAGATAGCGGCCGACATCGTCTAGTTAGCTAGGAGTAAGTCAGTACTTGTATACTAGAATATTAGTGGGAGTAGATAGGTAACTTGGCTATGATGGTTGTCAACGTGGAAGTTCAGTACTCTATATCTGGTCAAACCTGTTACTTTGCTATGTATGTTGAACTTTCCATGTGAACGTATGGAGTGAGCTGTTATTTTTTAAAGTGGGTTGTATTTGTGCGCCACGGGTTTAGAGGCTGACTTCTGGGCCTACTAGGTTGATGTGTACACAATCAGGAGATGATTGTACGTGGAGAGGATGACAGCAAGGACCCACCAGGGTCATGGCAGTACGCAAGCAAGTGCCTCCTTATTTCAAGCCTAAAAAATGGTTCCTCCTAATGGATTTTTGACATCTGGGTCCCATGCCATTGTCAACGTAGTCAATAAACGAGAGAATTGCACAATGAGCAGCTGACACGAGGGACCTAGTAGCTTGCCCATTGTTTTTTCAGGGAAGTATCTTGCCCAGTTATCTTTGTTTTTGAGACGGAAGCAGGGTGTCAACTGGGCTCTGCGGGGCACTCTGGCCTGTCTAGCCAGCCTTTTGTTTTATGTTTATCACAAGACCAGCCCAGTAGTTTTTTTCTTTCTGAAAATGGCTAGCCCAGTTTTTTTTGTTCTTTTGGAGAATACCCAAGCGAGGCCTACTTGCTTTGTCAGCCCTGTTGGGCTACAAATATTTCAAGATGAGAAATGGGCTATCAGTAATGAGAAATGGGATGTATGTTTTTAAAACAAATCAAACCGGCAATTAGTTTCAAATTTATTTTTTTCATTTTGAGATTTTAAATTCCATTGATTTTTATGCGTGGACAATTATTTGGACTTTATATTGATATGAATTTATTTTTCAAATTAGATTGAATGTGACTCGACATGTCGGGATTAAAAATAGTTGACCGCATCGAAATATGCAAAATTTGTTATAATTTTTAACCATGGCCACAATATGGGCTGTAATGCTAACAAAAAGAAGATGGGCTCCAAAAAATCCTAAGAATTAGTGAATGGGCTGTAAATTATTAGAAATAGTGGCAGATGCATTGTATGTTGTTTTCACACATTTGAGGCTGACTTGTGTGCCTACTAGGTTGACGCGTAGGCTTTCCTAAAAAAAGGTTGACACACATGCAACGCCGTGTCAACTTAGTCAACACACGAGAGGAGTGACTATTGGATGTCCATCCAACAGCCATCGTGCTTCTTCAATCTCTGCTCTTCCTGCTCCAGCTGCTCAAACAAGCGCCGGCGGGACTGCCTGCTCCCTCCTCCCGCGGCCGGCTGTGCTGCCGCACAGGCCTCACCACCCCACCATACTCCCATCACTAGCCTAGCCATCCCTCTACTCACCCACACCGGTTGTTATTCTCCGGCGACGACATACAAACTAGTAAACCCTCGTACTCCCCTCCGCATGGGAAACAACTGCCGAGTCTTCCCTAGCTCCGTGTTGTTCCCTTCCTAGGCCTCGCGGTCGTCCACCGCTCGGGTACTCTCGGTGCGGCATGGTCAACGAACGACATCCATCGGAAGTGGACCGTACGTGGAGAGGCTGACAGCTGGGTCCACGGCCGCACCCAAGGAAATGCCTCCTTATTACGCGCAAAATAATGATTCCTCCACCTGACAGCTGGGACCCACTGGAAGGGCCCCTATATTTCGCGAAAAAAATGTTCCCCCCGCTGTCAGCTTGGACCCACCAGCTATATGTTTGCACGCAAGGAAGTGCCTCCTTATTACGCACAAAAAAATGGATACTCCCCTGCTAGATGGGACAAACCGTAGTGG
This sequence comes from Triticum dicoccoides, assembly GCF_002162155.2. Lineage (NCBI taxonomy): Eukaryota > Viridiplantae > Streptophyta > Magnoliopsida > Poales > Poaceae > Triticum > Triticum dicoccoides. The sequence goes on along the minus strand of NC_041382.1, from coordinate 327,424,056 downwards.
GAGGCTGACTTGTGGGCCTACTAAGTTGATGGGGATGGAGGGCTTTGTCAACTTAGTCAATTTGAACGATTCTAGCTCTAGTGACTATACGATGTCCATCCAACGGCCGTAGTTCTTCTTCAACCTATGGTCTTCTTGCTCCAGCTGCCGAAACCAGCGCCGGTCGTGCCACGTGCTCTTGCCTCCCATGGCCAACTGTGCTGCCGCGGAGGCCTCACCGCCCTCTACTACTCCCATCGCTGGTCAGGCCCTGCGGCGACGGCAGCCGCACGCCGCAGCCGAACCAGTGAACCCTCGTACTCCTCTCCACATGGGCATCCACTGTCGCGTCTTCCCTCGCTTCGCGTCGTCCCCTTCCCAGGCCTCGCCGTCGTCCACTGCCTTGGTGCTCTCGGCGCGGCGTGGTCAATGTGGTCAAGGAACGACTTCCATCGGAAGAGTACTGTACGTGGAGAGGCTGACCGCTGGGTCCACGGCCGCAGCAAGGAAGTGCCTCCTTATTATGCGGAAAATAATGATTCCTCCACCCGACAGCAGGGACCCACCGGAGAGGCCACCGTATTTCGCGAAAAAAATGTTTCCCCCTGAGTGTTGGGCCCACCAGCTGCATTTTCGCATGCAAGGAAGTGCCTCCTTATCCTCCCTGACAGTCGAGACCAACCTGGTCCAAGTGTACATAGCGTTGTCATTCTGGTCACGAACGTGTACGTAGATACGATCGGTCTGTCTGCAGGTAGCAGCGATGAACCGTGGCCGAGTAAGGAAGGGCACGTGTCATAGTATAGGCACGCATGTGTCATAGTAGAGGCACGCACGTAGCATGTGACGCGGTTCCATTAATATCGCGTACACGTACGTACAACCAGGGTGCAAGAAAATAAATACGGCCACATACGTGCATACGGGCGGGGCCTCGAACGCCTACTCGCGCATACGTATGGCCAGGGCTCGTGTACATGGCTGGGTCGGAATGGAGAAACTACATCATCATGTTGATCGGGAGGCAACAGAATGCGTCGTGTTCATCGGGAGCCAAGCGGCTTGGATGGGACAGCCGATCGAAACAAGGCCCGGCGTACCGTAGAACGGAGGAAACGGCCTTCTATTCGACCGGCCACTGTAGAAATGGGATCCTCTTCATCGGGAGGGGTCTAGCATACAACAAAATGGAGGAAACATACTTGTGTTGGAGCGCTACTGTCGAAACGGGGGTCCTATTCATCGGGAGGGGTGTGGCGTACCGCAAAATGGGACTCCACGGGCTACTGTTCATCTCCACCGTCGACCTGCTCCAACCTCCACGGGTTATTGTTCATCCACCGTCGACCTCCTCCAACCTCCACCAGTGACTTTCATCCACGGGCTCATGTTCATCCAGCCTCCACCGCTCCTCCACCGACTACTGTTCAACCAGCCCTCTCCACGGGGTCCTGTTCAACCACCGCTCCATGGGCTACTGTTCATCCAGCCATCCACCGACTACTGTTCAACCAGCCCTCCACGTGGTCCTATTCATCCAGCCCTCCATGGGATCCTGTTCATCTAGCCCTCCACGGGATCCTGTTCATCCACCCACAACCTGCTCGATCGGGGTCCTGTTCATCCAACGACAACGGCCTCTACTACCACAGGTTCCTGTTCATCCAACCCCCCACCAGGAACTGTTCATCCAACCCCCACCCCCAACAATGCTCACTGTTCATCAAGATGCAGCAGGTTTGATCGGCTTCAGTTAGCAGCAGTAGCGAAGGAATCGCTCGATTGGGTTCAGTTAACAGCCAGGGATCGATCGCTCGGGTTCGGTAACGCGTAGCCTGTAGTGCAATCGCTCGGGTTCAGTAGGCGAACGCCTCGCTTGGGTTCAGTTAGAGCGCAACGCCTCACACACACGCGTACATCTACGAGAGAAACACACAAACCTCCATGCATCGCTCGGCCCGGACCACCCACCGTAACCAGGAACTCCCCGATATTTTCTCGCCCTCGCTTCTACCACGGTTTTTTCCGTCATGGACGACCCAAAGAATGTCATGCAGCTGCATCTCCGGCCCGCCCAAGGCAAAAAGCCCATTTTCTGTCATGATTTTTTGTCATATAAGTAGGAGCCCACCACATCTATGATGATACCGGGTTTTGTCACAATTATTGTCATAGAAGTGTCATAAGCATGACAGGAAAAAAATTTGTTTGGCCCAAAATATCATGGATGTCTTTTTTGTAGTGGGGGCAGTCCCCTCCTATTTCTCAGCAGATGACAGCCGCCCCATGAGGTGAATGGCGAGGGAGAAGATGGTGGGGAAGCATCATTGGGCCAACTGCTTTTCTCCTCTTGCGGTTGGGTTCGGTCGACGAAGACTCCACTGGCTCGCTCCGGCATGACACCCTCAAAAATGACACCCTGTAGATGCTCGATCTTTCAATCTCTAGTGGATGCTCCATCTGGGATCGATACTCCCACCACTGCTGCCTCACGGTGGGACTCGGTGAATCTGTTTGCTCCATGGGCCAGAGGAGCAGCTCTATGTACTCCGGCGCGACTCCCTTCGGGAGTATCACCGCATTTTCTCTCTGTTGCAGATATTTGGCCATGGATGTCGTCGTCGCCGCTAGTTGGTCCTTGTTGTCAAACAAATATTGTATCTCCAACATCCTAGCTAGCTTCATAGGGTCGCCGTCTGCGATCCTCATGTATCGGTTGTACTCCTCCATCGATCTACTTCTCCACAACACCTTCACTCGTCGGTGGTGGTTTTTTAATGGAAGAGGAGAGGAGAGGAGCAGCACTGGTTTTGGAATGGAACAGGAGAGGAGGGGCAGTGGTTTTTAAATGGAAGATGAGAGGAGTGGCGCTGGATTTGGATTGGAACAGGAGAGGAGCAGCGGTGGTTTAAGAGGAAAGGAGCGGTGCTGGTCTTGGAAATATTTTTTTGTTTTGCGTATTTTGGGTCAAAGTTTGACCACGTACTGTATTTGACAAGCAAAGTGTGAATGCATGTCACCAAAAATTGTATCATTTGGTTCGTACCTGAATGTACTTTCAAATTATATTATTTTTGCAATGTATACCATATATTTTATTTGTGAAAATCATGGTCAATAATGACCTAGAATAAAAGGGAGACTAGTTAATATGGGGTCGCTTTCTTAATTGAAGGGTAAATTGATTTTGATTTTGATCCAGTCATAGTGCGCCAACCCTCTCGTCCAATCCTAAATCGCTGTCGCACGCTCCTCTCCCTCTTCTCCATTGCAAAACCACCTCCTCTCCTCTCCATCATCTCCATTCCAAAACCACCGTCTCGCCTCTCCCTCTTCTCCATTGCAAAACCACCCGCTCTCCCCTCTATCTTCTCCATTGCAAAACCACTATCTCACCTCTCCCTCTTCTCTATTGCAAGACCATCGTCTCTCCTCCCATCTTCTAAAGCTAGCACGGGACTTCTCAGAAGCACATCTATGGAGAGGATGCAGCAGCGCACCGGACAAATCATCGGCGGTGACCAGGAAAAGTTAGCCAGCTTGAAGGAGATCCTTACTTGGTTTGACAATGAGTGTGAGATTTCGAGGATGGTGAGAGCCATGTGGCAATGTATGTGAAAGAGTGAGACGACAGTGATGAGGGCGACGATGTAGTCCTCGGCGGCAGTCACGCCACTGTCCTTCGAGTTCATCGAGTCTCTCCTCTGGGTGATGGAGCAGACAGATTCACCCGAGGTAAAAGTTAGGCGGAGGTGGTGGGCGTACAGGTCAAAGGTCGACCATCCAAAGGATAACAAATCGATCGAGTACGGTGTGCCGTTCGCGAGGGTGCAGAGCCAGCCGAAGCCACATGAGTATTCGTTCTCCCACCTCAAGAGGAGGCCGGATGGCACGATGTCGCTTCCCCGCTGTTCTCCACGGTTCCCTCGCCGCTCACCTTGTTTCAATGGCGGTGGTAGGGTTTAAGGTAAGCTTTGCACTAACATAATCTTCCATCTGCTCATGCTTATAACCAGTGTGACGGCTAATGAAAATCATTCTTACAATCAGTCTCTGAGTACTACGCCAATCACCCTCCCACTGGTGGTGGTGGATGCCAATGCGTGCATGGAGCATGGTTGGTGTCGGTAATTTTTACTTGGCACACCTTGCACTCTGCATATATGCAGGATCCATCCGTACATTTGTGCAGTTCCACAAAAGTGTTGCTAATTAACCCTGTTTGCACAGATAATGATAAAGCGTGAGTACGTTATAGTGGCACTAGTTGATGAAACATACAATAATAAATAGAAGAAAAATATTGCGATAGTATTATAGTATGCCATGCTGCAAGAGCGGGACGGGCCCTGTGACGCCTCATACGGTAGGCCTCATACTGGAAATCGACCCAAGTCTCCCCGATACTCCTTCTGCCAGTGATGAACATCAGTGTACAGTAGTAGTACAAGGAGGGGCCTTGAGATATTCCAATCTCCATTTTTGTGCAGATCAACTAAAATTAAGCACCCCAATTTGCAGAAACGCTTAAACATTAACAATGGGACTAGTTGATGAATCATATACTAACAAAGAGAAGCACTTTCTTTATCTACATTGGAAATGAAATGATAGAGAAGACACTCACTCTATTTTAACTGTATTATTACTTCATATTATCAGTGGCACTAGGGTCGAGCAGGTGGCAAATGAGGTGTACCGTGTGTCGCAAGGATGGAGGCCGGGGGTGCTTAGACTGGGATGCTGAAGCTGGCTCTTTCAGTCCATATCCTCCCCCTAATGTTTCTGTGGTAGAATTTGGGTTATAATCCAAACTTGGTTGAGCTGGTGCTGCGTCCCCCTACCTACCTAGCTTATGTGGCAAACTTGTCTCCTGCTAGTACTCTGTCCGTTCTAGTAGTAGTTGCATAACTGCTCGTTTACACTGAGATGTTGTCGGATAATGGTTCTCTATGGTTGGGTTTATTTAATGAAATCGGAGGAAACCCCCTCTTTCGGTATATAAAAAATCAGTGGCACTAGTGGTGCCAAAACATTGCCTCAAATTAATAGTGCCGCTAGATTAAGGTGCAACATAATAACATTACTGCTTTATCATGGCAGTGCCAAAATAGTAGCACAAGAGCAGACTCAACATGCAGGATCTTTGGTAAACGGTCGGACCAAAAAGCAACATACCTCGTGATGGGAACCATATCTGCAGTCAACGCCATCGTAGAAGGGATGACACCAGTCACCAACATGAATGATTCAATTCATGGGACCTTTTGGTACAGTTCACCTAAAATGAAGCAATGTCCCATGAGCTAGCAGCTTCTTCTTATTATTATTTTTTAAGAAAAGGGCTCTATCCCCGGTTCCATTTCCATCAGAAAACGAAACCCACAGAGCTTCTTCTTCATTAGTTGCAATAAAATTGAGCAACATCAAGGTTGGATGTGAACCTCATGGAATGTTCAACTATAATTTGGATATCATTTGTGCAGTTCAACTAAGATCAAGCGTGAAATGTATATCTCTGTTTGCACAAAAAGGTGGAAAGGAGGGTGACTAACAAGTGATGAAACATACATCAAATGAAAAGAAGCATGTTCCTTATCTGAATGGCAATCCTACAAGGACAATAGCAATTTCTAAAGCAGCAGCATTGCTAGATATTAGTGTGGGCATTAGGATTAACTATGACAACCGTTAAATACGATATTACTTTAATGGAGCCATTGCTTCATTTTACCAGCAACATTACACTAACAACTGCTACAGAGTTGGTATTTGGGCACGGGAGAGTAAGCGGACCAGGACAATTGCACATTTGACGAAAAGAAGCAACTTATCTTATTGGGAAATTTAGCAGGACATGAAATAGTGCCATTGATTCATATTTTTGGAGGCATTACATTGAAAACAACATTGGTTTAACGTGTACTTACTTTTAATAGTGCGATTGCTACATTTTACTAGTGGCATTACATAAGAGGGGCTCGGGGCAACAAACACCAGAATAGGATATCTGGGTTGGTCCCATTTTTGTTCGGTATAGCCATCTTATACTGGGTGGGGCTAGCAAATCTAGTGCTAGACATACTATGTTGACTTGTCCCCCAGTCCCCACTTTCTTTCCTTTTTCAACCAATATATCAGGTTTATGTTGAGTTTTACTGTGTTTCCCTTTATTTCCCTACTAGAGCAAGAGACATGTTGGATAGCCAGTCTCTGCTACTTTTCGCCCCCATTATTTCCTATTTCGACCATGTCCTAGATTCAGGTGAAAAATCTTCGCCCACCCACCCCCTTTCTTCCTTGTTTGAACCAAGTAGTACTAGATTCGAGTGCATGAACTAGTTTTACCTCTTAACAGTAAAAAATTAGGTGGCTTTCGAACAGCTGATCGATCCTATCTATGAGGGGCGGAGAAATAGTAAAAGATACAAATGCAGCGACGTCAGGAGCTGGGGAAGTAGAGCAAGGCCGGTTTCAAAGGAAGTTATACCCGCGGGTCACCGGGATGTTGCTAGGTGGGTGGCGGGAGGCCGGTTCTGCCCACACTACGGCAGCAAGGAAGAAGGGGTCGAAGGCCCTCCCTAGTCGGCGGTGCGTAGGAGAGAACGACAAGGCACGCTGATCGGTACGCGCCGGTAGTGGGTAAGAGGCGTTGCCGACGACGACCACGTGAGTGTTGCACCTTCTCACCTTCCCCGGCGGAGAGGATCCGGCTGGATCTATGACCAGCGGTGAGCAGAGAGAGAGTGTGGCCGCCGCTGTCGTGTTTAGAACTGGAGAGGACGAGACAGTGTGAAGAGAGCAACACTAGCAAGCAAGCGCGGAGGCTCCTGCCTATATAGTGGAGTAGTTTTCTTTTGTCTACCGGAGCCAGCTTAACCTTGTCAATGACAGTCGAGAAGTCTTCATGCACGTGCCCCGGAGGCGCAGTTGTCGTCATTTTGATCTGAAGCACCAGATTAACATATAATAAAAAATGCCACATGAAAAGAAACCGTAACCTCACTGCCCCAAGGAGACAACATGAATCCCGACGGACAAACTAGACGAGGACCAAAGCTCAAATTAAAGATAAACTCGTAGAAAAGGGGTCCACCGATAGATGTCCTAATTAACATTGTCGGCTTGACCTAGATGGCAGCCGAGTAGTCTGCGTGCATGTGCCCCCAATGACTAGCGCCTTGGAGGAACTCAGTTGTCACTGTTTAACCCTCACAGTGATCCGAAGCACATGACACCTAATATTGCGAGATGACAAGAAACCTTTTTTTAGATTTCTCATCAGAGCTACAGCCCTGTACAACACAACCTGCACAATATGTAGACCATAGCCAATCCAGCCGTGTCTGCTGGAGTCTGGTCACATGCATGGATGAACTGATCTCCTGTGTCATGCAAGGACCGTCCAGGCACCGACGGGTTGTACAACACTGCTCCAGTACTATCGCTCGTCTCTCTCTTCTATTAACTCACCCAACTTGTGGGTCCGAGGAGTGTGCCTATGGTCGGTTCTGAAGTGCGGTCCCACATGTGTGTGTAAACGCAATATGACGCGCGTTCCATTCAGAGAGTGGCGTGCCAGACCGATCGACCATCTGGGGTGCGACGCGAACGCGACGGGCGTGCTGTATACTCCGTACATGTGTACCGCCATTTTCTTGAGGCTTTGCTCCATGGCGCAATCCATGGATACAAAATTATACTATACTATTTAAAAGTCGAGGGCGAGGCTTTTCCCGCACGGTAGGCAGGGCAGTTCTGCCTAGTTGGTTCGAAAGAGACGTGAGAAGATGAGGGAGTAGGCTACTGCAAACGTAGGGCTGTGTGATTTGACAGCGAGTTACTGCTGGATAGGTGGGGCCCCGTGATTTGACTTGTCATTATCATTTTAATTGCGGTGCTACGGCCGGCGTGAGTCTCCCGATTCCTGACCACCTCCATGGTATACAGGTGCCTCTCCCAATGCTCCACCATGTAGAGCATGGTTAATGGTATAGCCAGCTGCTGGTGCTGCATGAGTACATAAACATGCCATGTCATCAAAAGTTAGTAGTGTTATTTATTAGTCATACAATAGGGTTGGCTTTGGTTATAAGGTTTTTCTCACTTTCTCTCTATCTATCTACTTGTATTAAATGCTTTTGTCTAGGAGCACATGTAGAGGCTGGCTCTTGCATGAGAGCCCACACCTCCACTTTTTCCTTGCCTCTCTCCTCCACATATGCAAAAATGCCATGTAAGCGGGCTTATAGCCCACTACTGTACTTGCTCGTACAAGTGCTAAGCCTGCCACATAGGCATAAAGTCGAATGTGGCAAGTTAATTAAGAACAGAGAGACTACTTTAGTGACCCCCGGGAAGAAACAGTGCTAAGCGCGTGTACCTGGTGAAACGAAAATTTTGAGTCTATAGCTAATTAAATGGAGCAAGCTTAGCAACAAAAAACTAAGCCCCCATGCATTGGGGACTTGAGTTGCTAATCCATTTAATGCCCTTATCACCTCATCTAAGCACCATTTCATTGGAAGAGGTCACTCCTTAGAAAATGCAATAAATACTACAAAGAAAGAGATAGAGAGAAGTAAAAAAACTCTTATAGCCAACCTTATAGCTAGCCTTGTTGTATGAGTGACTAAGTGATGACTATGTATGACATGCCAACATCAGATAGCCTAACGCACTGTGTGAAATCTCCAAGGGCGCGACCGCGCGAGCGAGGCGGCGATCATGGTAGGTGTGGCCATGATACGGGCTGCTGGCAGCCCTTGGATCTGAGATCAAACGGTCGCATGCTAAGTTGCTGAAAATTTGCAGAATAACCCTCCAGGATAGGACATTCATCCATAGGTCTAGAATCACGCCATGCAACCGTTCAATCTCAGATCCAAGGGCTCTCGAAAGCCCATATCATGGGAGTATGGAAAGCTTTGTATCACCTGTAATTTTCTCGACGCTTGACGTGCGAACACGCAGATGCATGAAGCCATTTAATTGGGCGTCTAGTAGACATGTCATCTAATTGGCCCCCATAGTATTATGAATGAATCCATTTATCCACCGGGCTAGCCCACTACCCTGTCGTTCGCACGCCCCACTCAGCATTTTTACAATTAGAAAACCACTAGCAGTTCGCTCCTACTCATCCCCGGTTGTCCTTTAACATTACGGCAGTTCGCTCCTAGTCGTCCCGTCCTTTCACATTACGGCAGTTCCACTAATCCTAACCCTCGTTCCAAATCAATGGCATCCCAAATCTCCACGATCGGCAGTGAGTACAAGGTTAGAACGATCACCAGCGATGAGTTTGACGTCATCTACACCCGTTCTTCCGTGACGGTGAAAGGATGCCCTGCTCGCTTCAGACGCATGTTCGAAAAGTCAAATCATAAGTGCGTTGCTGGGCTAGATGTTGAGTACACCACAGTCCTGGGAAAAGAGAAGAATCTACAGGAGGAAGAGAGAAAGAAGCCCGCCGTGATCCAGGTTTGCGTGCATAACTTGTGCTTGGTCTACCACATATGCCATGCCGACATTGAGTGTGAGGATTTTAAGAACTTCCTCAGGGGCGACAAAGTCAAATTCCTTTCTGTAGACTTTAGGAATGACAAAGAAGTCCTGCATCAGGTAGACCTCGTTGTAGGCGAGCCCTTCGACCTTGGGCTGGTGCCCTCCCGTGATCAGCCTTCAATGCTAACCCTGGCAGGAGCCATGGTTGATCCTTCATACGGTAAACTGACGAAACCTCAGCCCAAGTTTCATCGTGCATGGTAGTGGAATGTACTAGATATACACCACATCAATCACGCTGCAATGGATGCCTACCTTTGATTCAATATCTACAAGGGTTGGATGAAGAGCGAGAGCCAAGTGTGCGGTTCAAGCAAAGAAGTAGCAGCCAAGAGGAAGAGGGACATGGACGAAGTCGAGCACATGGATGAGGAGTCTGAGTAAGGTGGCAGTGTCGTTGCTCATGGTGGTTGTAATGCAGTGTCTACTGGATTAGCTGCTTAGTTTAATTTCAGGGTGCTTACTTTTATTTGAGGGGTGTGTTGTGCTGAGCCCCCAGCAGAACTATGTTATCTTCCTTCTCGTCACTTTAACTCTTCAGTACGTGCATACTAGTATTTCTTATAGTTCATCATGTAGTTGGTAGTACTACCACTCGTTTCTTCACATTATATACGTAGAATATATATGGCCAACATCATGTAGCTAGCAGTTTAGTTGTCAAAGAATTTTAGGGTGCTTAGTTTTATTTGAGGGGTGTGTTGTGCTGGACACCATTATTGCGACTCAAATCTCTTTTGCCATGTGATAATGACATAAATACCTATGGACCAACATGCTAGCTCTCCCTCTATCTCACTACAGTAAAATAAAGTGTGGGGCCTACTTGATCCCAACGACATTCTTATTTTCTTGTAAAATTATTCGCTTGGTTACTCCTGACAAGAGGGGCCACACTTATCATTGTGAGAATCTGCTTATTTTTGTCATATAACATGGTCAACGGGTTTGACGTGAAAATAACAATGTCTAATGGCATTTTTGAGCAAACATCTAACAGAATGATGGCATTTTTGAGATATCTAATTGCATTTTTGAGCAAGCATCTCATGGATCGATGGCATTTTTGAGTAGTTGTAACTTCTAATGGCAAAATTGAGTAGTGATACACAACTAGTGACATAAATAATAAGAACCCAAGAATTAAATAGGTATGCTAATTTCTTTAATAGAATTTAGCACCCCATTTAAGCACGTACTAGCTTTTTTAATAGTACTATATGCATAATTTGGCGACAAGCGCTCTCTATATGTACCACCTTTTTCTTTAATTTCATCTTGTTAGTTTTGCTCCATGGCACAATCCATCGATACTACTATTATATAAAAGTATACATTTTTTAAAAGACTAGAGGGCGGGGCAGTCTCGCTTGGTCGGTTTCACGAGAGGCGAGGGCCTTTGTGATTTGACGGCAATGTCAGACCAAGCCGATGCGTGTCGCGGGTCTGACCAATCATCTATTGGTGCGACCGACTGTAAGTATTATGCGATGGAGACTTCTAGTTGTGGCTTTAGGTGGTTGTCACGACCAAGCATTCAAAAACTACTGATAAATCAATTACCATCTTTTTTCAAACGACCAAGTATTTTCACAGGAATATAATAATTATAGCTAGAGTGATTGTCACGGTTGCAAACCGGCATGGTGACGCAAGTTCACTGCAGCAACAACCAAGCATGTCACTATAGGATCGACAAGAGGTGTCTAGAGGGGGGTGATTAGACCCTCAACAAAGAAACGTAGCAATTTTTAATTTCTTTAAGTTAAGGTGGAGTTTTAGTACAAGTTTAAACATTCACAATACATTTCAAGCAAGCATGGCAAGAGTATATGAGTAGCGGAAAGTAAAGCATGCAAGTTGCAAGAAAGTAAAGGGATGGGATTGGAGTGTGCAAACGCAATTGGAGACATGAAGATTTTGGCGTGGTTCCGATAGGTGGTGCCATCGTACATCCACGTTGATGGAGACTTCAACCCATGAAGGGTAACGGTTGCGCGAGTCCACGGAGGGCTCCACCCACGAAGGGTCCACGAAGAAGCAACCATGTCTATCCCACCATGGCCATCACCCATGAAGGACTTGCCTCACTTGGGTAGATCTTCACAAAGTAGGCGATCTCCTTGCTCTTACAAACTCCTTGGTTCAACTCCACAATCTTGACGGAGGCTCCCAAGTGACACCTAACCAATCTAGGAGACACAACTCTCCAAAAGGTAATATATGTTGTGTTGATGATGAACTTCTTGCTCTTGTGCTTCAAATGATAGTCTCTCCAACACTCAACTCTCTCTCACAGATTTGGATATGGTGGAAAGATGATTTGAGTGGAAAGCAACTTGGGGAAGGCTAGAGATCAAGATTCTTGTGGTTGGAATGGAATATCTTATTCTCAACACATGAGTAGGTGGTTCTCTCTCAGAAAATGAATGGTGGAAGTGTAGGCACGTTCTGATGGCTTTCTCCACGAATGAAGAGTGAGTGGAGGGGTATATATAGCCTCCACACAAAATCTAACCGTTACACACAATTCACCAAACTCAGTGGGACCGAATCATAAAACTCCGTCAGACCATTTCAGTTCAAAATGTGAATGTTAGGATTTTCGGTGGGACCGATATGATCAACTCGGTGGGACCGATGTGCTAGGGTTAGGGTAAAACGTCAACTCAGTTTGACTGATTACACAAACTCGGTGGGACCGATTTTGGTAATAAGCAAAACAGAGAGTCTGTCAAGCAAACTCGGTGGGACCGATTGCATATCTCGGTGGGACCGAAATAATTGCAATAAGCAACAGAGAGTTTGCAAGCCCATCTCTGTGAGACCGAGATCCCATCGGTGAGACCGAATTGATTAGGGTTTCTGGGAGTGGCTATGTCAAGTGAACTTGGTGGCGCCAGATAGATCAAATCGGTGGGGCCAAGTTTGACTTTAGGTTTAGGACATATGTGGATATGAGAAAGTGGTTGAGGGCTTTTGGAGCATATCACTAAGCATTTTGAGCAAGCAAGCCATTAAGAAACACCTCATCCCCTTTTAATAGTATTGGCTTTTCCTATGGACTGAATGTGTTCTTGGATCACTAAAATGAAAATGAAGAGTCCTGATCTTTGAGCTTTTGCCAATCTTCTTTCCTTAGCATCTTGAAGGGGTTCCACATCCTCTAGTCCAAGCCACTCCACTGTTGAACTCATCTGAAATATACTAGGTGAAAATATTAGTCCAATAAGAGATATGCTAACATTAATTACAAAAATCATCTAGGGAGCACTTGTGCTTTCAATCTCCCCCTTTTTGGTAATTGATGACAACATACATCAAAGCTTTAGATAAAGATTTGAAGAATAACAAGTAAAGCTTTGGAAAGACATGTAACATGTACAGGATCCACCAACGTGTATGCAATCATGTAAATATGAAATGTAAGAGCATGTGAATGCATAAGCATGACAGAGCAAGCAATGAGTTACATGTATCTTGGCTATATGCATCAGAGCAAATGGTGTGGATTTAAGAAGTGTACCTTCATGTTCATGATTCCTTCTTGCAAACAATATGTACAGTAGCAAGAAATCATCATGGACATGAGTGTGATGCATATACTTACCTTGTGGTCTTGAGCTGGCTTTGAGAGAGATGAACCTGAGTAAACAAGGTTAGATAACACGGAAATATCTACTAAACAGAGTAAACAGCAACCCACAAGAGTACCAAGATTGGGATGCCATGTAGTGAGTGAGTACTAGGTACTCTATTGGATATAGACATGTCCCAAGGGAGTAAAGATATGCAATGAATTCGAAGATCTCCTTCCCTTATATGTCTTTCTCCCCCTGAATCTTATATTGGATAATGGGAGAAGATAGGGTAAAAGAAAATCAGAGCAAAACAAACATAGCACATACTAACATGTCTTTCGCCTCTTAAAGACATGCGACTTCTCTCCTCTTGAATACCAAGCATCGGGGTCTCTCTCCCTTTGATGTGACAAGCATTATCCCCCTTTGATGTGATTAAGCTTTGATGTGATCTCTCTTCCCCTTTGACATCAATTTCCAAGAAGGGTCTTCTGGAATGTGAGTCGACAAGGGTTTGGTCCTTGAGTCACAAAACAAAGCAACATATAATATAAGATGCTAGTATAGGACAAGAATCATTGAGTGGAGCTGGAACAAATATGCAGGATGCAAATGGCAAAGTGTTTTCTCAGCATTGAAATCAGTAACACCGAGTTGTTCTCTTCGGTGGCACTGAGGTAGTTCGGTTAGACCGAGAAAGACAAACCGGTGAGGCCGAGTTCAATACAGAGAGAAAACAGTTGTCATCTCAGCTCACTAGGCAAATAAGATCTCACAAAGATGTGCAAGGAACTAACTGAAAGATTTGCAATGAATTGGATGCAGGGAATGCAGAAAATAACAGAGAAAAGAAAGAAATCTAGATGAAGTTTTTTTATTAAAGGGAGAAGGGAAACAAACATGCAAGAGACAAAAGCAGAAACTTAGAAAAACACTAGAGAACATCATCTAGAATTGGTCGGCGATAGAGTCACCTATGTTAGAGTACATTGACTAAGGATTCAAGTGAGAACACTTGATCGTAGGTCGTACTCAACGTTTAAGCTCAAAATGGGGTTACCATTTTTCATTTAAGCATTTTGATGTATTTCCATATTGTTGAGCTGCCTTGACCCATGACTTGGGGTAAAGCTTCTCTAAGGTGGAATACCATACCTTGGGTGGTGGTGTTGAACTTGATCATGTAGTTGAACTTGTGTAGGATCCTCAAGGTTGATGTAGCTCATCAAGAGTTGGGAGCATCGCTTGTAGTTTTGAGTTCATCTACCTACATGGGTTAGTCTTGCAAGAAAAAGCAATTGTGTATCCAAAATGAAAATTATGAAATTTGATATCAAGTGAAATTTGATATAAATAAATTGTCAAAGGATATGTTGAAAGATTTCATGCTTCCTTGTCTTCAACCACCATATTGTAGAGTCTTGGAGATGTAGAGATTGTTCAAGATGTGAGTGTTTTGCAATCTCATAGATTTAGATTCATCCAAGTACCTACAAGGGTTAGATAGCATGCAAGGGTGCAAGTATATCCAAGACATATGATCATCATAAGAGAAATATCAAGGATTAGTCAAAGGCTCATGCCTTGCATGTATCCAAATGGAGTTTCTACTCCAAGTTTGAAGCATCAATGATGCTCAATTAACCTCCCAAATGGCAAAAATACTTTCTCATCAAGCGGTTTGGTGAATATATTCGCCAATTGCTTATCGATACGAACATGCTTAAGATCAATGACCCCTTTAGCAACATGATCTCGAATGAAAGATGACGAACTTCAATATGCTTGGTTCGAGAATGTTGCACGGGATTGTGAGCAATATTAATAGCACTTTCATTGTCACAAAGCGATGGAACATGTTTCACATAGATCCCGTAATCTTTAAGAGTTCGGATCATCCAAAGTAATTGAGCACAACATGAACCGGCGGCAATGTATTCCGCTTCGGCAATGGATAAGGATACCGAGTTTTGTTTCTTGGAGGACCAAGACACAAGATATCTACCAAGAAATTGACATGTACCCGAAGTGGACTTTCTATCAACCTTGTCACCGACATAGTCCGAGTCAGAATAGCCAACAAGATCAAAAGAAGACCTCTTGGGATACCAAATGCCAAAATTTGGTGTATGGATTAAGTATCTCACTATCCTTTTCACAGCCTTAAGATGACATTCTTTGGGGCCCGCTTGATATCATGCACACATGCACAAACTTAGCATAATGTCGGGACAGGATGCACATAGATATAACAATGAACCAATCATAGAGCAATAAACCTTTTGGTCAGCCGGTTCACCATCCTTAGTCAAGTCAAGATGTCCACTAGTAGGCATGGGTGTATTCATACCTTTGCATTCTTGCAAGTTGAACTTCTTGAATAAGTCCTTGGTATACTTTGTTTGAGAAACAAAGGTACCCTCCTTAGTTTGCTTGATCTGCAAACCAAGAAAGAACTTGAGTTCACTCATCATAGACATCTCAAACTTCTCTGACATTAGCTTTGCAAACTTTTCACTAAAATGAGGGTTAGTTGAACCAAAAATGATATCATCAACATAAATTTGGCACACAAATAATTCACCATTAACCCTTTTAGTAAAAAGAGTAGAATCTATTTTTCCAATCTCAAAGCCTTTTTTCAATAAGGAACTTGGTCAAGCATTTATACCATGCTCTAGGAGCTTGTTTAAGACCATAAAGAGCTTCGTTAAGTTTGTAAACATGGTCGGGTTTCTTAGGATTGACAAAGCCGGGAGGTTGTTTAACATAAACTTCCTCCTCAATTTCACCATTTAGAAAAGCACATTTAATGTACATTTGGTACAAGGTAATATCATGGTGATTAGCATAGGCAAGTAAGATGCGGATGGACACAAGTCCAGCAACAGGGGCATATGTCTCACTATAGTCCATACCTTCCACTTGAGTGTAGCCTTGGGCGACGAGACATGCTTTGTTGCAATCGAATTGTCCATCTTCGTCTTGCTTGTTGCAAAACACCCATTTGGTACCGATGATGTTGTGGTTGCTCTCAGGCTTCTCGACCAATGTCCACACTTGGTTCCTCTCAAAGTTGTGTAGCTCTTCATGCATGGCATTTATCAAATCCGGATCTTGTAATGCTTCTTTAACCTTCATAGGTTCAATGCTAGAGATGAATGAATAATGTTCACAGAAATTTGCCAAACGAGTTTTAGGGTGAGTGATTCTCAGTAACGACCAAACCTCGAAGGATTTGAGTCTCTATGCTTACCGTGCTAGTGCCTGGATCGAACCCGCTAGCACACACAGTATAGATGAATACCAGAATAGCAAGTGCATCATTTATTACAATGTATGATCCATAGTATATAAAATAAAACAATCTACATAGCACTTGGCTAGCTTTATTCAATCAAACAACGGAAAGTAGCCGAAAATAATGATGAGTCCCATCATAGCCCACTGGCGATGCTGAGTGCAGACTCGCGACCCTAACGGTACCTTACTCTTCGTCTGAATATCGTGCAACATGAGACATTGTAGCCATATAGGTCAATACTTTGAATGTATTGGCAAGTTACATAGGAGTAATAATAAAGCTGACCTGCATGTATATGCATAGTATAACAAAAGGAAAGCTTGAGGGTTTATTTTTGTAGAAAGCTGATTTTATCCTAATAACTACCTAATAGTCAAATTTTTATTTAGTTCATTTATTAATACAATTATATACACAAGGTTGAATTGGCAGCTCCAATTCCAACCTACCCATTATTAAGTTGCCTAACAAATTTATTAAGTGTCACATCTGTCAAGATCATCCAACAACTGTAATGGCATAGTGGCTCAAATTTGCCCATAACCTAGGGCACGGCTAAATACTCTGCATAGTTTAGTACGCGTTACCCACTGCACCCAATCCGAAGATTGAGACGAAGTCTTTCAGAAGAGGTTCCCTTAACCACCTGACGGCCACATCCCGCCTACATATGCTACATCTGTCGACATTGTCTCGGCCAGGGTTCCAACAACTGATCAACTAAGCCAGAGCCCATATAGCCAGTGGCTACACATGGAAGCTACTAGTCACTGAGTCTGTCTGATCTTTTTGAACCTAGGTGGCATTCCACTTAGGGTGCACTCTCATGAGCGCATGGCCTTAGAAAAGGTTCAAGACCCCATGATGCCTTCCCTCAACACCAAGCAATACCACTTCTGCCAGAGGAGAGTTAAATCCTGAGTTACTACTCAATTTGTTAAATATATAATCCTCACATAAGCTCAATGAATACTCGAACCACCCCGTCTACAAAGCATAGCAAAACTACAACTACCATGATCTGCAATGACGGGAGATAGCTCAACAATATAGCAAAATAATATAATAATCCTATACATGCATATATTCATAGTGTGATATAACGACATGCATAGTAAACAATAGGTTAAGGATGATCAACATGTAACTTGCCTTGGTTCTGGTTCAGAAAGTCACACTCCTGACAATAGTTCGCGTCGCACTTCGGACAATCTACACGTTGCACAATATCAACAACCAATCATCGGAACACAAATAGAACAAAAACAAAACCAACAGCAAGAAAACCAATTCAAAATTCCAAAAACAGCAGCATAACATCATGTAAAAAACATCTAAATTGCACTACGGTCACAACGCAAAAATAATCACTCAATTCCGATAAACGGTTTGAAAGTTACGACATCCGGAAGGTTTATTTCAAATTCAAACAAATTCAAATTTGAAAAGTGCAAACATGAGAAATTTTGGTACTGTGATAATGTGTTGGTTTTTGTGAGTGCATAGGAGAAAGAATTACCTAAATTGAACACATATATTAAAAGATATAGCCAATGGAAATTTTAGGTGAAAAACTGAAAAGGAACAGAAACCAACAGAAATCTCTTGGGCGTTTACTGTGCGGCACTGTAGCTACTCCTGTAGCAACCACCATGTCGCAGAACAGAATTGGTCGATGAACTCGTGTGCACTTGCGCTCACCAGAAAAACAGAGGAACGGCGGCGATGGTCGGGCGTCGGCGGTGGTGACTCTCCGATTGGTCTCCGGTGAAGACGAGGTGACGGGCGGGTGCCGTGTTGAGCGGCGGAGGTGGTGGTGGTGTTCAATGGTGGCGGGGCGTCCTCTGCGGGTGGTGCTGATGACGTGAATAGCCGTTGCTCTGGCGGCGGTGGTCGAGCTCATTCCTCTCCCTCTGCTGCATTTATGGCCATGAGAAGGTGTCAGTGAGGCACGGCTTCGAGGGGGAAAGCGAAGGGTGCAGGCGGAGCTGCTGTGGGTGATCTTACGACAATGGCAAACGATGGCGAACTCCGAGGGCGTCGGCGAGATCCATATTTCCCAAACATTGCATGCGGTTGAGGAAAAGATTAGGACATGAGGGGCGGGGTCTCCCCTAGGGTTCTACTCGCGCATGACACGTCGGATGTACTCGAGGTGGACCCGGAGCAAGAGCTCGAGTCGATCTCGACGTGTGTGCGTGTGTGCGGCATCCGACCGGGGAAGAAGAGTGGGGCGGGGCCCGCGGGTCAGCGGCTGAGGCGAGATGGCGGATCGGGCGCGGGCGCGGCGCGGATCGGGCGAGGCTGCGGTGTGTACCGCTTTGGCAGCGGGTAGGTGGGCTGCGGCGGCTCGGGTTGGTGGCCCGCGGGTGGCCGGTAGCGCTGCTAGGCCGCGCAGTGCACTACGCTGCGGTTTTCCTTTTTTAAAACACAAACCCCAGTAGCAAAATAAATAAAATAGAATACATAATATAAAATAAAATGTAGCGACCAGACCTCAAACGGTCCAATCTCTGTGCTCAGGTGTCATTCCTGGATCAGTAATGCTGACACCACACAGTACTTGAAGGATTTATAACAGAGTACCAATCACACACTTATTTCATCGAGAGTCCCAAAAGAGAACTTATTACAATAAATATGGCTTAAGGCCATCTAATAACGATAACAGCGGACGGCTTGGAAGATAAGTGAGTCCATCAACTCCAACGGCATCACTGAGTATAGAACCACGACCTAAAGGCACCTTAGTCGTCGTCTGAAAAGTCAGCAACATTAACGCTGCAGCCCGAAATGGGTCAGCACATAGAATATGCTGGCAATGTAACACATAGAGGGCAATGAAAAAGTAATGCTATACTACATGCATATTTGGCTGGTGGAAAGCTCTATGGTTGCAGTTTTGCGTAAAGCCAATTTTTCCCTACTGCAAAGGAATAAACTTTATTTAACTATCATGGTGGTTGTTAAACATTGAGAATGGTTGACATCATTCTCAATCCCAATTAAGCATCATCATTAAACAAAACCCAACAAAATTAATTTTAGAGTAACATGATGAGATTCACATGATAATCCAGGTACTAGATACTTAAGATGTCCATAACCGGGGACACGGCTAACCATGATTAGTTTATACACTCTGCAGAGGTTTGCACACTTTTCCCCACAAGACTCAATCGCCTCTGTTTGATTTCTCGCACTACATGGTGTTTGAGAAACGGATGCCCGAGACATAGTCTTTCAGAAGTGCTAGCACCTTACGATCGGGTAGACCGTTACACCTACTTTCCCCTAAATCTGCTAGTCTACCACTGTAAGAGTTCGCACAACATACTGAACTATTATAGAGCCCATAATAGCTTGTGGCTGCACACGGAAGTTTCTAGTATGAATAATCTCATGATCCCTTTGAGCCTGGGTGGCGGTCCAAAAGAAAACAGGCAATCGCTGGAATACCCAGGTGCCTCAATCCACGCAGATGTGTATTTAAGTTGCCACCTTAGATAAACCATTAATTTAACAATCTCACATCTTTCAGGGATACACTCACCCAATCCACGTCTACTAGCATAACATGGCATAATAAGCAAACATAGAAGTAACTCCCAAAGGTTTGATAATAACAGGTAATAGGTACTACCTCAACTACTTCCCAAACCCACAATTTAATTAGATCCTAATCATGCAATGTGTGAGGATTGATCTAATGCAATAAAAACTGGGTAGTAGGAGGTATGATCAAAGTGTTACTTGCCTTGCTGATGATCCGCAAAACCTAGCGATTCGAAATAGCAAGCGGCGCACTTCGGGTACTCTATCGCAAACAAACAAGCATACAATAAGTACTCAACTAATGCATAGGTAAAACTCAAATAAGGGATCTAACCAGAAAGTTCAACTTAAGAACTCCGGTTGGCAAAAAGAATCAAATCAAACAAAGCAACGAAAGACAAACAGCAAAAGAAACAAGCTTCGTTTACTATTTTGGATCTAGGGCAATTTTTATAGTGGCAAAAACTTGTTTGAGTTGGTTAAATGGAAAGAGGGTTTCGAGACGAAACTCCAGGCGCTTGAATCGCCTGATTCCTATAAACGAGCGAAAAGATATACTAGAACGAAAAATGGATCAGGAATTGCGATCAGAAAAATCGCGGATTAAATCCGAGAAAAAGAAAAACGAGAACAGATTAACGAATGAACATTCGTTAACTGGATTTAATCGAAGAACGCGTTCGTTAAAACGAACGAGCGGGCGAACACTCGCTAAAAAAACCAGAAAAACCGATCTATTTAGAAAAACGTAACTAAAAAAACCAAACAAAACCGACGGAAAACCGATCGATTTTTCGAGAAAAACCGGCGGCGCGAGGTCTACCTCTGGCGACTCTGGCGAGCGGCGGCAGCGGCGGCTCCGGCGGTCGGCGGCGGCGGCGGGGGGGCAGCGGGGCGGCGCGGGGCAAGGCGGCGGCACGGCGGCGGCGGCGTGGAGGCGGCGGCGGCGGGGCTAGGGTTAGGGTTTGGGGGTGGGGCGGCTTGGGCTGGCTCAGGCCTCGGGCGGCACTATTTAAAGGCCCGGCCAGGCGGAGTCCTGGCTGGTTACGGCCCAAAGTCGGTTCGGATTTTTTTTTAAAAATTACGCTCCAAAAAAAAACAAAAGGAATACTAAATAGACTCCAAAAATCCCGAAATAAATTTTCCCCGGCTTCTAAAATCAAGCCGCACTGGATGAACATTTATTTGGGGCCTAAATGCAATTTTGAAAAACGCACATTTTTCCTAAATTCAAATAAAATAGAAAATAAAACCAAAATAAAATCTTATTTGATTTTTTTATTAAATCCTCAATATTTCTTTAGTTTGGGAAAGTCATTTTATTCCCTCTCTCATATCTTGATAATAGAAATAATTGAAGATAAAATAAATAAAATCAAATGATCCTATTTTCAAAATTTGAGAAAACTCAAATATGAAAATAACAGAATCCCCAACTCTCTCCGAGGGTCATTGAGTTGCGTAGAATTTTCTAGGATCAACCAAAATGCAGTAAAAAAATGATATGCAAGGATGATATAATGTATAACATTCCAAATTAAAAATTTGGGATGTTACAAACCTACCCCCCTTAAGATGAATCTCGCCCTCGAGATTTGGGTTGGCTAGAAAATAGGTGAGGGTGGTCCTTCAGCAATTCTTCCTCTCGCTCCCAGGTGGCTTCATCCTCCGTGTGGTGGCTCCACTAAACTTTGCAAAACTTGATAACCTTGTTGCGGGTGACTCGACTGGCATACTCTAGAATCTTAACTGGTTTCTCCTCATAGGTCAAATCACTGTCCAACTGAATTGCTTCCAGTGGCACTATATCTCTCAGCGGTATATCAGCCATCTCTGCGTGGCACTTCTTCAACTGGGAAACATGGAACACGTCGTGAACTCCTGACAATCCTTCGGGCAATTCCAACTTATAGGCTACTTCTCCCATATGCTCCAAAACTTTGTATGGGCCTACAAAACGTGGCGCTAACTTTCCCTTAACTCCAAAGTGCTTAACTCCTTGAAGTGGAGATACTCAAAGATAAACTCGATCTCCGGCTTTGTAAACTGTCTCCTTGCGTTTAGAATCTGCGTAGCTCTTCTGCCTGGACTGGGCTACCTTGAGCCTATCGCGAATCAATTTTACTTTCTGTTCAGACTCCTTAATCAGATCCGGTCCAAACAACTGGCGGTCTCCAACTTCATCCCATGACAATAGGGTCCTGCACCTCCTTCCTTACAAGGCTTCGAAAGGGGCCATCTTCAAACTGGATTGATAGATGTTGTTGTAAGAGAACTCTGCATACGGCAAATTCTCTTCCCAACTAGATCCGTAATCTAGCGCAAAAGCTCTTAGCATATCCTCCAAAATCTGGTTGACTCTCTTGGTCTGTCCATCTGTCTGCGGATGGAAAGCTGTACTAAACTCCAGCCTAGTACCCAAAGTTTCATGCAACTGATTCCAGAACTTTGAGGTAAATTGGGTTCCTCTATCTGATACAATGCTCCTTGGAACTCCATGCAGACATACGATTCTGGTCATGTATATCTTTGCCAACTTTGCACTGGTATAGGTAGTCTTCACTGGGATGAAATGAGCTACCTTTGTCAAACGATCGACTACAACCCAAATTGAGTCATAGCCTGAACGAGTTCTGGGTAAACCTGTAATAAAATCCATGCCTAATTTATCCCACTTCCACTCGGGTATCGGCAATGGCTGTAGCAATCCTGTTGGCTTCTGATGCTCAGCCTTTACTCTCTGACACACATCACAAACTGCTACATACTCCGCAATATCCTTCTTCAATCCAGTCCACCAGAAAGTATCCTTCAAATCCAAATACATCTTGGTATTTCCTAGGTGAATCGAATATGGTGAATCATGGGCCTCTTGCAGAATTAACTTCCTGATCTCCGAATCATTAGGCACATAAACACGGTCTTCAAACCATAAGGTATCGTGCTCATCTTCATGAAATCCCTTAGCTTTTCGTTTGCTCATTTTCTCCTTTATAGAGGCAATCTCCATGTCAGTCTTCTGGGCATCTCTGATCTCATCCATCAAAGTAGACTGAATCTCCAATGTTGCTACATAGCCTCTTGGTACTATTTCCAAACATAGCTCTCGGAGATTTTCGGCTAACTCCCTTGGTAAATCTCCCGTCATTAAGGTGTTGACATGACTTTTACGGCTCAGCGCGTCGGCTACTACATTAGCCTTTCCGGGGTGATAATGTCGTTTCATATCATAATCCTTGATGAGCTCCAACCATCTCCTTTGTCTGAGATTCAACTCCTTCTGCGGGAAAATATACTTCAAACTCTTGTGATCCGTGTACACCTCACAATGGTTTCCAATGAGAAAGTGTCTCCAGGTTTTCAATGCAAGCACTACGGCTGCTAACTCCAAATCATGCGTAGCATAATTTAACTCATGAGGCTTAAGCTATCGTGAGGCATATGAAACAACTCTTCCTTCCTGCATAAGCACTGCTCCAAGTCCTCGACGTGAAGCGTCGCAATACACCTCATAATCCTTGGTCTGATCTGGCAAAATCAACAGAGGTGATGTAACCAAACGTTTCTTCAATTCTTGGAAACTAGCCTCACATTCCTCAGTCCATATGAACTTGGTATCCTTCTTCAACAACTCCGTCATAGGCTTCGCAATCTTTGAGAAATTCTCAATAAACCTCCGGTAGTATCCTGCGAGTCCAAGAAAACTCCAGATCTCTCCAACTGTTGTTGGGGCTTCCCAATTTTTCACGGTGTCAACCTTAGTGGGATCTACTGCTATACCTTCTCCAGATATAACGTGTCCGAGAAATCCAACTTCCTTCAACCAAAACTCACGTTTGCTAAACTTGGCATATAATTGATGTTCTCTGAGCTTTCCAAGAACCAAACGCAAATGCTCCTTATGCTCCTCTTCATTCTTCGAGTAAACCAGGATATCATCAATGAACACTACGATGAACTTATCCAAAAACTCCATAAACACTTTGTTCATCATGTTCATAAAATATGCAGGTGCGTTAGTCAGTCCAAATGACATAACGGTATACTCGTACAACCCATACCTGGTGGTAAAAGCCGTCTTAGGTATATCCTTGTAACGCCCCGAGACCGTTGCGCCAGGTGTCTTCTAGTTATTCGCTGTTGTTGCCTTGTCATTCGCTTGCGTGTTGCATCTTGTCATTGCATCATATGCATCGCATCATTGTGTTTTCAAAACTTGCATCCGTCCGGGTTTCCCCAGTTCTCTCTGTTGTCCGTTCGGAGTCCAGACACACTTGCACGCGCCCGCGGCATGTCCGAAATAGTATTTTATAAGTGGCCGGAAAATGTTCTCAGAATGGGATGAGAGTTGGCGTGCGGTCTTGTTATAGTGTAGGTAGACCGCCTGCCAAGTTTCATCGCAATCGGAGTTCGTTTGATGCCCCAACGATTAACTATAGCGGCAGTATAGCCGGTCTAACGTCGGGCGTTTTCGGTCTCCGGAAACAGTCGTCGGGCCTCTCTTCTTCTCTCTTCTCAGCCCTTTGCCTTCTGCACTACCTCTCACCGTCAGGCCCTACCTAACCCCTCTCTGCTCAGTTCTTAGACCCCCTTGCGCGTCCGGAAAGCTTCCTCGAACCCGAACCGGACTTTCGTCACCGTTGGGTCCGGAACATCCCCAAACATCTACAAAACATCACCGTTTTCTTATTTGGGATCCCTAGCATATTTTTCCCGACCGTCCAATTTTGATCGGAGGGACGAGATAGCCCCTAATCTAACCCGCTCACTATATAAACTAGATCAATCCTAAATCCTAGGCAGTTTGTCCCTTCCATCCATCCCATCCGCCGCCACTCTCCTTGTTTTCAACACCGGCCAATCCCCACTGTTTTCAATCGATCCATCCATCCTACTGCATCTCCTAGTGCACCTCCTCGATCCCCTTGCCTACGAGCCACACCACCTCCACCAGCACTCCCATCGGTCCACCTTCCCCGCGCACCCTGGCTCCTGCCTCCATCGCCTCCGGTTGCCTCGCCGGAGCAAGATCCAGTGGAGACCAGAGCCACTTCGTGTCGCGGCTTCCTCCTTTTCTTCTCGAGCCCGCAGCAATAGCAACCCCGAGCACCACAGCGCCAGTAGCAGTCGACCCGCGCCCGAGTCCCTCGTGCCCGGGTGTCTCCGTCGACCCTGCCGTCGGCCGGCGACCTCGTCAGCCGGAGCTCGCCTTCGCCGGCAGTAGGAGCAGCAGGTCACCGCGCCTCCTTCCCTTCCCTCTCTCTCTCTCTCTCGCTCTACATCTGATGCTCCTGACCCCGCCATCTCTTGCCCCAGGAGATCGATCCCAGAGCCTGTCCTCGAGGCGTCGCCCCAGCTGATAACCAGGCGCCTCCTTCCGAGCCTCTTCACGCCGCGCCGGTGACCCTCTCCTCCCCTGCCTGTCCTTTTTCTTTCCTTTTTCCAATTCTTCTCTGAACCTCACCTCTCTTTGTCTCTTTCCTCCCGCGGACAGGAACCCCATGGCTGTCGCCGACCTCCTCTTCGTCGGGCCCCCACCCGAACCTGGCCTGGATCCATCACCGTGGGCATTTTCCTCACCATCTCCGTCCACCGCATTTCCCGCGCCCTGCCGGACCTCCCCTGCCTCGCCCCAAGCAGTCGCCGCGCCATGCCCCTCTGCCTCGCCTCTGTTTCTTTCGAAGGAGGTAGACGACGCGTCCAGCCGCCTCGCGTTGACCCGCAGCCAAGGCCCAGCATCGCGCCCATGGCCCAGCGCGCCTCCTTGCCATCTCCATCGAGGTCGCGCCTGTCTTCCTCGCGGGCCACAAGCCACGGCCGGCCCAGCTTCCCTCCAAGGCTAGCGCCTGCACCAGCTGGGTTTGGCCCATGGTGAGCCTCCAGATTTCCTGTAGCTCCAGTCTGGCCCAGTTCCAACAGATTCGGCCCATCTCTTTTTTTTCCTCTCTGCGATTTTAGCTAATAATCCGCAGCTTACAGTATTGCAGAAAAGACCTTCATGATCATGCATTTAATAAATCCACAACCGTGCATCGGAATTAAATAGACTTAATATGAAACTTGCTTAGAATTTCATATAGTTTAATAATATGCAACTTTCATTCATGTTAAAAATGTTTAAACTGCTGGTTGTGTAATTTTGCTCCTATGCCATGCTAAAATGCTTTATTTCATAACTAAATAACCGTAACTCGGAATTTAATAATCTTTATATGTAAATGGGGTAGAAAAATGCCTAGTTTAACATGGTGGAATCACTTTGCATGTTTAACAACTATAAAATATGGTTTAGGCCAGAATAGTACCAAACCTTAAAATATGCATATGGGGTTTTACCGGACTTGTTGTTTGTTGTTCCGGCCTCATTTAAACTTGCCTAGATAGGTAGTTTTCATTTGCTTCACCCCTTGCCATGTTAACCAACATTTAATATTGTTGGGTACATAAACGAATCGAACTAAATAACTTAAATGTGGTGTTTCATCAATATGCAACGGAGTTGCATGTTGAACTCCACCTAATTTGTAGGATTGTTTGTGCATTTTGCCATGCCATGCTTCGTTAAACCGGACATGCATCGTACTTGATTGTGCATCATGCCATGCTTATGTGGTGGTTGTTTATCATGTTGTTTGCTTTCTTTATGGTGTACTTCTTCTCGGTAATCCGGTAACGTCGTGTTGTGAGGATTCATTCGACTACGTCCGTTTATCTTCTTCATGGACTCGTTCTTCTTCCTTGCGGGATTTCAGGCAAGATGACCATACCCTCGAAATCACTTTTATCTTTGCTTGTTAGTTGCTCGCTCTTTTGCTATGCCTATGCTGCGATACCTACCACTTGCTTATCATGCCTCCCATATTGTTAAACCAAGCCTCTAACCCACCTTGTCCTAGCAAACCGTTGTTTGGCTATGTTATCGCTTTGCTCAGCCCCCTCTTATAGCGTTGTTAGTTGCAGGTGAAGATTGGAGTTTGTTCCGTGTTGGAACATGGATATTTTGTTGGGATATCACAATATATCTTATTTAATTAATGCATCTACATACATGGTAAAGGGTGGAAGGCTCAGCCTTAAGCCTGGTGTTTTGTTCCACTCTTGTCGCCCTAGTTTCCGTCATATCGGTGTTATGTTCCTGGATTTTGCGTTCCTCACGCGGTTGGGTTATAATGGGAGCCCCTTGACAGTTCGTCTTGAATAAAACTCCTCCAGCAAGGCCAAACCTTGGTTTTACCATTCACCACCTAGCCTTTTTTCCCTTGGGAGTCGCGCATCCCGAGGGTCATCTTTATTTTAACCCCCACGGGTCAGTGCTTGTCTAAGTGTTGGTCCAAACTAGAGCCCCTTGCAGCGCCACCTCGAGGAAACTCGAGCGCTGGTTTTAGTTGTACGGATTGCTTATCCGGTGTTGCCCTGAGAACGAGATATGTGCAGCTCCTATCGAGATGTCGGCGCATCGGGTGGTCTTGCTGGATTTGTTTTACCATTGTCGAGGATGTCTTGTAACTAGGATTCCGAGCCTGATCGGGTCTTCCCGCTAGACGGAATATCCTTCATTGACCGTGAGAGCTTGTGATGGGCTAAGTTGGGACATCCCTGCAGGGATTTGAACTTTCGAAAGCCGTGCCCGCAGTTATGGGCAGATGGGAATTTGTTAATGTCTGGTTGTAGAAAACCTGAAGTTGACCTTAATTAAAATGCATCAACCGCGTGTGTAACCGTGATGGTCTCTTTCCGGCGGAGTCCGGGAAGTGAACACGGTGTTGGAGTTATGCTTGACGTAGGTTGTTTTAGGATCACTTCTTGATCATAGTTCATCGATCGTGCTTTTGCCTTCTCTTCTCGCTCTCTTTTGCAAATATGTTAGCCACCATATAATCTAGTCGCTTGCTGCAGCTCCACCTCATACCTTTACCTTACCTATAAGCTTAAATAGTCTTGATCGCGAGGGTGTGAGATTGCTGAGTCCCCGTGACTCACAGATACTTCCAAAACCAGTTTGCAGGTGCCAATGTTACCGAGCAAGTGACGCAACCAAGCTCAAGGAGGAGCTCGATGAAGATCTTGTCCTTTGTGTTGTTTTGTTTTAGTTGATCAGTAGTGGAGCCCAGTTGGGGTCGATCGGGGATCTGTGTAACATTTGGGGTAGTCTTCTTTTATTTTGGTTTCATAGTTGGACCTTGATTGTATCTGGATGATGTAATGCTTTATTCATGTAATTGTGTGAAGTGGCGATTGTAAGCCAACTATGTATCTTTTTCCCTTATGTATTACATGGGTTGTGTGAAGATTACCTCACTTGCGACATTGCTTTCAATGCGGTTATGCCTCTAAGTTGTGCTTCGACACGTGGGAGATATAGCCGCATCGAGGGTGTTACAAGTTGGTAATCAGAGCCTTCCCCGACCTTAGGAGCCCCACTGCTTGATCGAATTAGCTGATGTTGTTGAGTCTAGAAAAATGTTTTGAGTCCTTTAGGATTACATATATCGGAGAGTTAGGAATTCTTTTTACTCCTCAGTCCCTTCGTCGCTCTGGTGAGGCATCCTGACATAGAGTTTTGACTCTTCTCTTCTCAAATTTCACTAAAAAAAATTTTAGGATCACGCGGGTATCTTGGAATCGTTCCGATGGTTTTGTGACGAGAACATTGTTCTTGGTGCCTCCTGTCATTTAGGGGTTGAGGCAGTGTCCCTAGGAGTTGAGCTCCGAGGTGTTGTCGTCACAATTTTATCGTTGCAATTCTGGAATACCTGAGATTAGTTTCACCGACATCGAAAATCTCTTTTATGCAGTTGTTGGTGAGATAACCTCGACGCCATCCAGTACTGGGGCGGGAGTTCGGGAGTATTGCCATAACTCGTATAACGGATGCTTTTTCGAAGGTTGAGGTAGACGATTTACGAAGATTTCTTGGTTATGTGTTGAAGGATGGATATAGCTGGATGTAGGATTTGGTAGTTTTGGGTGAGATATTATGCTTCCCCTATATCCCCAACACCTGATTGCATAACGGGAAAATTTCGGGAGTTTATAAGTGGGAATTCAAGTAGTTCGTAGGATATCTTTCTGACGGATGTATGATATGAAATTGGGGTTCGACGTCTAGTGGTCCGCCTATCCACAGTTGGTTTTACAGTGCTCTTGTTGTGTCTTAAAGAGTCCTTGGCTATGCCGACTCGGGGACGCTTCGTATGTCATGTGCACTGCCTTGTACATGATGGTGCTATACGATCGAGCCCGTGTAGGCCCCACCACGAAAACTTCGGACAAAATCTCTATCATATGTTTGTTCCGGCTTATTCTGCAAGCCAACCCTTTGTTTTTGTTTTGAGTTGTGGTATTTGAGTTTCTTCAATGTCAAGTGTTGATTCCATACTTTTCCTAAATGGTGTTCTCATACTCCGATGTGAATACTAATCCCTCTTGATCATCGAGATTGTTTTGTCAATCCTTTTTTAACCGGTGTGTTTCTCTTCAAGTGGATCCAATCTTTGTCAACATTCGCAAGATCAACTCAAGTCCTCTCAACGGTGTTCATTTCATTCGTCCCAAGCTGCCTTTGTTTTCCCGCCCTCCCACCCTTTTTCTTCGAGGACTCAGATTTCTTAATCAAGTATCCTTTTATTATTGTGAAGTCTCTCCATTCCTTTTTCCGTCAATTTTCTTACCCGGTGTTTTCCATGAAGATGTTCTACTACCTCATCTTTCATCATTTTTTTTCTTCTCCGGTGGATTCAATTCAAGCTTTTGGTGTTGATCATATCCTTTCCTCGTTTCAGAAGTTTTATCATACCGGTGCTCATCATATTCATTCATTTCTCGCTATTCAATTGTTCCGGAGTGCTCAAGATATCTCGAAGATTCATGTTTCCACTCTACATTCGTTCAAGCTCTTTCGAGGATGTTCCCTCATTCAAGTCATTTAATTCAACTGGTGCAACTTATCTTTTAAATCATTTCAACGGTGTTTCTTTTGAGTGGGCCCTAACCCACAGGTCTTTTCCCAGGATCTTACCTGACTCTTCTAATTTTTCCCGGAGTCAAATCTCAAATCCTTTTCCAAGTTTGACGTAAGAATGAATTACCATCAGTCATATGTATTTCTCCAAGATTGGTCAAACTCTTTTCATCGTTGGATCAACTTCTTCGTTTTTTATTCTTCCGGAGTGTCTAAATAATTCATGGTGGTGTTTCTCATCATCATTCTCGGGTTTTGAAGACCGAGGAAGAGTTTCTTTTAATCTTGCTCCATTCTCTTCAAGGTTCGCGATTATAGCTTGTTGCCATCCTCTCATAATTGTTTTGATTGTGAAAATTATTTTCATCCATCCGGAGCATTTCATGAGTTGTTTTAATTTCTTTCCTCCGGAGCCCATCATTTCAAAAGAATTATTCATTCTCAGTTTTCAGCTATTGTTTTCTCAAAATCTTACCGATGCATCATTCAAGTATTTTCTTGTCAGCTCGTGACCTCTTCGTTCTTATGTATCTAAATCCTAGCAAACATTTTCGTTCACTTGCTAATTCTTCCCAGTGTTTCTTTATCTTTTCTTCGTTCATTTTCAATTCTTACCCGGTGATTCATCCCTTACTTCGTTTATTTTAATTCTAACAGTGGTTCGTGCAAGAGTTCTCGTCATTCGTTATCGTATATATTCATTCGTTCTTCTCAATCCTACCGGTAACTTGTTGAAGACGTTCTCAAGTTTATGTTATATCTCTCTTAATCTTTTCCACAAGAATAAGTAATATGTCAAATCCGTTGATTGTCATCAATTTAATTGATGAAGGATAAGCATAATGTAATTCTTATTCTTGTTTCATCGAGTAAATTCAATTCCTTATTCTGGAGCCTCATCAAAACTCTCGGTTTCACTTGTTTAATATTTCTTTCCGGAGCTCAAAGTTATTTCAATTATATCATTCCAAGGATCTATCTAATCATTGCAAGGATTCACCTTGTGTTTTCAACTTATCTTTCTTCTCGTTATCCTTTTATTACCGGTGTTCTCACGAAGTTTCTACATGATGGTTCATCTAGGATTCTATTCCTTTTCGAAATGTTCATCGAGATTCTTTTCAGAGGAGCTCATGCATTCTTCATCTTGCATTCTGGAGTGCAATTCTCCCTTCCATATCATTGGAGGTGGTATTATGTAATTCTTGATAATTTGAGTTCATGTTTCATGATTCACATGTTGTTAAGAATGAGATATATTAAATCCATCTATCTCGTCATTGGAGTTATCTTGGGTTAAAATTTCACCTAAAGCCTTCCCTAAGGATTGTTGCTATTTATGGTACTCTTAAAGGACCCAAGTTCTTCTTTATCCTTCCGATGAACAAGTTCCTCGTCTTCTTGTTCTTATCAATCCAATCTTGTTTTCGTTAGTGGCAGAATTTCACCTTAAGTTTTGAGATGTTCTCCATAAGCCCACTACAAGCTTATCTTTTCGTTGTTGGTTTTCCAACAACTCCATTCGAACCTTCTCCTAAAGATGCTTTTGCAAACTCATTTAAGGTAGAAGATGCTATTTTCTCCTCCGTTCTTTCCATTCCATTTCTCTCTTTTCTTCTGGAGGCATAGTGTTGTTGCTCTCTTCAACCCTTCTTCTTGTTCTCGTCAGGACCTTGTTCTTTTCATGCTTATCCTTTTAACCGGAGTGTCGTGTCCTCTTTTCAAGTATCCTCTCATCTTGTCAAGATCATGTTCAATTCCTTCCATTTCCAACCGGAGTGTTGTCATATTTGATCTCTATCGTTCCGTGTGGTTCTTATTTCAACCAGAATGCTTGCATGTGCTTCTTGTTCATTGCAACCTTTATTCTTATGTCTTTCAACCTACAAGGTTCTAGTATTGATCCTTGTTTTCTCTTTTCTAACGGAGTGTTTTCAACTTCGTCATCTCCGTGGTATTCCTTTCTCTAAATTGGTTCACCTCTCAGGGTTCTTTGGTTTCACTCATTCGTCAAAGAAGCAACTTAGTTTTACCTCTTCTCTTTCTCTTTCGTTTTTCCCTCCGGTGCCATTCTAGATCTCGGGACAAGATCCTCTCGTATTGGTGGAGTGTTGTAACGCCCCGAGACCGTTGCGCCAGGTGTCTTCCAGTTATTCACTGTTGTTGCCTTGTCATTCGCTTGCGTGTTGCATCTTGTCATTGCATCATATGCATCGCATCATCGTGTTTTCAAAACTTGCATCCGTCTGGGTTTCCCCAGTTCTCTTTGTTGTCCGTTCCGAGTCCAGACACACTTGCACGTGCCCGCGGCATGTCCGAAATAGTATTTTATAAGTGGCCGGAAAATGTTCTCGGAATGGGATGAGAGTTGTCATGCGGTCTTGTTATAGTGTAGGTAGACCACCTGCCAAGTTTCATCGCAATCGGAGTTCGTTTGACGCCCCAACGATTAACTATAGCGGCAGTATAGCCGGTCTAACGTCGGACGTTTTTGGTTTCCGGAAATAGTCGTCGGGCCTCTCCTCTTCTCTCTTCTCAGCCCTTTGCCTTTTGCACTACCTCTCACCGCCAGGCACCTAACCCCTCTCTGCTCAGTTCTTAGACCCCCTCGCGTGTCCTAAAAGCTTCCCCGAACCCGAACCGGACTTTCGTCACCGTTGGGTCCGGAACATCCCCAAACATCTACAAAACATCACCGTTTTCTTATTTGGGATCCCTAGCATATTTTTCCCGACCGTCCAATCTTGATCGGAGGGACGAGATAGCCCCTAATCTAACCCACTCACTATATAAACTAGATCAACCCTAAATCCTAGGTAGTTTGTCCCTTCCATCCATCCCATCCGCTGCCACTCTCCTTGTTTTCAACACCGGCCAATCCCCACTATTTTCAATCGATCCATCCATCCTACCGCATCTCCCAGCGCCACCTCCTCGATCCCCTTGCCTGTGAGCCACACCACCTCCACCAGCACTCCCATCGGTCCACCTTCCCCGCGCACCCTGGCTCTTGCCTCCATCGCCTCCACTTGCCTCGCCGGAGCAAGATCCACTGGAGATCAGAGCCACTTCGTGTCGCGGCTTCCTCCTTTTCTTCTCGAGCCCGCAGCAACAGCAACCCCGAGCACCCCAGCGCCAGTAGTAGTCGACCCCGCGCCCGAGTCCCTCGTGCCCGGGTGTCTCCGTCGACCCTGCCGTCGGCTGGCGAACTCGTCAGCCGGAGCTCGCCTTCGCCGGCAGTAGCAGCAGTAGGTCACCGCGCCTCCTTCCCTTCCCTCTCTCTCTCTCTCGCTCTACATCTGATGCTCCTGACCCCGCCGTCTCTTGCCCTAGGAGATCGATCCTAGAGCCTGTCCTCGAGGTGTCGCCCCAACTGATGACCAGGCGCCTCCTTCCAAGCCTCTTCACGCCGCGCCGCTGACCCTCTCCTCCCCCGCCTGTCCTTTTTCTTTCCTTTTTCCAATTCTTCTCTGAACCTCACCTCTCTTTGTCTCTTTCCTCCCGCTGACAGGAACCCCATGGCCGTCCCCGACCTCCTCTTCGCCGGGCCCCCGCCCGAACCTGGCCTGGATCCATCACCGTGGGCATTTTCCTAACCATCTCCGTCCACCGCATTTCCCGTGCCCTGCCGGACCTCCCCTGCCTCGCCCCAAGCAGTCGCCGCGCCATGCCCCTCTGCCTCGCCTCTATTTCTTTCGAAGGAGGTAGACGACGCGCCCAGCCGCCTCGCGTTGACCCGCCAGCGCCAAGGCCCAGCATCGCGCCCATGGCCGAGCGCGCCTCCTTGCCATCTCCACCGAGGCCGCGCCTGTCTTCCTCGCGGGCCACAAGCCACGGCCGGCCCAGCTTCCCTCCAAGGCTAGCGCCTGCACCAGCTGGGTTTGGCCCATGGTGAGCCTCCAGATTTCCTGTAGCTCCAGTCTGGCCCAGTTCCAGCAGATTTGGCCCATCTCTTTTTTTCCTCTCTGCGATTTTAGCTAATAATCAGCAGCTTACAGTATTGCAGAAAAGACCTTCATGATCATGCATTTAATAAATCCACAACCGTGCATCGGAATTAAATAGACTTAATATGAAACTTGCTTAGAATTTCATATAGTTTAATAATATGCAACTTTCATTCATGTTAAAAATGTTTAAACTGCTGGTTGTGTAATTTTGCTCCTATGCCATGCTAAAATGCTTTATTTCATAACTAAATAACCGTAACTCAGAATTTAATAATCTTTATATGTAAATGGGGTAGAAAAATGCCTAGTTTAACATGGTGGCATCACTTTGCATGTTTAACAACTATAAAATATGGTTTAGGGCAGAACAGTACCAAACCTTAAAATATGCATATGGGGTTTTACCGGACTTGTTGTTTGTTGTTCCGGCCTCATTTAAACTTTCCTAGATAGGTAGTTTTCATTTGCTTCACCCCTTGCCATGTTAACCAACATTTAATATTGTTGGGTACATAAACGAGATCGAACTAAATAACTTAAATGTGGTGTTTCGTCAATATGCAACGGAGTTGCATGTTGAGCTCCACCTAATTTGTAGGATTGTTTGTGCATTTTGCCATGCCATGCTTCGTCAAACCGGGCATGCATCATACTTGATTGTGCATCATGCCAAGCTTATGTGGTGGTTGTTTACCATGTTGTTTGCTTTCTTTCCGGTGTACTTCTTCTCGGTAATCCGGTAACGTCGTGTTGTGAGGATTCATTCGACTACGTCCGTTTATCTTCTTCATGGACTCGTTCTTCTTCCTTGCGGGATTTCAGGCAAGATGACCATACCCTCGAAATCACTTTTATCTTTGCTTGCTAGTTGCTCGCTCTTTTGCTATGCCTATGCTGCGATACCTACCACTTGCTTATCATGCCTCCCATATTGTTAAACCAAGCCTCTAACCCACCTTGTCCTAGCAAACCGTTGTTTGGCTATGTTATCGCTTTGCT
Source organism: Triticum dicoccoides (assembly GCF_002162155.2). Taxonomy (NCBI): domain Eukaryota; kingdom Viridiplantae; phylum Streptophyta; class Magnoliopsida; order Poales; family Poaceae; genus Triticum; species Triticum dicoccoides. The sequence goes on along the minus strand of NC_041382.1, from coordinate 327,389,160 downwards.
CAGCCCCCTCTTATAGCGTTGTTAGTTGTAGGTGAAGATTGGAGTTTGTTCCGTGTTGGAACATGGATATTTTGTTGGGATACCACAATATATCTTATTTAATTAATGCATCTATATACTTGGTAAAGGGTGGAAGGCTCGGCCTTATGCCTGGTGTTTTGTTCCACTCTTGCCGCCCTAGTTTCCGTCATATCGGTGTTATGTTCCCGGATTTTGCATTCCTCACGCGGTTGGGTTATAATGGGAGCCCCTTGACAGTTCGTCTTGAATAAAACTCCTCCAGCAAGGACCAACCTTGGTGTCGGTGTCAAAACTGGCGGATCTCGGGTAGGGGGTCCCGAACTGTGCGTCTAGGCGGATGGTAACAGGAGGCAAGGGACACAATGTTTTACCCAGGTTCGGGCCCTCTTGATGGAGGTAAAACCCTACGTCCTGCTCGATTAATATTGATGATATGGGTAGTACAAGAGTAGATCTACCACGAGATCAAGGAGGCTAAACCCTAGAAGCTAGCCTATGGTATGATTGTTGTATGATGAAGTTGTCCTACGGACTAAAACATATAGACACCGGAGAGGGTTAGGGTTACACAAAGTCGGTTACAATGGTAGGAGATCTTGAATATCCGCATCGCCAAGCTTGCCTTCCACGCCAAGGAAAGTCCCATCTGGACACGGGACGAAGTCTTCAATCTTGTATCTTCATAGTCCTGGAGTCCGGCTACCCGAACACCCCCTAATCCAGGACTCCCTCAGTAGCCCCTGAACCAGGCTTCAATGACGACGAGTCCGGTGCGCTGATTGTCTTCAGCATTGCAAGGCGGGTTCCTCCTCCAAATTCTTCATAAAAGTTTGTAAACACCAAGAGTAGTGTCGGGCTCTGCAAAATAAGTTTCCACGTATTGCCACAGAGAGAATAATATTAACACAAATCTAATCTGCTGACGTATTCCGCAGCGTGACATCACACTACGGCCAAGCCTTTATTCGAATCGTTTTCACTTTTCCACCTCAGCGTGTTTTGCGAGGCAGTTTCCTTGGCACGTCTTGTCAAAGCAGAGATCGTGTCCCCTTTATTTACGGGATTCTCATCAATACGGACGTGGGTAACCCAACCGCGCCACTTATCACGGTGCTTGGGAGGCAAGCGAGTTTTACTAGGCTGGTGGGGACGCATAGTCGCGTCCGCCCATATAAGGGGATAAGGATCCACATTTTTACCTACGCCTTCTTCCTCCTTTGCCTATCCATCTTCTGCGCACCCGAGCTCTAGCGCCCAAGCCCGCACTTCCTACCTCAACCTTCTCCAACAATGTCCGGAGCGGGACGCAAGTGGATGGTCTCCTCCGTCACGGAGGGCCATGTCAAAAAGCTAAGGAAGGCCGGATACTTGTCCAAAGACATCGGGCACCGGCTTCCTGAGGAGGGGCAGCTTCTCCCCACCCCAAGGCCCCATGAGAGGGTAGTATTTCTTCCCCACTTCCTTCGCGGACTGGGTTTTCCTCTCCACCCATTTGTCCATGGACTCATGTTCTACTACGGCCTAGATTTCCACGATCTGGCCCCGAACTTCATCCTCAATATCTCGGTGTTTATCGTCGTGTGTGAGGCCTTCCTCTGCATCCGCCCCCATTTCGGCCTCTGGCTCAAGACCTTCAACGTCAAGCCAAAGGTGGTGCACGACAACCAGGCGGAGTGCGGAGGTGCCATGGCGGGCAAAATAGCCAACGTCCTATGGCTCGAGGGCTCCTTTGTGGAGACCTTGAAGGGGTGGCAGTCAGGGTGGTTTTACATCACCGAGCCACGCGATCCGAAGTGGATCGCAGCCCCTGAATTCCGATCCAGACCCCCTACGCGGCTCACATCCTGGAAGGAGACGGGCTTGTCATGGGGCAACGAAGAAGAGGTGACCGGACTGCAAAAATGCATCCAGTCCCTGGTGAACAAGCAGCTCAAGCTTGTCAACATAGTCTAGGTCATGCTCGTCTGCCGGATCCTTCCGTGTCAAGAACGGGACTTCAATTTGTGGGAGTTCAACCCGGCGCAGCACCGAACTCTGAGCAGGCTCTTCGACACGACGTACGAAGATGTTTGGAAGGGGCTAACCAAAGGCGCCGAGGCTCCCACATCCGCCTCCAAAGACCGCGGATTCAGCCCGCAGCGTCCTGCCGGCGAGGTGAGATATTTTCATCTTTTACAGGATGTTAAGTTTTTTTTCATAGTTTGTCTCTATGCGGGATCTAAACTCCCTTACCTTTGACAGGATTGGCAGGCGCAGCCCGGACTGATTAACTGTCTGGCTCCCTTGCCCGAAGACCCAGCCCCTTCTCTCCTAGTGAAGCTGCTGGTTCCGGCACCTTATGTGGTGCCGGAGAAGAAGGCCAACAAGAAGAAGGCCACGGGGACTCGAAAGAGTTCCCGGCACATGGTGGTGTCGGACTCGTCGTCCGACGAGTCCGAGACGCACTCCTCCCGTGAAGATGAGGAGGAGGAAGAAGAAACCTCTCCCCCTCCAGCGAGGGGAGGAAAGAAGAGGAAGGCCGCCCCAGTAGGGGAGGCTGAAGGGTCCAAGAAGAGGAAAACCCCTCCGCCGGACTACGCCCCCGACGCCGACGAGGACGAAGAGGAGTGGCCGGACAGGGCCAAGCGTCCGGCGGAATCATAAGTGTTCGGATACCAGAGTAACTCATGATATTACTTTTGTTGCACAGCTTTCCCTAATGTCGAATATAATCATGCAGCCCGCCCAAGGACGGGCTCGACGAGTCGTCAAGCGGCTCCTTGGATTCATCGGACGTGAATTCAGTTCCGCCCGTTGCCTCCCCCTGTGCCGCAGATGACGCCGAAGTGGCGTCGCGACAAGCTCCGGGGCGAGAGGAGGTGGTCCAGGAGGAGCCGCGAGGCGACCTCCCGGACTCCAGGAGTAAAGGGGACAAGACCCCCCCCAGGGCTCCAAGTCCGGCTTTAAGCCAGACACCGCGCCGGAATCGTCAACGGTTCCGGACCGTGGCAGGCGAACTCCTGCCAAGAGGAGCAAGCCTTTTGAGCCGGCGTCCTTCGTCCAACCGGAGGCGCTGGACAATCTGCTGGAGGTGCTTAAGGGCGCCTCCATCAACGAGGAGCACCGTACCATCATGAGTATGGTGGTCCGGAAGGTTCGGTCCGCCAAAAGCGAACTGACTGAAGCTTGTGCTAGCCTTCTAACAGGCTTCGAGGTAAGTAAAAAATATGTAAAAAATATTACCACATAGACAGTAGCCCTTGATGCTCTATTTGGCGTTCGGAAAGAAAAGCCGAATAGAGGATCTATTAAATATCGCAGGAGTCTAACTAAAAAGGAGTCAATATACGTATGCAGGCTTCGCTTCTGGCCACCGCCGCACGGACTGCGGAGGTGGGTGCCCTGAAGCAGGGCCTTGAGTGGACCGAGCAAGAGCTCGGCCTTGCCAAACGGCAGCTCGAGGAGAAAGAAGGTAAGAGATACCTTATAGAAAAAATGCCTATAAGAAGGCGCAATTGCAAAAAAATGACAGGAGTATACTGCTTATTTGTAGGGGCCACAACTGAGGTGGCGACCCTCAAGCAGGCGCTGTCCGAGGCCGAGAAGAAAGCATCCACGGAGCGCACCGAGCGAGAGAAATGTGAGGCGCAGGCCGGCGAGGTGCAGCTAGAGCTTCAGGCTCTTATGAAAAACATGAGAGTTTGGAGCTCGACTCGAAGACGCGAGCGTCCGAGCTTGCTGCGGCCCTTAAAACTGCCGAATCTACCAAGGCCGAAGCCCAGAAGGCCCTCCAGGAATTGGATGCAGTGAAAAAGATAGCGGCGGGTAAGGCATTCTCTATGCAAAGCAGACATATAAAAGTAAACTACTTGTTACTTACCCGAATCCGGAGCCCTCCAGGGGCATTCACATATCTTCCCCGCAGCGTATCCGATGCCGCCGCATTCTACCGAGCCGAGGAAGGAAGCTCCACGGAGAAGGTGTTCTGGTCTCAGTACGCTGAGGCCGGACACCCAGTGCCTTTGAGCGACCAGCTGAAGCAGCTGGTCGAGCTCCACAAGGCGGCCGAACAGGCCCTGAAGGGCTTCATAGTTTGGCTGTGGCCTGGAGAGGCGCTGCCTAGGAGCTACTTCAGACTGGTGCGGCGGCTGATGGAGGCTTGTCCAAGGCTCGAGGTCATCAAGCGCTCCGTCTGCATCGAAGGTGCCCGTAGGGCCCTTGCCCGTGCAAAGGTGCACTGGGGTAAGCTGGACGGTGAGAAGCTTGTGAGGGACGGGCCGCCGCCGGGGAAGGAGCATTGCAAGCCCGAGAACTATTACAAGGATGTTCTGGCTGGTGCCCGCCTTATGGCGGACGAATGTACCAAGGATGTAATTTTTGAATGAACTCGCTCATGTTATCCTGTGCGCTGAAAACTTGTTCATATGCGCTAAGCAATGCTTGTTGAATTTAAAATATTACTTTCTGTGCGACCGTTTATCAAAAAATTGAGAGATGGCCAGTCGTCGGCTTCTGCCCCCATGCCACTAGTGCTGGGGTGTTCGGAATAAACCTGAGTGCTCTTTTTCCCATGATTGGGTCCGTCGAGGGAGGCGCTCAGCACAACGAAGAAGGCAATCAGACTATAATGCTTGAACACTCTCACTTAGCCATAGAACTCTATAATTTTAAATTTCGGCAAAGCCCCTAGTATTCGGAAGACCGAGTTCGGGGCGCTATCCACGCCTTGGCCGGACAAAGCCGGTTCCTCGCTCGAAGCGGCATAAGTCTTTAAGGACTCGAAAAACCTCTCGAACAGCGACCGGTCTCTCGCCTCATCATGACAGTCAGTTTTAGCTTTCTCTACTGAGGTGCTCAGCCCAGCTCAACTGGGGCACAATCGCAGTAGTTCTCCTAGTGCTACCTTAGCCGATATAGCGGAACGTAAGGCACCGAAACATAGGAGCCGGGCAAACCCAACTATTGACCCAAATCATGATTCGGAGCCGATGCATATAGTGCTATAAGTTCGGGGTGCCGCACTTGTGAAAGTGTATGGACTTCTCACGCCATATTGATGGGTACTGAAGCCCCTGGCGTATTTTTTCCGTACCACAGTGTACAGATGCAACATGTTATTAATAAACATATATATAAAAAAGAGGATAATGCAAAAAATAGACAAAAAGCTATGCATTGTTTATAGAAAGGCTGCTATGAAAGCTGAACGATACAAATAGTGCGATAAGCAAAAGAAATTGGACTATTTAACATGTCCTGGCCAGGGGCAGGCCACGAATTGTATTAAAAACAAGTATACTGCTCGTAATAGAGACCACCTGGGAGTTCCATAATGCGGTGTGGCTTGTCTGCTTTCCTGGATCTTGCATCGTTTGTGCGGCAGTTGCATTGACGAACGGGTCGTCCGAAGTATGGAGTCCTAAGAGTAAGGAAGAAGAAGAAAAAAAAGGAATCCGGCAGCCCCTAGTGCGGTTTAAGCCGTTTTTCGGGCGTGCCATGATAGTGCCCCTTCCCCTGTGCCCATGGTATTTCAAGAGCGTAGTTATGTACGCGAAGCACTGGTTTTGCTATATCATGAGGGCTAGGGTTGGGGCCGCATTGCTACGCTAGCTCAGAACGTGCCAGGTGGTCTTGTTGTAGGGTACTCCGGGCGCGTTTGACAGTGTTCGGCTTTTTGAAGGCCGAACTGGAGAACTGCCTAGAGAGGCTGCTTTGTACTTCTGCTGCGAGCGCTGCCGTGTGCTCCTCCATTCGGAGGGAGCGTCTGGTGTTTCCATTGACCGTGATTACTCCTCTAGGGCCTGGCATCTTGAGCTTGAGGTATGCATAGTGTGGTACCGCATTGAATTTTGTGAATGTGGTTCGCCCGAGCAGTGCGTGATAGCCACTGCGGAACGGGACGATGTTGAAGATTAACTCCTCGCTTTTGAAGTTATCCGGAGATCTGAAGACCACTTCCAGTGTGACTGAGCCTGTACAATTGGCTTCTACACCTGGTATGACGCCTTTAAAGGTCGTTTTGGTGGGCTTGATCCTCGAGGGATCTATGCCCATTTTTCGCATTGTATCCTGGTGAAGCAGGTTCAGGCTGCTGCCGCCGTCCATGAGGACTCTTTGAGATGAAATCCGTCAACGATTGGGTCTAGAACCAATGCGGCGAAGCCGCCGTGACGGATGCTAGTGGGGTGGTCCCTTCGATCAAAGGTGATCGGGCAGGAGGACCATGGGTTGAACTTTGGGGCGATTGGCTCTATCGCATATACGTCCTGTAACGCACGCTTCCGCTCCCTCTTGGAGATGTGGGTTGCGTATATCATGTTCACCGTCCGCACTTGCGGGGGAAATCCCTTCTGTCCACTGTTGTTCGGCGGCCTGGGCTCCTCCTCGTTGTCGCTATACAGCCCCTTGTCTTTGTTTTCGGCTCTTAACTTGCCTGCTTGCTTGAACACCCAACAATCCCTGTTGGTGTGATTGGCTGGCTTTTCGGGGGTGCCATGTATCTGGCACAAGCGGTCGAGTATTCGGTCCAGACTGGACGGGCCCTGAGTATTTCTTTTGAATGGATTTTTCCGTTGACCGGATTTGTAGCCTCGGAATCCGGTATTAACTGCCGTATCCTCGTTGTTGTCGCTGTTAACGCGGCGCTTTTGTTTGTTCCGACGCGACCTGTCACTTTTGTCCTTGGTATTCGAATTACCAGGGTTCTTGGTTAAGTTGTTGCTGCGAGCTAGCCAGCTGTCTTCTCCCGCGCAAAAGTGGGTCATGAGTGTCGTGAGGGCTGCCATAGATTTCGGCTTTTCCTGTCCCAGGTGCCGGGCCAGCCATTCATCACGGATATTATGCTTGAAGGCCGCTAAGGCCTCTGCGTCCGGACAGTCGACTATCTGGTTTTTCTTTGTTAGGAACTGTGTCCAGAATTGCTTGGCCGATTCCTCTGGCTGCTGAATTATGTGGCTTAGGTCATCGGCGTTCGGTGGTCGCACATACGTGCCCTGGAAGTTGTCAAGGAATGCGGCTTCCAGGTCCTCCCAAGAACCGATTGAGTCTGCTGGCAAGCTGTTAAGCCAATGCCAGGCCGGTCCCTTAACTTTGAGTGGGAGGTATTTGATAGCGTGTAGGTCATCACCGCGGGCCATGTGGATATGAAGGAGATAATCCTCGATCCACACCGCAGGATCTGTTGTGCCATCGTACGATTCGATGTTTATGGGTTTGAAGCCCTCAGGGATTTTATGATCCATTACTTCATCTGTGAAGCATAGTGGGTGTGCGGCGCCTCTGTATTGGGCTATATCACGACGCAGCTCGAAGGAGCTTTGTCTGTTGAGTTCGACCCGGCCGGATTCATTGCATCCGGAGTGACAATTACCGTCACGTGCCGTGGGGCGCCTACACGATCCGTAGAACGATCTTGTTTGCCATGCCTTGTCCTCCAGTATGTCGCGCAGGTCGGGTGCATTTTCCCGTGCCTTAGTATGCTTGACGCGGCGCCGGGGCATGGCTTGAGTGGAGGGCCGGGAGGCCTCTCTGTCGCGGCCACGAGGTGGCCGATCGGCCATGTCATGCGCTGGTGATGTAGGTGCTTCCTCCTCTAGTGGGGGTAGCAGCCTGCGCTTTGGGTAACTCTTGGAGGGGCGTTCGAGTTCATACTCTTTGGCCGCAAGGACTTCAGTCCATCTGTCAGCTAGCAAATCTTGATCAGCTCTAAGTTGTTGCTGCTTTTTCTTGAGGCTGCTTGCCGTGGCCATAAGCCTGCGTTTAAAACGCTCTTGTTCGGCGAGATCCTCTGGCACGACGAACTCGTCGTCGTCGAGGCTTGCCTCGTCTTCGGAGGGAGGCGTATAATTATCACCCTCAACCTCTTGGTCCGCCGCCCTCTCGTGAGGGCTGGCTTCTCTGTCCTCCTGTGCTGAATCTTGCTGGAGGGGGTGTCCTTCGGCGCTATCCGGAGTAGTATTATCTCCCGTGCCGGAATCACCGTTTTTGCTTTGGCGGGATTTAGAGCGGCGCTGCTGACGCCGGCGCTTGGGCTGTTTCTTAGAGGTATCGTCCCCCGCTGTTCATCGCCATCTCCATCCTTTGGAGTGTCCACCATATATATGTCATATGACGAGGTGGCCTTCCAGCGCCCTACAGGTGCTGGTTCTTGTTCGTCTCCTGCATCGTCGTCCATGCCGTCGATGTCTTCGGAGTCGAAGTCAAGCATGTCGGTTAAGTCGTCGACAGTGGCTACGAAGTGGGTGGCGGGTGGGTTTTGAATTTCTTCATCGTCCGTATCCCAACCTTGCTGACCGTAGTCCGGCCAGGGCTCTCCTGATAAAGAGAGAGACTTTAGGGAATTCAGGATGTCGCCGAAGGGCGAGTGCTGAAAGATGTCCGCGGCGGTGAACTCCATTATCGGCGCCCAATCGGATTCAATCGGCAGGGGCACGGGGGGCTCGAAGTTCGGAGAGGAAAACGGCTCCTCGGAGTCATGGGCCATGCGGAGTGTGGGGCTGGAGTTCGGCTTGATCGCCTCTGAGATCGCAGCCCCTGAGGCAGCGTCTAACCGATCGGCGCAGTAGGCTTCGAATCAATGGTCGGAACCGATGCGTGTGCGGCCTCCAAGGCGCTGTTCGGCGGCAGAGCTATCTCATGCCCATTGAGACAGTGCGGCGCGCTTGGCTGTGGCTCGAATCCGTCGAAGATCAAGTCCCCGCGGATGTCAGCCGTGTAGTTTAGGCTTCCAAACCTGACCTGATGGCCAGGGGCGTAGCTTTCGATCTGCTCAAGGTGGCCAAGCGAATTGGCCCGCAGTGCGAAGCCGCCGAAGACGAAGATTTGTCCAGGGAGAAAACTCTCACCCTGGACTACATCGTTGTTGATGATCGAAGGAGCCATCGTGCCTAAAAGTGACGACACAGAGGAACTCTCAATGAAAGCACCAATGTCGGTGTCAAAACCGGCGGATCTCGGGTAGGGGGTCCCGAACTGTGCGTCTAGGCGGATGGTAACAGGAGGCAAGGGACACAATGTTTTACCCAGGTTCGGGCCCTCTTGATGGAGGTAAAACCCTACGTCCTGCTTGATTAATATTGATGATATGGGTAGTACAAGAGTAGATCTACCACGAGATCAAGGAGGCTAAACCCTAGAAGCTAGCCTATGGTATGATTGTTGTATGATGAAGTTGTCCTACGGACTAAAACCCTCCGGTTTATATAGACACCGGAGAGGGTTAGGGTTACACAAAGTCGGTTACAATGGTAGGAGATCTTGAATATCCGCATCGCCAAGCTTGCCTTCCACGCCAAGGAAAGTCCCATCCGGACACGGGACGAAGTCTTCAATCTTGTATCTTCATAGTCCTAGAGTCCGGCTACCCGAACACCCCCTAATCCAGGACTCCCTCACTTGGTTTTACCATTCACCACCTAGCCTTTTTTCCCTTGGGAGTCGCGCATCCCGAGGGTCCTCTTTATTTTAACCCCCACGGGCCAGTGCTTGTCTAAGTGTTGGTCCAAACTAGAGCCCCTTGCAGCGCCACCTTGGGGAAACTCGAGGGCTGGTTTTAGTTGTATGGATTGCTTATCCAGTGTTGCCCTGAGAACGAGATATGTGCAGCTCCTATCGGGATGTCGGCGCATCGGGTGGTCTTGCTGGACTTGTTTTACCATTGTCGAGGATGTCTTGTAACCAGGATTCCGAGCCTGATCGGGTCTTCCCGCTAGAAGGAATATCCTTCGTTGACCATGAGAGCTTGTGATGGGCTACGTTGGGACACCCCTGTAGGGATTTGAACTTTCAAAAGCCGTGCCCGCGGTTATGGGCAGATGGGAATTTGTTAATGTCTGGTTGTAGAAACCTGAAGTTGACCTTAATTAAAATGCATCAACCGCGTGTGTAACCGTGATGGTCTCTTTCCGACGGAGTCCGAGAAGTGAACACGGTGTTGGAGTTATGCTTGACGTAGGTTGTTTTAGGATCACTTCTTGATCATAGTTCATCGATCATGCTTTTGCCTTCTCTTCTCGCTCTCTTTTGCGAATATGTTAGCCACCATATATGCTAGTCACTTGCTACAGCTCCACCTCATACCTTTACCTTACCTATAAGCTTAAATTGTCTTGATCGCGAGGGTGTGAGATTGTTGAGTCCCCGTGACTCACAGATACTTCCAAAACCAGTTTGCAGGTGCCGATGTTACCCAGCAGGTGACACAACCAAGCTCAAGGAGGAGGTCGATGAAGATCTTGTCCTTTGTGTTGTTTCGTTATAGTTGATCGGTAGTGGAGCCCAGTTGGGGTCGATCGGGGATCCGTGTAGCATTTGGGGTAGTCTTCTTTTATTTTGGTTCCGTAGTCGGACCTTGATTGTATCTGGATGATGTAATGCTTTATTCATGTAATTGTGTGAAGTGGCGATTGTAAGCCAACTATGTATCTTTTTCCCTTATGTATTACATGGGTTGTGTGAAGATTACCTCACTTGCGACATTGCTTTCAATGCGGTTATGCCTCTAAGTCGTGCTTCGACACGTGGGAGATATAGCCGCATCGAGGGCGTTACAATCCTGTTCTTGAATCTTTAGCTGGTGGCATCCTGATCACAAATCGATCTTGGAAAATACCTTAGCTCCTTGCAATCGATCAAACAAATCATTGATCATCGGTAGTGGGTACTTGTTCTTAATGGTTACCTCATTCAATCCTCGAGAATCAACAACCATCCTTAATGATCCATCCTTCTTCTCCACTAGAAGTACTGGCGATCCCCAAGGTGAAGAACTTGGGCGAATATATCCCTTACCAGTAACTCCTTAATCTGCTTCTTAATCTCCACCAAATCCTTTGCGGGCATCCTATATGGTCTCTTTGATATTGGCCCTGTGCCTGGAAAAAGCTCAATCAAAAACTCAATATCTCTATCCGGTGGCATGCCTGGCAACTCCTCTGGAAATACATACGGGAAATCCTTCACCACTGGTACTTCCTCCTGCACAACTCCTATTAAACAATTTACTTGAGTCCTCTTCGGCACATGCCGGGATACATACTTGATCCTTCTCCCTTCTAGGGTGGTAAGCAAGATCGACTTACTGGCGCAATCGATGTTTCCTCCATACATCGACAGCCAATCCATACCCAGAATTACATCCAATCCTTGTGATTCCAAAATGATTAAACCCGAAGGAAACACATGCCTACCTATACTCAATGGCACTTGAAAACATCCTTGGCTAGCCATATACTCTGCTCCTGGTGAGCTTACTAGCATAGGTGTTCTAAGAACTTTGGTGGGCATGTTATACTTATCCACAAATCCCCTTGGTATGTATGAATGCGATGCACCAGTATCAAAAAGAATGAGTGCAGTAAATGACTTAACCAAAAACTTACCGATTACAGCATCCGACTGTTCTTCAACCTCCTCCACGTTAACGTGGTTCACCTGTCCCCTATTGAAAGGGTTCGGCTTCTTCCCAGAGCTTCCATTGCCATTTCCATTCTGGGATTCAGGACATTCATTGGCATAATGTCCGGTCTTCTAGCACTTAAAGCAAGTGACTTGGCTCAGGTCTCTCTTGGCTGGGGTTGATGGGTTGGTGCGGTTCTGTCTGTTGCTTCCTCCATTCCCATCATCATTCTTGGTGCCATTGTGATTGTGCGAGCTACCTCCTCTAGGGATATGCTGGAAATGTCCTCCCGGTCTAGGGGTAAAACGTGGCTTTTGCTGAGCTCCTGAATTGTACTTCTCCTACCCATACTTCCTCTTGCGATTCTCAATCTGCTACTGCTTCCCTTCAATCATGAGATCACGATCTACCAACTCCTGGTAGTTGTTGAAGGTTGCTACCATCAACTGCATGCTCAACTCATCATTCAGTCCTTCCAGAAACTTCTCCTGCTTAGCTGCATCCGTAGCAACGTCATCTGGGGCATAACGTGCTAACTTACTAAAGTCCTCCACATATTGGCCAACTGTCCGTCCTCCTTGGCGCAAGTTGCGAAACTCTCGCTTCTTCATGGCCATAGCTCCTGCTGAAACATGGGCACTACGAAAAGCTTACTAAAACTGGTCCCATGTGACAGTGTCGACAGGGAAAGTGGCTGTGAATTTCTCCCACCATGATGTTGCGGGTCCTTCCAGCTAATGTGCGGCAAACTTCACCTTTTACGCATCTGTGCATCCTGTCGTGGTCAACTCCCTTGCTGTCTTACGGAGCCAATCATCTGCTACTATCAGCTCGGTGCTACTGGAAAACACCGGTGGATTCAGCCTAAGAAAACGGGCTAAGTGATCAACATGTGGTGGTGGTGGGTTGTTGTTGTTGTTCCCCTGATTCTGATTCTGGACTAGCAACTGCATCAATGTGTTTTGCTGCTGGATCAACTGGGTGAGCTCCGGTGGGAAGGTAAATCCGGGGTCACGTCTCGGAGGCATCTGAGGGTTTAGAAAAGATGAGATTTAAGAATAGAGGGGGTCTAAAGAGAAAACACTACCCATATGCACATGAGGCAAAAGCAAACAATTCACTTCATTCAATCAATCAAACAAGGGCATACAATCGATCTAACTATCGCAAAATTGCTCGGACTACTATATTTACATGGTGGACTACTACTACTGTTGGGGTGGTCTACTAGAAATATTCTTCGGTTGCCGACTCCATGATATCTGCTCCAGCTTCATCAACATAGTCATCATCGCTATCATCTGGATCCGAGTCGGTGTCATCGATGATGATGTAGTCTTCTGGGCGGATCTCCCTGGGTTCTTCGTCTTCTTCTACTGGTGTAGGGCCTCCATAAATATTCCAATCTTCTTGATCAGATCGTCATTCTTCTCCACTAATACTTCGATTTCCTCTTCATAATCTTCACGTGTAGCCTTGAGGTCTTCCTCCAGTTCCTTGATTCTTGTCCTCGCCTTCTTCAGATCTATCATATCTGCGCACATCTGGTTCTCCTGTCGTCGTATGTGCTAGTTTAACTCCTGGATAAAAGCTGCAACTGATCTATCCTTCCTAGTGCTGATCATCTCCCAGTGCTCATCTCAGCGCCCACAAATCTGGTAGATAGTATCCTTGAGATCATTGCGGTTAACTTCTCCAATGCGTCCCATGGTGATGTGAGCTGCCATGCTCTTTCCTAGACTCCAAGTTGGTGCATCAAAAGAAAACTCTATGGGCTCAGTGACTGGCATGAACATCCTTCCTGGAACTTGAACCTGAATCATCCAACGCTCTTCTTCAGGTAGAGTGGCGTTGTAGGTTCCGGTGAAGCTTGGTACTCCTATGTTCAGGTATCTAGTGACTTCCTTCAAGTGACGTCCAAAGGGTGTATCTTCATCCGATTGAGTGAACTTGTTCCTTGCATCCGCCATCCTAAAAGAGTAGAAAAGATGAGAGGTCAGAGTGAGAAGAGTGAGTAGTGATCTAGGTCTTTAGCTTAGTGGTCGTGTCCTATAGTCAGCGTGTGCTCTGATACCATCTTGTAGCGACCAGACCTCAAACGGTCCAATCTCTGTACTCAGGTGTCATCCCTGGATCAGTAATGCTGACACCACACAATACTTGAAGGATTTATAACAGAGTAGCAATCACACACTTATTACATAGAGAGTCTCAAAAGAGAACTTATTACAATAAATATGGCTTAAGGCCATCTAATAACAATAAAAGCAGAAGGCTTGGAAGATAAGTGAGTCCATCCACTCCAACGGCATCACTGAGTATAGAACCATGACCTAAAGGCACCTTAGTCGTCGTCAGAAAAGTATGCAACATTAACGTTGCAGCCCGAAACGGGTCAGCACATGGAATATGCTCGCAATGTAACTGAAGGGCAATGAAAAAGTAATGCTATACTACATGCATATTTGGCTGGTGGAAAGCTCTATGGTTATAGTTTTGCGTAAAGCCAATTTTTCCCTACTGCAAAGGAATAAATTTTATTTAACAATCATGGTGGTTGTTAAACATTGAGAATGGTTGACAGCATTCTCAATCCCAATTAAGCATCATCATTAAACAAAACCCAACAAAATTAATTTTAGAGTAACATGATGAGATTCACATGATAATCCAAGTACTAGATACTCAAGATGTCCATAACCGGGGACATGGCTGACCATGATTAGTTTATACACTCTACAGAGGTTTGCGCACTTTTCCCCACAAGACTCGATCACCTCCGTTTGATTTCTCGCACTACATGATGTTTGAGAAACGGATGACCGAGACATAGTCTTTCAGAAGCGCTAGCACCTTATGATCGGGTAGACCGTTACACCTACTTTCCCCTACATCTGCTAGTCTACCACTGTAAGAGTTCGCACAACTTACTCAACTATGCTAGAGCCCATAATAGCTTGTGGCTGCACACGGAAGTTTCTAGTATGAATAATCTCATGATCCCTTTGAGCCTGGGTGGCGGTCCAAAAGAAAACAGGCAATTGCTGGAATACCTAGGTGCCTCAATCCACCCAGATGTGTATTTAAGTTGCCACCTTAGATAAACCATTAATTTAACAATCTCACATCTGTCATGGATACACTCACCCAATCCACGTCTACTAGCATAGCATGGCATAATAAGCAAACGTAGAAGTAACTCCCAAAGGTTTGATAATAACAGGTAATAGGTACTATCTCAACTACTTCCCAAACCCACAATTTAATTAGATTGTAATCATGCAATGTGTGAGGATTGATCTAATGCAATAAAAACTGGGTAGTAGGAGGTATGATCAAAGTGTTACTTGCCTTGTTGATGATCCGCGAAACCTAGTGATTCGAAATAGCAAGCGGCGCACTTCGGGTACTCTATCACAAACAAACAAGCATACGATAAGTACTCAACTAATGCATAGGTAAAACTCAAATAAGGGATCTAACCAGAAAGTTCAACTTAAGAACTCCGGTTGGCCAAAAGAATCAAATCGAACGAAGCAACGAAAGACAAACAGCAAAAGAAACAAGCTTCGTTTACTATTCTGGATCTAGGGCAATTTTTACTGTGGCAAAAACTTGTTTGAGTTGGTTAAACGAAAAGAGTGTTTCGAGATGAAACTCCAGGCGCTTGAATAGCCTGATTCCGATAAACGAGCGAAAAGATATACTAGAATGAAAAACGGATCAGGAATCGCGATCAGAAAAATCACAGATTAAATCCGAGGAAAAGAAAAACGACGAACAGATTAACGAACGAACGTTCGTTAACTGGATCTAATCGAAGAACACATTCGTTAAAATGAAAGAACGGGCAAACGCTCGCTAAAAAAATAAACCGAAAAAACCGATCTATTTAAAAAAACGGAACTAAAAAAACCAAACAAAACCGACAAAAAACCGATCGGTTTTTCGAGAAAAACCGGCGGCGCTAGGTCTACCTTCGGCGACTCCAGCAAGCG
>NC_041382.1:327338333-327373278 GCF_002162155.2 Triticum dicoccoides | reverse complement strand
GAGGCGGTGGCGGTGGGGTTAGGGTTAGGGTTTGGGGGCGGGGCGGCTTGGGCTGGCTCGGGCCTCGGGCGACACTATTTAAAGGCCCGGCCAGGCAGAGTCCTGGCCGGTTACGGCCCAAAGTCGGTTCGGATTTTTTTTAAAAGTTATGCTCCGAAAAAAACAAAAGGAATACTAAACGGACTCCAAAAATCCGGAAATAAATTTTTCCCGGCTTCTAAAATCAAGCTGCACAGGATGAACATTTATTTGGGGCCTAAATGCAATATTGAAAAACACACATTTTTCCTAAATTCAAATAAAATAGCAAATAAAACCAAAATAAAATCTTATTTGATTTTTTTATTAAATCCTCAATATTTCTTTAGTTTGGGAAAGTCATTTTATTCCCTCTCTCATATTTTGATAATATAAATAATTGAAGATAAAATAAATAAAATCAAATGATCCTATTTTCAAAATTTGAGAAAACTCAAATATGAAAATAACGAAATCCCCAACTCTCTCCGAGGGTCCTTGAGTTGCGTAGAATTTTCTAGGATCAACCAAAATGCAGTAAAAAAATGATATGCAAGGATGATCTAATGTATAACATTCCAAATTGAAAATTTGGGATGTTACATAAAAATAAAAATACCTAGACATACAGTAAAAATAGCCCTACAGCTATAAACTACAGGAACACTAGTTCCAACACTAATACAGTTTTATAAAATAATTTTGATGCAATAGGCCACTCAAACAACAATAAAACAATCAGATAAAATACTTTGGAGATTAAGAAAAATACCAGAACATATCAGATGAACTGGAAATAATATTCTGGACAATATGAACATTTTTTAAAATAGGGGAGAAGTCATGTTATCTCCACTCCAAATAAATTGCATTTTGTTGCATAATGATTTGAATATTCTGAAAAAGCAAATAATGCAATAAAATATGAGATGCACATGAATGATCTATTAACATCCTAATTTAGGAAAATTGGGATGCTACAAACCTACCCCCCCCCTTAAGATGAATCTCACCCTCGAGATTCGGGCTGGCTACCAAATAGGTCTGGGTGATCCTGCCTGAGATCTTCCTCTCGTTCCGAGGTAGCTTCCTCCTCGATGTGATGATCCCACTGAACCTTGCATAACTTAACTTTCTTTGTGCGAGTAGCTCTCTCTGTTGTGTCCAGAATCTTAATAGGCTTCTCCTCATATGTCAAATCACTCTCCAACTGAATTGCCTCAAGTGGCACTGTGTCCCCCAATGGAACATCCATCATCTCTGCATGGCACTTCTTCAACTGAGATACATGAGACACATTATGAACTCCAGACAAAGATTCTGGCAGCTCCAGCTGATAAGCTACCTCTCCTCTACGCTCCAAAATTTTGTAAGGCCCCACAAAACATGGTGCTAACTTTTTGATTCCAAACCTCTTAATTCCACGAAGTGGTGAAACTCTAAGATATGCACGATAGCCTACCTCATATGTCACCTCCTTATGATTTGCATCTGCATAACTCTTCTTTCTGGGCTGTGCTATCTTCAGTCTGTCACGAATCAACTTGACCTTCTCCTCAGCATCTCTGATCAAGGCTGGTCCAAAGAACTGACGCTCTCAAACCTCATCCCACATCAATGGTGTCCTACACTTTAAACCATACAATACCTCAAATGGTGCCATCTTCAGACTAGCTTGATAACTGTTATTATATGAGAAATCTGCATAAGGTAAATTATCATCCCAACTAGACCCATAGTCCAAAGCACAAGCTCTCAACATATCCTCCAAAATCTGGTTTACCCTCTCTGTCTGCCCATCTATCTGTGGATGGAAAGTTGTACTGAACTCCAGCTTGGTGACCAAGGATTCATGCAACTGACGCCAAAATTTGAATGTGAACTGAGTACCTCTATCAGACACTACCTTCCTTGGAACTCCATGCAGACAAACAATTTTAGACATATAAATCTTCGCTAACTGAGCACTGATATAAGTTATCTTTATCGGGATGAAGTGAGCAACTTTAGTCAAACGATCAACAACTACCCAAATAGAATCATAACCTGACCGAGTCCTGGGTAGACCTGTAATAAAATCCATACCAATCAAATCCCACTTCCAATCAGGTATATGCAATGGCTGTAACAAACCTGCTGGTCTCTGATGTTCTGCTTTAACCCTCTAGCACACATCACATGTTGCAATATATCCAAATATTTCCTCTTCAGGGTAGGCCACCAAAATCTTTCCCTCAAATCCAAATACATCTTAGTATTACATGTGTGAATAGAATAAGGTGAATAATGCACCTCCTGAAGAATCAACTTCCTGATATTTGTATCTTGAGGTACACAAATACACTTTTCAAACCATATGGCTCCAGGTTCATCCTCATGGAAACCTTCTGCTTTACCTTTAACCATATTCTGTTTTATCTCAGCAATCTCCTTATCACCCTTTTGAGCTTCTCTGATCCTGTCAAGCAAAGTAGGCTTTACCTCAAGTGTTGCCAAATATCCCTTAGGAACCATCTCCAACCTGAGATTCCTGAACTGCTCACATAACTCGGGTGGCATATTATCAATATTAATTGCATTAGCATGGCTCCTATGACTCAATGCATCAGCAACAACATTAGCCTTACCAGGATGATACTGCACATTCAAATCATAATCCTTAATGAGCTCCAACCATCTCCTCTGCCTGAGGTTCAAATCCTTCTGAGTAAAAATATACTTCAAGCTCTTATGATCAGTAAATATATCACAATGATTACCAATAAGATATGGCCTGAAAGTTTTCAATGCATGCACAACTGAGGCTAACTCCAAATCATGTGTAGGATAATTATGCCCATGATTCTTAAGCTGACATGAAGCATATGAAACAACTTTACCTTCCGGCATCAAAACACTCCCAAGTCCTTGACGAGAAGCATCACAATATACCTGGAAGTCCTTATGTATATCCGGCATAGTTAAGACTGGTGATGTAACCAAACGCTGCTTCAATTCCTGAAAACTGGCTTCACATTCATCAGTCCAAACAAATTTCTTCTCCTTCTTCAACAATTCAGTCATAGGCTTTGCAATCTTGGAAAAGTTCTCAATAAACCTCCTGTAGTAACCTGCAAGGCCCAGAAAGCTGCGAATCTCTCTAACTGGCGTAGGTGTCTCCCACTCTGTAACTGCAGCAACCTTAGATGGATCAACGACAACTCCATTTCCTGACACAACATGTCCAAGGAAAGCTACCTCATCCAGCCAAAACTCACATTTGCTGAACTTGGCATACAACTGATGTTCCCTCAATTTCTCCAATACCAAATGCAAATGTACCTCATGTTGTTGCTTATTCTTGGAGAACACCAATATATCATCAATGAAAACAACCACAAATTTATCCAACAACTCCATAAACACCTTGTTCATCATATTCATGAAGTATGCAGGAGCATTAGTCAATCCAAATGACATAACAGTATATTCATACAACCCATACCTCATAGTAAAAGCGGTCTTTGGAATATCTTGCTCATGAATCTTCAATTGATGATAACCAGAACGAAGATCAATCTTAGAAAATACAGTAGCTCCCTCCAACTGGTCAAATAGATCATTTATCATGGGCAAAGGATACTTATTATTAATGGTTACATCATTCAAAGAACGATAATCAACACACATCCTCAAAGTCCCATCCTTCTCCACAAACAAAACTGGAGCTCCCCAAGGTGATGAACTTGGGCGAATAAATCCTTGTGCCTGCAATTCTCTTATCTGCTTCTTCAATTGCTCCAACTCTTGAGGAGGCATTCTATACGGTCTCTTTGCAATAGGTCCAGTGCCTGGTATTAAATCAATAAGAAACTCAATATCTCTATCTGGTGGCATACCTGGAAACTCCTCTAGAAACACATCTGGGTAATCCCTCACAACTAGCACCTCTTCCAGGCTACCCCCCTTAAGAGAGTTCACCTGCACCTGATTACACTTATACTTACACACATATTTGATCCTCTTCCCTCTGGTGCACTGAGAGTAATATATCGACTGGCACAATCAATACGACCTTCATATAACTGCAACCAATCCATACCCAAAATAATATCCAGACCTTGTGACTTCAATATAATCAAATCTGTAGAAAACTCATGCTTCCCAATAGACAAAGTCAACTGATGACAACCAACACCTGGTATCATCTCAGCTCCTGGGGAACTCACTCTAATAGGCATACTAACTGTTTTGGTTGGCAATCCATGTTTATCAACAAATACCCTCGAAATAAATGAATCTGATGCACCAGTATCAGAAAGAACAAGTGTAGGTATTGAATTAATCAAGAACTTACCAATCACTGCATCAGGTTCATTGTAAACCTCCTCCACATTAACATGATTTATATGACCCTTTTGGAAGGGGTTTGGCTTGCTGGATCCTGAGTACATCGCCCCCCGGCATTCTGTGGCATAGTGCCCCATAGCCTTACACCTGAAGCACTGCACCTGACTCAGATCCCTTGGCGCCCGTGTAACCTGGTGGTTCTGGTTATTATTCCCTCCATTGCCATTACCATTACCATTACCTCTTCCATTGCCATTGTTACTCTTGTGCCCATTGTGATGATGGTGACCATTATGGTTGTGGGCATTCCCTCTATGATGATTATGATCATTACCTCCATGATGATTATGCCCATTACCTCCATTACCATGATATGAAGTGTGTGGCTTCTGTTGTGGTCCTGAATTATACTTGTTGTTGTTGTTGTTGTACTTCCTCTTGCGATTCTCTATGGCAAGTTGCTTTCCCTCCAGCACAATAGCCTTATCAATCAGGTCCTGACAATTCCTAAAAGTGGCCACTGTCAACTGAAGGCTCAACTCATCGTTTAGGCCCTCCAAGAATTTCTACTGCCTAGTTGCATCAGTGTTAACATCACTAGGAGCATAACGTGCAAGATTATTAAATTCCTCCACATAAGCATTAACTGTGCGACCCCCCTGGCGCAAACTATGAAACTCCTTTTTCAGACTCATAGCACCAGCAGACACATGTGCAGCACGAAAAGCTTCCCGAAACTGTACCCAAGTGATACTAGCAATGAGATAAGTGACCAAGTTGTTGTCCCACCAAGCTGCGGGAGGACCCTCCAACAAATGTGAGGCAAACCTCACCCTCTCTACATATGTGCATCCAACCGTCTCCAGGTTCCTATTGACTGCACGGAGCCAATCATCAGCCACAATAGGTTCAGGGGAACTGGAGAACCTCTAAGGATTCAACCTCAAGAACCTAGTAAGCATATCCACAAGTGGCGGTGGCGGTGGATTGTTGTTGTTATTGTTGTTGTTCTGGTTCTGAGCAAGCAACTGGATCAACTGGGCATGTCCCTCAATAACCTGCTGTATGTATGGTGGTACTTCATTGCCATTGGTGTCTCCTCCTGCAGCAGTGCGCCTAGTGTCATACCTCGACGGCATCTGGTGGGCAAGAATAGAAGAGTTATAGATATAATAGGGCCAAAGACTATGTATTTATAAATATATTCTACCCATATGCATAATATGATCAAGCCAACAAAAACACAACAACAAATATCACCACAAACAAACAACAAACAATACAATGATATTATATATATATATATATATATATATATATATATATATATATATATATATATATATATATTCATAGTCGAATAATTTCAACAAGATATAATTTACAAAACAAGCTACCAACTAATATCTTCATACCACGAAAGTGGGCATAATCAGATATGCTAACACGATAACGTTGCAACATAAAACAAACATGAATGGTGGTCTCATCACTAGTTCCTACTTAACTGTTCAAGATACTTGAGGGGGTAAACTAATAAACAGCTAGTTTATAAAATAATTTTCACTCCTATGGCTTTCCTAATCCATTTTCTAGGGTCACATCCTACATTCAACACACTGCTCTGATACCATCTGTAATGACCAAACCTCGAAGGATTTGAGTCTCTGTGCTTACCGTGCTAGTCCCTGGATCAAACTCGCTAGCACACACTGTATAGATGAATACCAAAATAGCAAGTGCATCATTTATTACAATGTATGATCAAGAGTATATAAAATAAAACAATCTAAATTGCACTTGGCTAGCTTTATTCAATCAAACAATGGAAAGTAGTCGAAAATAACGATGAGTCCCATCATAGCCCACTAGCGATGCTGAGTGCAGACTCACGATCCTAACGATACCTTACTCTTCGTATGAATATCGTGCAACATGAGAGTTGTAGCCATATAGGTCAATACTTTGAATGTATTGGCAAGTTACATAGGAGTAATAATAAAGCAGTCCTACATGTATATGCATAGTATAACAAAAGGAAGGCTTGAGGGTTTATTTTTGCAGAAAGTTGATTTTATCCTAATAACTAGATAATAGTCAAATTTTTATTTAGTTTGTTTATTACTACAATTATATACGCAACATTGAATTGGCAGCTCCAATTCCAACCTACCCATTATTAAGTTGCCCAACAAATTTATTAAGTGTCACATCTGTCAGGATCATCCAACAACTGTAATGGCATAGTGGCTCAAATTTGCCCATAACCGGGGGCATGGCTAATTATGATTAGTTTTAATACTCTGCACAGTTCAGTACGCTTTACCCACTGGACCTAATCCGAAGATTGAGACGAAGTCTTTCAGAAGAGGTTCCCTTAACCACCTGACGGCCACATCCCACCTACATATGCTACATCTATCGACACTGTTTGGGCCAAGGTTCCAACAACTGATCAACTAAGCCAGAGCCCATATAGCTAGTGACCGCACATGGAACCTACTAGTCACTAAGTTTGTCTGATCTTTTTGAACCTGGGCGGCATTCCACTTAGGGTGCACTCTCATGAGCGCATGGCCTTAGAAAAGGTGCTAGACCCCATGATGCCTTCCCTCAACACCAAGCAATACCACTTCTGCCCAGAGGTGAGTAAAATCCTGAGTTACTACTCAATTTGTTAAATATATAATCCTCACATAAGCTCAATGAATACTCGAACCACCCCCGTCTACAAAGCATAGCAAAACTACAACTACCATGATCTGCAATGACGGGAGATAGCTCAACAATATAGCAAAATAATATAATAATCCTATACAAGCATATATTCATAGTGTGATATAACTACATGCATAGAAAACAATAGGTAAAGGATGATCAACATGTAACTTGCCTTGGTTCAGGTTCAGAAAGTCACACTCCTGACAATAGTTCGCGTCGCACTCCGGACAATCTGCATGTTCCACAATATCAACAATCAATCATCAAACACAAATAGAACAAAAACAGAAGCAACAACAAGAAAACTAATTCAAAAATCCAAAACAGCAGCATAACAGCATGTACAAAACATCTAAATTGTACTACGGTCACAATGCAAAAAGAATCACTCAATTCCGATAAACGGTTTGAAAGTTACGGCCTCCGGAAGGTTTATTTCAAATTCAAATGAATTCAGATTTGAAAAGTGCAAACATGAGAATTTTTGGTACTGTGATAATGTGCTAGTTTTTGTGAGTGCATAGGATAAAGAATTACCTAAATTGAACACATATACTAAAACATATAGCCAATGGAAATTTTAGGTGAAAAACTAAAAAGAACAGAAACCAACAGAAATCTCCTGGGCGTTTACTGTGCGGCATTGTAGCTACTCTTGTAGCAACTGCCACGTGGTAGTGCGGAATTGGTCGACGAACTCATGTGCGCGTGTGTTCACCAGAAAAAACAGAGGAACGGCGGCGACGGTCGGGCGTCGGCGGTGGTGACTCTGTGGTGGGTCTCCGGCGAAGACGAGGTGACGGGCGGGTGTGGTGTCGAGCGGCGGAGGTGGTGGTGGTGTTCAATGGTGGCGGGGCATCCTCCGCGGGCGGCGGTGACGACGTGAACAACCGC
The DNA here is from genome assembly GCF_002162155.2 of Triticum dicoccoides. Classification (NCBI taxonomy): domain Eukaryota; kingdom Viridiplantae; phylum Streptophyta; class Magnoliopsida; order Poales; family Poaceae; genus Triticum; species Triticum dicoccoides. Next base: position 327,365,316 of record NC_041382.1, on the reverse strand, counting down.
TACTCCGGCGGCGGCGGTTGAGCTTGTTCCTCTCCCTCTGCTGCATTTATGGCCATGAGAAGGCGTCAGCGAGGCACGACTTCGAGGGGGAAAGGGAAGGGTTTAGGTGGAGCTGCTGTGGGTGATCTTACGGCGATGGCAAATGGCGGCGAACTCCGATGGCGTCAGCGAGATCCGTATTTCCCAAACAGTGTGTGTGGTCGAGGAAAACATCGGGACAGGATGGGCGGGGTCTCCCTAGGGTTCTACTCGCGCACGGTGCGTCGGATGCGCTCGAGGTGGACCCGGAGCACGAGCTCGAGTCGATCCCGGCGTGCGTGCGTGCGGCGTCCAACCGGGGAAGAAGAGTGGGGCGGAGCCCATGGATCAGCGGCTGAGGCGAGCTGGCAGATCGGGTGCGGGCGTGACGCGGATCGGGCGAGTCTGCAGCATGTACCGCTTCGGCAGTGGGTGGGTGGGCTGCGGTGGCTCAGGTTGGTGGGCCACGGCTGGCCGGCAGCTCTGTTGGGACATGTAGTGCGCTGTGCTGCGGTTTTCCTTTTTTTAAACACAAACCCCAACATCAAAATAAATAAAATAGAATGCACAATATAAAATCTAAATAAAAATACCTAGACACACAGTAAAAATAGCCCTACAGCTATAAACTACAGGAACACTAGTTCCAACACTAATGCATTTTTGTAAAATAATTTTGATGCAATATGCCACTCAAATAGCAATAAAACAATCAGATAAAATACTTTGGAGATTAAGAAAAATACCAGAACATATCAGATGAACTAGAAATAACATTCTGTACATTATGAACATTTTTTAAAATAGGGGAGAAGTCATGTTATCTCCACTCCAAATAAATTGCCTTTAGTTGCATAATGATTTGAATATTCTGAAAAAGCAAATAATGCAATAAAAATATGATATGCATATGAATGATCTATTAACATCCTAATTTAGGAAAATTGGGATGTTACATTCTCCCAATTTGGATATCATTGAAGATTTGTTCGACGGGGTGGTCTCTTGTGACTCTTGCTCTAACTCGTGAGAGCTTTTGTTTGGGTTGGGGTGGAACATCTTCTTCATCATCTTGTTCTTCCTTTTAGCCTTCTTCGTTGTTGACGTTGTCATTCTCTTGTCGAGGTGGAGAAGGAGGTTGATGAGGTTCATCTTGGTGTACTTCCTCGTTTTCTTCATCTTGGCATGTCCCACTTGTGGATGCCTCCGTGTTAATTTTTGGTTCACCTTATCGTGAGGTAGAAGCTTCCACTTGGACGGACGAGGTACTCTCCTTCAACTCCGTTGGACAAATCTTGCCAATAGGCAAGTCTTGGATTGCTTCTGAAGGATCTTTGTCTCCTACATCATTTGGCAATTGCTCTACTTGCGAGCCGTTAGATTCATCAAACTTCACATCTACCGTCTCTTCAACCTTTCGGGTGAAATTGTTGTAGACGCGGTTAGTGTGAGAGTTTGAGATATAACCGAGTAGGAAACCCTCATGAGATTTAGGAGCAAATTTAGAACGACAATGCTTATCAAGAATATAGCACTTTGAGCCGAATACTTGAAAGTATCCAACTTTGGGTTTGTTACCGATGAGAAGCTCGTATGCCGTCTTGCCGAGTAGCGTGCGAAGATACAAGCGATTTGTTGCATGACAAGCTGTCTCAACCGCTTCCGCCCAAAAGTCTTTTGGCATCTTGTACTCATCAAGCATCGTTCTCGCCATCTCAATAAGAGTCCGGTTCTTCCTCTCAACAACTCCATTTTATTGAGGCGCGTACGTAGCCGAGAACTCATGTGAAATCCCTTCTTCATCAAGAAAGGGATCCACATTTGCATTCTTGAACTCCGTTCCATTGTCGCTACGAACCTTCTTGATCTTCACTTCAAATTGATTTTGGGCCTTCTGAGCAAAGTTCTTGAAGATCTTTTGGACCTGCGATTTATCATCAAGAAAGAACACCCACGTAAATATTGAAAAAGCATTGACTATGGCTAGACCAAATGAGTTTCCACCAAGACTTTTATAGACATTGGGACCAAAAAGATCCATATGAAGTAGCTCGAGCGGTCTTCTCGTGGTCATGATGTTCTTCATGGGGTGACTTCCTCCAACTTGTTTTCCTGCTTGACAAGCACTGCACAGTCTATCCTTGTCAAAAATAACATCTTTCACTCCAAGTATATGATCACCTTTAATAAGCTTATCAAGATTTCGCATGCCCACATGACCTAACCTTCTATGCCACAACCAGCCTTTAGAAGATTTAGCAATTAAACAAGTTCTAGGTTGAGCCTTTTTAATGAAATCAACAATGTACAGATCACCTCTACGTATACCGGTAAAGACCATTTTATGATTATCTCTACGAAACACTTGGCAATCTACTTCAGTAAATAGGACATTGAAACCAAAGTCAGCAAGTCTAGATACGGAAAGTAGATTATAGCCAAGGGATTTAACGAGCATAACATTTTGTATGGAGCTATCATGTGAGATGGACACCTTACAAAGGCCAACCACCTTACCCTTTGAGTTATCACCAAAGGTGGCATACTTTCGAGGGCCGTTGTTTTCAGCAAGCTCACAAAACATATCCTTATCTCCGGTCATGTGATCGATACGTCCACTATCAAGAACCCATTCCTTTCCTCCAGCCATGTAGCCACGAAGGTTTGCCATAAGATCAAAATGTCCCATAGACTCATCGAGATCAAATTCACTATCATCATCCTCATCATAGTATCCATGTTCAACATCGTCTTATAATTGATCAATTCCTAGAGAGAGTGATTCATTAGATAGGTGATCATCACAATGTTCATCATTATGAATTCTAATGGCTTCGGAGATGATATTGCTAATGATTCCAACATCTCCTTTGGCACGCATGAGGTCGGTAAGCTCAAATAAACAATCACCAAACTTAGGATCATTGGAATTCATCTTACTCAAAGCAATAGACTTGTGAAGAATCTCATCTAAGTTTTGAAAGGAATAATTTGATCATTCCTCGGGAAATCTCCATATGGTGTAAGAACAATCAAGAGCAGGCAAGCTAGCAATCAAGTTTCTAGGCAATCCTCTAGTGATTAAATTGACAGTTCTAAGATTACGGATCATGTCAATAGACTCATCAACGATAGGATGCAAGGGGTCAACAAGGCACGCACAAGGAGTAGCAATGTACTTATTCAAGTGATATTCATTGAAAATCTCAAGCATCTCAATTTTCCACTCATGAAAGAACTCTCCATCAAGTACAGGCACTCTACGTCTAAGACTCCCCAACGTAGACCCATCCGTCTTCCTCCAATGGTGTTTAAACCAAAGCAATGGAGACTAAAGCTCTGATACCAATTGTAGGATCGAGAAGAGGTGTCTAGAGGGGGGTCATTAGACCCTCAACAAAGAAAAGTAGTAGTTTTTAATTTCTTTAAGTTAAGGTGGAGTTTTAGCACAAGTTTAAACATTCACGATGCATTTCAAGCAAGCATGGCAAGAGTATATGAGCAGCGGAAAGTAAAGCATGCAAGTTGCAAGAAAGCAAAAGGATGGGATTGGACTGTGCAAACGCAATTGGAGACATCAAAATTTTGGCGTGGTTCCGATAGGTGGTGCTATCATACATCCATGTTGATGGAGACTTCAACCCACGAAGGGTGTTGCGCGAGTCCAAGGAGGGCTCTACCCACGAAGGGGCCACGAAGAAGCAACCTTGTCTATCCCACCATGGCCATCGCCCACGAAGGACTTGCCTCACTTGGGTAGATCTTCACGAAGTAGGCGATCTCCTTGCCCCTACAAACTCCTTGGTTCAACTCCACAATCTTGACGGAGGCTCCCAAGTGACACCTAACCAATCTAGGAGACACCACTCTCCAAAAGTTAATAGATGGTGTGTTGATGATGAACTCCTTGCTCTTGTGCTTCAAATGATAGTCTCCCCAACACTCAACTCTCTCTCACAGATTTGGATATGGTGGAAAGATGATTTGAGTGGAAAGCAACTTGGGGAAGGCTAGAGATCAAGATTCTTGTGGTTGGAATGGAATATCTTGGTATCAACACATGAGTAGGTGGTTTTCTCTCAGAAAATGAATGGTGGAAGTGTAGGCATGTTCTGATGGCTTTCTTCACGAATGAAGAGTGGGTGGAGGGGTATATATAGCCTCCACACAAAATCTAACCATTACACACAATTCACCAAACTCGGTGGGACCGAATCATAAAACTCCATCACACTGTTTCAGTTCAAAATGTGAACGTTAGGATTTTCGGTGGGACCGATATGATCAACTCGGTGGGACCTATGTGCTAGGGTTAGGGTAAAACGTCAACTCGGTTTAACCGATTACATAAACTCAGTGGGACCGATTTTGGTAATAAGCAAAACAGAGAGTTGGTCAAGCAAACTCGGTGGGACCGATTGCATATCTCGGTGGGACCAAAATAATTGCAATAGGCAACAAAGAGTTTGCAAGCCCATCTCTATGTGACCGAGATCCCATCGGTGAGACCGAATTGATTAGGGTTTTTGGAAGTGGCTATGTCAAGTGAACTCGGTGGCGCCGGATAGATCAAATCGGTGGGGCCGAGTTTGACTTTAGGTTTAGGACATATGTGGATATGAGAAAGTGGTTGAGGGCTTTTGGAGCATATCACTTAGCATTTTGAGCAAGAACGCCATTAAGCCTAGGCTCGCCTTTTAATAGTATTGGCTTTTCCTATGGACTCAATGTGATCTTGGATCACTAAAATGAAAATGAAGAGTCATGAGCTTTGAGCTTTTGCCAATCTTCTGTCCTTAGCATCTTGAAGCGGTTCCACATCCTCTAGTCCAAGCCACTCCATTTCTGAACTCATCTGAAATATCTTGGTGAAAATATTAGTCCAACAAGAGATATGTTGACATTAATTACCAAAATCACCCAGGGAACACCAGTGCTTTAAGTGACTGCATCGCCAGTAGGGAAGGAGGGAAGCTCACCTCGCCTACGATGCATGCCCAGTAGCGCCGCCGCAGCTGGTCCCGTGATTTGGCTTCTCCTACCGCCCATTTGAATAGTTGCACCGGCTGCTCATGCCATTCCGCGGGCATGCGCGTTCTTTCCTCCGCAGTTGACTCCGTGAATATGATCTCTGCCATTTGCCCTAGCTCGAAATCAATGCGACGCTGCCAGATGCTCACATCCCTCAGCATCTCTCCCCTGAGATCGACTTGCGCCTCCGCCTTCTACTGCGCCAGGCACAGCTCCTTCGAACTTCTCTCCGCTTCCTCGATCCGATTTGCCCTTGCTGCCCACCACCTGAAACGCATGTCACACCCTAGCTAGTTCATGCATTAGAGTGCTTGCATCATGTTTAAATTATCATAAACTTGGAAATGGGGATGACAGAACCCCCAGCACCCCCCTGATAACAACTAGGGTTTACTAAAAATATTTTCAATGAACCTGAAATGCCCTTCTAAAATGTTCATCATCTTTGCCTTGGTCCTAAACCTCTAACAAAAATGATGCACAAATTTCTAGGTCATCCTAAGGTCACTGGATTAGTTTTTAGCTATTTGAATTTGGGCATTTAAATGCTAATAAATGTTTTAAATGCTCAAATAATCCTAAACTAAAATGATCCATGTTGGACTTATTCCAAACAGTGGCCATGTGAAGTTTGGTGATTTGTGAAAGTGCCTAACTATTTTTAGAAATGCCACAAACTTGTAGAAAATAAAACAAAACATTAAATAAAAGAGAGAAGAGCTTACCTGGCCGTAGCCCACCTGGCCTGCGCCGCCGTAGTCCTCGCAGCCACTGTTGTCCTCGCGCCGCCCCGTCGTGTCCGTGAGCTTCGCCGCCGTCCGCTTCGTCGAGCTAGCCGAGCCCCAAGCGCTCGCACGCCCTACGTCGTGTTCTTCAACCTCGCCTTCACCGAACGCCGCCGGAGATCCCCTTCGCCGTCACCGCCGCACCAGCTCGTCCCTGACCTCGCCGTCTGCTCCGCCGTGGTCGCCGTGAGCTCAACTACCTCCCCATCCTCTACGCTTGCCTTCTCGAGCGCCGCAGCAACCGCACCAAGCCCGGCCGCACCCGCCGCCGCCACCGCACGTCGCCGTCGTGGCCACAGCCACGCTGGCTCTAAACCGAGCACGCCATCTTCTTCACCGCACTCGCAGGAGCCCGTAGCACCGCTCCACGCTCCTCGCCGTGCCTCCTAGCGATGAGTTTGAGCTCGTCCGAGCTCCGGCCGCTGCTACGCTCGTCGTCGGCGTCGTTTCCGGCCACCCCAGCTCCACCCACTGCCACCACTCGGCGCGGCTCACTCCTAGCTACCCGTAGATGGTCTCCGCCGCCTTTTTGGTCGTCGGAGGACAAAACCCGCACCGCCCCGCCGCGTCTGGCCTCGCCGACGGCTAAACGCCGGTGAGTTTGACCCCGCTGACCCAATTTGACCTCGGGTGGGCCCAGTTTGATCCCCCCCAGGGTCACTGACGTGTGGGCCATGCCCCTGTTTAGTTTAGTGTTAGATTATTTAACGCTAATTAATTTAGTTAATGGGTTAACTCACTGACATGTGGGCCCATGACATAATTAACCTAGATTAGTGCTAATGTAACACTAACTAACTCTGTTAGTTAGTTGTTACACTGACATGTGGGTCCCAGCCGTCAAGTTTGACCTGGGCTGGCTCCTTTGACCGGCTAAGGTCACCCTGACGCAATGCTGACACAGTGATTCAATTACTGGATTTATTCTTACACAGGAAATTCCAGAAAATGTTCTAAACTTCAAAAATTCATAGAAATTAATCTGTAACTCCAAATGCAAAGATTTATACATGAAAAATGATCAGAAAAATCCAATTTTTCTATCTGTAATGGTTTCATGCATGTCAGAACACTTTAACCCTGCTGTTTAAGTAAAATAAGCTAATGCACTAATATGACCTCATGTCATGAGCTTATATTTGAATCTTTGATTTAAATGGACTCATACCCACCTTTTATAGAATGCATTAGCCAAAACAAAACCATATTGCCATGTCATAGCTTGCATCATATTGTTGCATATTGCCATGTGATGATTGTGTTCCGTTGTGTTCTTCGTGGTAGGTTCTGCCTCCGAGGATACCTTTGAATATCCGACTGAAGGGCAGTACCCTACTACTACTCCATCAGGCAAGCAACCCATTGATCATATCGATACAATCCCATGTTCTCGCTCCTGCTCTCATTTACTGCATTTAAGACAACAACGTTTCAAACTGCTGTGTGCTGCGGTTGTTGAATCCTTTTCCTCTGCATGACCTATCATTGCCACAATAACTAGATGAAACCCACTAGCATGTGTAGGAGTTGATTGAGCCATGTTTGTGTTTCCTACCTTGCTATGCCTACTATGCTTAGAGTTGTGTCAGGTCTGGTTCATCTGGGTGATGGGCTAGAGTGAAATGTTCATGTCGATAATGTGAGTGATGTGCTGAACATGATTTGGTAAAGGTATCGATGAGAGGTCATGTAGGAGTACAGGGTGGGTTGTTTCATTGGAACCGTCCTTAAGCATCGAGATCTGTATGTGTGATTTAAGAACCAGTTACTACCATGCATTGGGATCCTTAATTGACCCTCTCAGCTTCTTAACCACCCTAGTCCTCTATCCAAGAGTTGCAACTAGTTTCTGGTGTTTATAGGTATGTGTTGGCGGCCGTGCGTAGCACTGACCCTATGGGTGGGCTATGATGCGGTAGATACACAGTGGCACGGTGTATCGAGTCGCCTGTTTGGTGTCTCGGGAACCCTGTATACATCGTTTGGGGTCGTATGTGGAAACCTCGGCCGAACTCCCTGTGGATGGAACCTGGATAGGCGATGAACCTGGACTAGAGACATGAGTGTTTAGGTAGGCCGTGGCCGACACCCTCGTTGGGCTTCCGCTTGAAGGTTGCCGAGTACATGTCGTGTAAACAACGATAAGTGGTGAGAGCGTGTATGAAGAAGTACACCCCTGCAGGGTTAACATCATCTATTTGAATAGCCGCGTCCGTGGTAAAGGACTACTTGGTTGCCTATACAGTTCATACACAAGTAACTGGATACTCCTAAAAGCCACAAGACAAGTGTGAGTATCGTGGATGGCCCTTCCGTAGGATGACGAAGGAGGTTCCCCGGTAGTGTATTGTTGTGGTGAGTAGTGGACTCGTGTGCGCAAAACATTTACAAGTTGCTGTCTCGTAGGATAACTTAGCCAAGAGTCAAAGCTGGCTTGCTGCAATAACCCCACTATCCTTCTTGAGAATGTTGCATGTATAGTAGGATCTGTTGTAAGACTTGCTGAGTACCTTTGTACTCATGTTTGCTTAATTACTGTTGCAGAAGAGAACACCGCCCCCTTCGACGGGTTTTATGTAGATCTCGACGTTGATGAGTGACTTGCCACCCAGGTGGTGATCCCGAGCCGTGGAGGGCCTTGTAGATAGACAGGCTTCGTCAAGCCTTCTTGCTTTCTAGTTGTCTGTACTCAGACAAGTTTGCTTCCGCATGTGCTTGTATGTTTGTATGACTTGAGTGTCGGGTCGCGTGACCCCTACCTGTATGAACATATTATGTATGGCTCTCTGGAGCCTTCTGAATAAAGTACTTTGAGTTGTAGAGTTTTGTTGTGATGCCATGTTGTATTTACACATATCGAGCTTATTGTGTGTATGTTTGAAATGCTTGGTATGTGTGGGATCCAACAATCTAGTTGTTTATCCTTGGTAGCCTCTCTTATGGGGAAATGTAGTCTTGTGCTTCCATGAGCCATGGTAGTCCGCTACAGCCTGGTTTACCAGAGTCCTGCTAGCCCAGCACTACTGCTCCGGAACACTTGACTGGCCGACATGTGATTCACTTTGTTCCTGTGTCTGTCCCTTTGGGGAAATGTCACGCGGAGACATCCAGGGTCCTGTTAGCCTGCTACATCCCGGGTTCCCGGTGTCCTGTTAGCCCAGTTGCTACAGCCCGGATTCATGCGCTGTTGATCGACATGCTCGAGGTTGATTCATGTATGCATGTCCCTGTAAGTTAGTGCCACTTTGGGTTCACGACTAGTCATGTCGGCCCGGGTTCTCTGTCATATGGATGCTAGCGACACTATCATATACGTGAGCCAAAAGGCGCAAATGGTCCCGGGCCAGGGTAAGGCGACACCCATGGGAATACCGTGCGTGAGGCTGCAAAGTGATATGAGGTGTTACAGGCTAGATCAGTGTGACTTGGAATCGGGGTCCTGATAGTGTTGGCATCAGAGCTGGACTGCCTGTAGGTTCGTTAAGCCAAACTGGTCGATGTCGAGTCTAGAAATGCTTTAGTTATATGTAGGGGAATTGATTGTGGGAGGGAACGTAAGGCTCTTTTTACTCCTTTACCTTATGCCCTCTGATCTGAGTCATCCTCTTCTCTTCTACGTGGGTTAAGGACTAGGATCTCATCTTCTATCAGGTTCATGTGTTACTAATCCGTAGAATCTTAGGATTGTTGGTTCCAGGCCTCAGTTCAGTTTCTAATACTTTTAGTATGTTGTCAGTTGAACCAGAACCTTGATATGATGTTGTTGAGTGGTTTTGCCAACTGTTGTGAATGTCTCAAATCTTTTTCTAAGCATTTACAGCCGTTATGCTATCCGAATTCTCCTAGAAAATTCTAGTGCCTTTGCATTATTTTGTGCTTTCAGATGGCCACCCGCACCCAGAATCAGGTGGTTCATTTGACTCGATGCCTCGATGTACCTAGTCACACGGCCATGCTAGTCCGTGTGATGACCGAGGTGGGCTATCGACGGTATCCTGAATATACCATTGAGGAGCAATATCGAGACTTCAACCAAAGCCAATATCTTTGCACAGTCGGGATATACCCTTCCTATCCTTGAGCTACTGAATCCCTCCATTGTTCATATGGACTTGTGATTACCATCGAGATGTCCGTGCAGGACGCAGCTTACTCGATGATGACCATCATGCGAGCTAGACTTCCTTTGCTTCGGAACACTGAGTTCTGCTATATGCCAGCATCACTTCCTGGTGCAAGAGGCTATTACCAGGCTCTCTACACTGACTCCTCCCATGAGGATTCGCTACTCCGCAGCACCACAGAGATGCTTGAGGACAAGGACCGTGAGAATTGTGCCTTGCAAATGGAGCTTTTCAACAGTCGAGCTGATCACTGGGCCACTCTGACACAGTTTGCACCTGCCGTGCAGGCTGGGTATATGGACATGAGGGATTTGTACCCCGTGCGGTCCGGTCTGCCGGATCGTATGGACTGGCGTGATGTAGGAGGCATCACCCGACCCCGTGGGCCCCGTCTGCCACCGCTTGTTGGACCAAGGCCACATCCGAGTCCTTATGGACCGCAAGCTCCACAAAATCGATTGTTTCCAGATGATCATGTTCAGCTCCCAGGATATGGTGGTAATCTCTATGAAGATTACTACGGAGACATCTGAGTTGGTAGTTGGTAGTAGTTTCACTAGTATTGTAACGGTTGTATTTCCACAGTCCTGCGCGTCTGGTGGAATATGACTTAGTGTGTACTAAATTCCGGAGGTGTAGAAAAATAATGTATAGGAGCTTGGAATGCCTCTGATGAGATGTAATGTTCCTCACCATAGTTTTACTTGAGCCTGGGCTTGTACTAAACTATATATGGTGTGTATGACCGATGGTATATATATAGAGAGTGGCACTATTCTAATCCTGGGATCAGAATAACTATTTGGATCATGAAGCGCCCTATAAGGGCCGATCACATGTTCCCGAGATTCCAGAAAATGCTTACCCCAGAAAACGACCCAGTCCCGCACCTCCCGCAGTTCGCCCCCCGATTCCTCCTGCGATGAGCTCGCCGCCCCGCCATGGATCTGCCCCCTCCCCCGCGCCATGCCTCAAGATTCGGCAGCCGCGCCACCAACGACCCCCAGATCAGGCCGCCGCACCACCACCGGTCTTGGATCCGGCCACCGCGCCGCCTGCGTCTGCTCCTCCCTAGTCCGCCTCCATGCCCGCACAAGGGGATGCCAAGCCCCTTGTGCTCCTCCATCGGCAGCCACCGGAGGGCCTCCCGTGCACCTTCCCTTCCTCTCTTCTTCTCCTTCTCACTCACACCCTCTCTCTCTGTTCTCCGCAGGTACATGCCATGGTCATCATGGACAGCAGCCACACAGTAGGAGCTCGCCATCGAAGTACCCCGAGCACCGTTCGCCCCGAATCTGGCCGAGAACCGGACGAGGCAGAGCCCTCGCGCCTAGATCCGCCGTAGCCATGTAGAAGTTCGCCGCCGCCACCTCGGGTGGTTCAACTGACGTGCCCCGCTTCTGGCACCACCTGCCGGGACGACCACCACCCCTCCCTCATCTTGCTGCAGGTGACCTTCCTCCTCCTACTGAAGTTGACCTTCCTCCCTCCTGCTGCTTCCTCCTGCTGTCTTGGATGATTTAATTGCGTCGCATTCTGCTCGTTCAATTTTGCATCAGCGTATCACATAGAGAAGTTCGACCCAAACAATTGCTTCAGTTCGACGCCAATGAGAGCTCCTCATTTGTTCTGGCTATGGAATTATGCAGCCCCTGCTGGTTGCTACCATGCCAATGAGAGCTGATTGAAGCCTTTTTTTACACGTTTGTTGAGTAGCTGCGTTCAGAGAAGAAGCCATTCATACCATTTGTGGGTTGAGTCGTCGTCTGCTGTGTTCTGCATAGGGAGGAGGATAATATGGAGGGTGCATGTGGATAATGTCTGGATTTCATTAGATAAAACAAAGGAGGCCTCTCCTCTCAGTCCCGCTTTATATAGAAAGCTAAACCACACCATCTGCTGGGAGCCTGGGATTACCAACCATTGTATTGCTCTTCAACTGGTTATATTCGACCCCATTGTTTATTTATCCAAGTTAGGCCATGTGCATAGCCAGCATTGTCTAAGCACTGCAGTATGTTCCTCGTCCGAAGAGCGAGTTGTTGTGGCGACAGAAGGATCATTTCAGTTCTATTGCTTTATCTGGATCCTGATAGCATACTAACAACAGTATTGGTCTTTCTTCTGTCTTGAACAGATGGAGTTCTGCATCTGCCTGCTGCTCACCATCCTCGGCTACATCCCCGGCATCATCTACGCGGTCTACATGCTCGTCGCGCTCGGCTCGGAGGAGCGTGACAGGGACTACGACACCCTTGCCTGATAATCCTGCAACAGTTTGTGATTGTGTGATGAACCGCTTGCCCAGTTGTGAATTGACTTCGTGTGTTTCCATCTGGACTATCTGGCATGCCTTTTTTATGTCAATCTGTAAATGCTTAAACCGTCCTCTGGTTTCCCCATCCTGTAATTATGATACAACCGAATATTTAAGCTCCTAAGATTTATGCCAGTGGTTACGTGAATTGGTGAGTAGGGTTATGTAACAGCAGTTACTATCTGAGGATTTCCTGCCACTGTCGTTGTGTGGCGATCTTTCTTCAGTCCGACTTAATTTTGTGTACTGTATGTATACTTTATTCCTGATGGGCACGGATTTTGCTTGATTTTTCTTTGCTTCTTTACTGATGGTGCTTCGATTCAGCGCCTCCTCTCGTTGGAATCTGATGCTCAGAATCAGCAACAAACAAAACTAACATTGATTCAATTCTGCACCGGCGTATCACATAGAGAAGTTCGACCCAAACAATCGCTTCAGTTCGACGTCGCAGCATGGTGCAGCTTTGTTATGCTATTTTCATGTTCTGACAAAAGATGTTTTTTTTTGTAGATTTGTACCCATAAAGTTCAAAAATATAACAGAGAGAAGCAGCATGTATGCGTGTGTGTGATGGTGAGGTTGACATTCAGAAAACATCATGGAGAGGTTCAAATTCTGTGTTTGCTATTTTCTATTTTGTGTTTTTGAAGTTCAAATTCTGGTATTGGAGAGGTTCAGTCCATCATGCGTGACAAGATCATTATTTTGAGATGAAAAAATGTTTCTCTTGCTCATCTCCCTACCCCCCATAGTACTCTACATGAGAACGGTGCAACATTCAAATATGTTTTCAAGTAAAGAAGAATGAAAAATATAATGTGAAGAATGAAAAACGTTGCTGCTCCTCTTCAAAACCAACTCAATAACATCGATCTAAAAAGCAGACGACCGCCTTCTGCTACTACCACCGACCGATGCTCGCTGCACAACGCACCGACGAGCCCCTGCACCCATGTTGCCATCTCAAAAAATGGATACAGAGAATGCACTGTTTGTCTTGTACTACTGTGCTCAATTTTTTATTTGTGAAGGTCAAGATGTTGTGTTCAAGAAGGACAAGTGTGCAGCAAGATCAAATAATTTAAACATGCTAGGAAAAACATGGGAGATTTGCGATTTTTTTGAACTCAAAGTGACAAACAAATTTAAAAGAGCACAAACAAAATTTAAGTCTAGAAAAATCACTTCAAAACATTAACAAGAAAAAGAATGTTATCTTTGTTCTCGAACGCAAAAACAAAATTTAAAAAAAGGAGCAGTTTGATGTTTATAGGAAATTCAGAGTTTCCTTATTATTAAATAATGAAAAAAAGAAGTTCAAAACTAAAAAAACAAGAAGTTTAAATTTTAAAAATAGAGCGGTTCAAAATTTAAAAAAAGGGATTTTCACCGTTTCTAAATAGAAAAATTCTAGAAGTTCTATTTTAAATAACAGACCGGTTCAATTTTTGAAAATAGAATAGTTCAATGTATATGAAAAACTTCAGATTTTACTCGTTACTAAATAATAACGAGTGAAATTCAAGTAGACATGCCGAGAAGTTCAAGTTCTTCACGCGGTGCATTTTCGAAGAATCTGTTTCGCGATAAAAGCAGAATGAATGATCTTGCCGTGTTCGAAATTACTTGAAAATGGCTAGAAATCAGAGAAAACAATCAACATGAAAAAGTTTCGCATTTTCCATAGCTTTTCAATGGTATATTATTTTCCACATTCCGATAAAGTTTGTAGAAATTATGGGAAAATACGTTTTTATGAAACTTGTACCGTTTTCTAAATTACTCTTAAACTGTTCAAAATTAGAAAAAACATTCAACATGGAAAAGTAGCGCATTTTCATAAGCTTTCCAACGCCATATCATTTGACTCAATTTGATTAGCCATTTAGAAATGACATCAAAAATACGGACACGGCTATTCGGTTTACAAAATTTTACGATTATCCAAATTACTCTTTAATCATAGGGAATTGGAGAAAACTATCAACATGTGGAAGGAGCGGTTTTGCAGCAGCTTTCCAACGTCATATTATTTACCTCATTCTGATAAACGGTTTAGAAATGCGATCGAAAATACTATTCACATTTTTTTTGTGAAGAAAAAACATTTTTCAAAACTGCTCTTAAACCGCTTACATTTTGCCAAAAATTTAACTTGGGTCATGATACTCGTGTCCATAGCTTTCCAACGATATACCGCAAGCCCCATTTGGGCAATGTTGGCGGAAGTTCAACCTAGCACTGGAGGAAGTTCAGGTGGAACAACTCAGGCAGTAAAATTGCAAAAAACGCAAGTTCATCACACCCCAAAGAGAAAAATCCGATAACAAGCGAGTGACAGAAGTTCAAGGGAAAAACAACGGGAAGTTCAACTACTACACGGAATGCGTTTCAGGTGAGAATAAAAGAATGTAAAACTAAAAGCCTAAAATGTTTGTTGCAAGAAGTTCATGTGCTTCTCCGAGTGAAGTTCGAGAACTCTAGTGTGAGACGTCCGACCTTCAATTACATGTAAAAAACAGAGTGAAGTTCAAACAGACATGCCACAGAAGTTCAACTACTTCATGTAGTGCATTTCCATTTGCGATGAACGCTGAAATCATGATCTCGCCATTGAAGTTTTTTCAAAAAATTATTGTGAGAGAGGTTTGTACAGAAGGAATATCATTTGTGTAACACCGATGAATGGGTGAAAAATTACAAACAAAAATACGCGACAGAAGTTCAACGTGAAAACAGAAGGAAGTTCAACCACTACGCTAAATGAATTTCGGATGAAAATGTTTTAAACCGTCGCGAGTATGAAAAAAATGATCAAGACGGAAAAGTTGCGTGTTTACAGCAGCTTTCCATTGGTGTTTCACTTGCTCAATTTTGGTGAGTGGATGAAGAGCTACGAGCTGTGGATGGAGAGCTGCGAGCAAAAAAAATACGTGAAAAACAGAGTGAAGTTCAGGTGCGCACGCCGAGAAGTTCAAGTTCTTCACGCGGTGCATTTTCGACAATCTGTTTTGCGAAAAAGGCAGAACGAATGATCTCGCCGTTTCCGAAATTACTTGAAAACGGCTAGGAATCAGAGAAAACCATCAACATGAAAAAGTTTCGCATTTTCCGTAGCTTTTCAACGGTATATTATTCGCATCATTCCGATAAAGTTCGTACAAAATACGGCAAAAGTATGTTTTCTGCCATTTTTAAATTGACTTAAAACCGTAAGGAATTGGGATAAATAATATATACCAAAAAGTTTCATATTTCCTCAAGCTTTCCAACACCATATCATTTGCTGCATTCCGACCTACGATTGAAAACTTATCTCGAAAATACGAACTCGGTGGAACTTGTACCGTTTTCTAAATTACTTTTAAACTGTTGAAAATTAGAAAACACTTTTAACATGGAAAATAGCGCATTTTCATAAGCTTTGCAACCCCATATCATTTGCCTCAATTGGATTAGCCGTTTAGAAATGGCATCAAAAATACGAACTCGGCTGTTCGGTTTGCGAATTTTTACGATTTTCCAAATTACTCTTTAACCATAGGGAATTAGAGAAAACTTTCAACATATGGAAGGAGCGGTTTTTCAGCAGCTTTCCAATGCCATATTATTTGCCTCATTCCGATAAACGGTTTGGAAACGCGATCAAAAATACGATTCACATTTTTTGTATGAAGAAAAAACGATTTTCAAAACTGCTCTTAAACAACTTACATTTTGCCAAAAATTTAAGTTGGGTCATGATATCATGTCCATAGCTTTCCAATGGTATATGGCAAGCCCCATTTGGGCAATGTTGGCGAAAGTTCAACCTAGCACTCGGGGAAGTTCAACGTACTACTGTCGGGGCAGGTCAGGTTGTGATCAGAATATTATTCTCATCCCGTGATCAGGATAGTGTTTATGTATATGTGTGTGTGTGTGTGTGTGTGTATATGGAAGTTTCTGTATTACCATATCATACGGATGAACATCTCTGCATTCTGTGTCATCCATTACATTCTGCATTCTTATGCCACGGTTTTTCCATCCTTGTCTAAACCATTGTTTTGATTTCCTAGGATGGTGAACACCCGAAGCATCCCTGTTGTTCAGGAGCAAGGTGAAGCCAGTGGAGCTAGGGATGGGAATCTGCCCCATCCACCTTCCTTGGCTGAAGTCATGTTGGAGGCAGAAAGGAATAAACACGAGAACAACCGGTTGTTAGAACGCATCGAGCAGAATACTGCATGTTCCCAAAGGAATGACTTGGTGTCTCTCAATGATTTCATCAAGCTGACTCCACCAACCTTCCATCATTCTGTCGAGCCTCTCGATGCGGATGATTGGCTTCACAGCATTACCCATAAGCTACGTTCTACACGCGTAGCCGAAGCTGACAAAGTCACTTACGCTGCTTATTGCCTTGAGGGCCCTGCTAGCTTTTGGTGGGAAAACTATGAGGCTATGCGCCCAGCCGGCCAGGTTACCACTTGGGATGAATTTAGCATGGCTTTCCGTGAACACCACATTCCGAAGGGTCTTATGGATCGCAAGAGAGACGAATTTTGGAACTTCACCCAAGGCAGACTGACCATGGACGCCTACAGCCGTGAGTTTGGGAACTTGGCACATTATGCACCTGAGGAAGTGTCCACTGACGCCAAGAAGCAGGCGAGGTTCCAGAAGGTACTTAGCCCCGAGCTTCGCCGTGACCTCCGTTTGCACGAGTGCAGCTCCTTCCAGAAGCTTGTGAACAAAGCCATCAGTGCTGAGACCGGTCAGACTGACTTTGAAGCTACACATAAGCATTCCCGTGATTTTGGTTCTTCATCCGGCTCTGGTTCTCAGAAGCGCCGGGTGTGGATTCCAAACACAACTCTGCCACCCAGGTTCACTCCGAGGCCATCCTATGAGGCGCCTCGCCCAACCCAGCAGTATACACCGACTAAGGCTTATGGTGGACCGGCCGCCAATGCTACTCCATGCACCAACACTGTGACATGCTTCAAGTGCGGAGAGCCGGGTCACTACAGTCGAGAGTGCCCCGGAACAACAACCCTAACCAGTCTGGAAAGTCCGTTGGCCGTGGTAAGCCAGCGGGAAAGGTGTATTATGCCAAGCCAGCCACCACTGCATGTGGCCATGTTAACTATGTCTCGGCAGAGGAGGCTCATGATGATCCTAACGTCGTCCTTGGTACGCTCCTTGTTAACTGCCATCCGGCATCTGTTCTTTTCGATACTGGAGCATCTCATTCATTCATATCTGAGAGCTATGCTCGATTGCATAACACCACATTTTGTGACATGCCCACTCCCATGGTAACTCAAACTCCAGGTTCCAAATGGCAAACTTCTAGAGTAAGCCATGGGAATGAAATTCTTGTCGATAGACTTGTCTTCCTTGCATCCTTAATAGCTCTCAAGTCCTCGGACATAAATATCATCTTAGGTATGGACTGGATGTCAGCCCATTATGCTAAGATTGATTGTGCCACTAGAACTGTTCAACTTACTCACCCATCGGGCAAGACAGTCAATGTCTTAACTCGAGCGGCCAAGCGTCAACTCTACTCCCTAAATGCCAGCCCTCTTCCAGACCTTGAAGATATTCCGATAGTACGTGACTTCCCGGATGTCTTTCCAGAGGAATTGCCAGGTGTTCCACCTGACAGGGATGTCGAGTTCATGATAGACCTTGTATCAGGAACCGTTCCAATCTCTAGAAGACCCTATAAGATGGCACCCCTAGAACTAGCCGAACTTAAGAAACAACTCGATGAGTCCTTGAAAAAGGGTTTCATCTGGCCTAGTTCTTCTCCATGGTCGTCAAGAAGAAAGATGGTACGGATCGGATGGTTGTAGATTATCGACCCGTCAACTTGGTTACCATAAAGAACAAGTATCCCCTCCCCAGGATTAACGATCTGTATGATCAGCTCGTTGGATCCTCAGTCTTCTCCAAAATGGATTTGAGGTTGGGCTACCATCAAATCAAAATCAAAAATGGGGACATTCCCAAAACGGCCTTTGTTACTCATTATGGCCAATATGAGTACACCGTCATGTCCTTTAGTTTAACCAATGCCCCAGCCACCTTCTCTCGGTTAATGAACTCGATTTTCATGGAGTATTTGGATAAATTCGTCATGGTATACCTCGATGATATGCTCATCTACTCCAAGAATGAGTAAGATCATACCAAACATCTAAGGCTAGTATTGACGAAACTTCGAGAGCATCTCCTTTATGCCAAATTCTCCAAATGTGAATTTTGGTTGCCAGAAGTGACCTACCTAGGCCATGTAATCTCTGGTAAGGGTATTGCTCTCAATCCCGAGCGAGTTCAATCTGTCCTTGATTGCACTCCACCTGAAATGGTCAAGCAAGTTTGGAGTTTCCTTGGCTTAGCGAGATACTGTCGCCGCTTTGTCGAGAATTTCTCCAAAGTTGCTAAACCTCTAACTGAAATCCTCGAGAAAGATAAAAAGTTCGAGTGGACCCCACAGTGCGAGTTCAGCTTTCAGGAACTGAAAAGACACCTGACATCTGCTCTCGTACTGGTACTACCAGATTTCTCCAAGGACTTTATTATCTATTGCGATGCCTCGCGACAAGTACTAGGTTGCATAATCATGCAAGATCGTCATGTAATTGCCTATGCTTCACGGCAGTTACACCCACACGAGGAAAACTATCCCACACATGATCTAGAGCTTGCAGCTGTAGTCCATGCACTTAAAACCTGGCGACATTACCTTCTCGGTAATCATTGTGAGATCTTTACCGATCACCAAAGTCTGAAATATATTTTCACCCAACCGGATTTGAATCTCAGGTAAAGACGTTGGGTCGAGTTGATCTCAGATTACGACTTAGGGATAACTTACACACCGGGAAAAGCCAATGTTATGGCTGATGCACTAAGTCGTAAATCCTATTGTAACAACCTAATGTTACAACAAGGTCAACCACTTCTCCATGAGGAATTTCGGAAGCTTAATCTTCACATTGTTCCTCAAGGATTCCTATCTACCTTGGTGGCGAAACCGACCCTTATGGATCAGATCATAACCGCCCAGCGGTATGACAATGGGATATCTCGGATCAAGCAGAACATTGCTAGTGGAGCTGCTAAATGTTTCTCTATGAACGATCAAGGTGTTGTCTTCTTTGAGAACCGCCTAGTGGTTCCCAAGAAACAGCAACTACGGCAACTAATCCTTAAGGAAGCTCATGATTCTCCTCTCACCATTCATCCCGCTAGTACTAAAATGTATCAAGACCTACGCCAGAGGTTTTGGTGGACTAGGATGAAGAGAGAAATCGCTCAATATATTGCAAATTGCGACGTCTGTCGTCGTGTTAAAGCAGAGCATCAATAGCCTGCTGGCACCCTTCAACCTTTAGCTATTCCTGAATGCAAATGGGATAAAATTGGTATGGACTTCATCACCGGGTTTCCCAGGACCAAGAAAGGGAATAATGTTATTTTTGTTATCATCGATCGTCTTTCCAAAGTAGCCCACTTCCTACCTGTTCGGGAGAGTATAACCGCTAGCCAGCTAGCAGACCTGTATATCTCTCGAATAGTGTCTCTTCATGGTGTTCCATTGGAGATTAACTCAGACCGTGAAAGTCTCTTCACCTCTCGATTTTGGGTAAGTTTCCAAAATGCTACGGGGACTCGTATCTCCTTTAGCATCGGCTTCCACCCTCAATCAAGTGGTCAAGTAGAGCGAGTCAATGAAATTCTAGAAGATATGCTCTGAGTTTCTGTTATCTCATTCGGAATGGATTGGGAGAAATGCCTTCCCTTTGCCGAATTTGCTTATAACAATAGCTATCAATCTAGCTTGGGCAAAGCCCCTTTTGAAGTTCTCTATGGACGAAGGTGTTGAACGCCTCTTAACTGGTCAGAAACCGGGGAAAGACAACTCCTTGGCCCGGATATGATCCAGGAAGCAGAAGAGCAAGTTCGCATTATTCGTGAAAAGCTGAAAATAGCCCAATCCCGTCAAAAGAGCCAATATGATCATAAACATAAGGCCATGAATTTTGAAGTCGACGAGAAGGCTTACGTTCGGGTTACCCCTTTGAAGGGAACCCATCGATTCGGTCCCAAAGGCAAATTGGCTCCTCGTGACATTGGTCCTTTTCGCATTCTTGCCAAATGAGGAGAAGTTGCCTACCAATTGGAACTAACTTCGCATCTTTCCAGAGTTCATAATGTCTTGCACGTCTCTCAACTAAGGCGTTGCTTCTCGGATCCTATCCGTCGAGTGGACCACGAAACGCTTGATCTCCAAGATAATCTCACATACCGGGAATATCCCGTTCTTATCCTTAATCAAGCCGAGCGTAGCACTCGATGCCGTAACATCAAGTTTCTCAAGGTTCAATGGTCACACCATTCTGAGAAAGAAGCCACTTGGGAAAGGGAGGATCGTCTTCGACTTGAGTACCCCACCTTCTTCCCGTCAGACCCTAAATCTCGGGACGAGATTCTTTTGAGTGGGGGTGAGTTGTCACACCCTATCTAGTTCATGCATTAAAGTGCTTGCATCATGTTTAAATTATCAGAAACTTGGAAATGGGGATGACAGAACCCCCAGCACCCCCTGATAACAACTAGGGTTTACTAAAAATATTTTCAATGAACCTGAAATGCCCTTCTAAAATGTTCATCATCTTTGCCTTGGTCCTAAACCTCTGACAAAAATGATGCATAAATTTCTAGGTCATCCTAAGGTCACTGGATTAAATCTTTAGCTATTTGAATTTGGGCATTTAAATGCTAATGAATATTTTAAATGCTCAAATAATCCTACACTAAAATGTTCCATGTTGGACTTATTCCAAACAGTGGCCATGTGAAGTTTGGTGATTTTTGTAAGTGCCTAACTATTTTTAGAAATGCCACAAACTTAGAAAAAATAAAACAAAACATTAAATAAAAGAGAGAAGAGCTTACCTGGCTGTAGCCCACCTCCCGGCCCACCTGGCGGCCCAGCACTATGCTGGCCCATGCCACCCAGCTGCTTCTTCTTCGCCAGGCAGGCAGGAGGGACACCGCGACGCCGCCGAGCTCGCCACGGCGCCAGCTGCTTGCCGCTTGCCCCTGTTCGTGCTGGACAGCCTCCACGTCGCCCGCTCGACCGCCTGGACATCTCATTCTTCCCCCTGCTCCTCTCTCTCACCCTCTCCTCGCCATGGCCGACGCTGTCGCGCCTGCGCCGCCATAGTTCTTGCAGCCACCATCGTCCTCGCGCCGCCCCGTCGTGTCCCTGAGCTTTGCCGTCGTCCGCTTCGTCGAGCTAGCCGAGCCCCGAGCGCTCGCATGCCCTACACCGTCTTCTTTAACCTCGCCTTCACCGAACACCGCCAGAGATCCCCTTCGCCGTCACCGCCACACCAGCTCGTCCCCGACCTCGCCGTCTGCTCCGCCATGATCGCCGTAAGCTCAGCTGCCTCCCCATCCTCTCCGCTTGCCTTCTCGAGTGCCGCGGCGACCGCACCAAGTTCGGCCGCACCCGCCGCCGCCACCGCACGATGCCGTCGTGGCCACAGCCATGCTAGCTCGGAACCGAGCATGCCATCATCTTCACCGCACTCGCAGGAGCCCGTAGCATCGCTCCACGCTCCTCGCCGTGCCTCCTAGCGATGAGTTCAAGCTCCGGCCGCCGCCACGCTCGTCGCCGGCGTCATTTCCGGCCACCCCAGCTCCACCCACTGCCACCACTCGATGCGACTCACTCCTAGCTACCCACAGATGGTCTCGACCGCCTTTTTGGTCGTCGGAGGACAAAACCCGCACCGCCCCGCCATGTCTGGCCTCGCCGGCGGCTAAACGCCGGCGAGTTTGACCCCGCTGACCCAGTTTGACCTCGGGTAGGCCCAATTTGACCACCCAGGGTCACTAACGTGTGGGCCATGCCCCTGTTTAGTTTAGTGTTAGATTAGTTAACGCTAATTAATTTAGTTAATGGGTTGACTCACTGACATGTGGGCCCAGGCCCTAATTAACCTAGATTAGTGCTAACGTAACACTAACTAACTCTGTTAGTTAGTTGTTACACTGACATGTGGCTCCCAGCTGTCAGGTTTGACCTGGGCTGGCGCCTTTGACCAGCTGACGTCACCCTGACGCAATGCTGACGTAGTAATTCAATTACTGGATTTATTCTTAGACAGGAAATTCCGGAAAATGGTCTAAACTTCAAAAATTCATAGAAATTAATCTGTAACTCCAAATGCAAAGATTTATATATGAAAAATGATCAGAAAAATCCAATCTTTCCATTTGTAATTGTTTCATGCATGTCAGAACACTTTAACCTTGCTGTTTAAGTGAAACAAGCTAATGCACTAATATGACCTCATGTCATGAGCTTATATTTGAATCTTTGGTTTAAATGGACTCATACCCACCTATTTTAGAATGCATTAGCCAAAACACAACCATATTACCATGTCATAGCATGCATCATATTGTTGCATATTCCCCATGTGATGATTGTGTCCCGTTGTGTTCTTCGTGGTAGGTTCTGCCTCCGAGGAAACCTTCGAATATCCGACTGAAGGGCAGTACCCTACTACTACTCCATCAGGCAAGCAGCCCCATTGATCATATCGATACAATCCCATGTTCTTGCTCCTGCTCTCATTTACTGCATTCAAGACAACAACATTTCAAACTGCTGTGTGCTGCGGTAGTTGAACCCTTTTCCTCTGCATGACCTGTCATTGCCACAGTAACTAGATGAAACCCACTAGCATGTGTAGGAGTTGATTGAGTCATGTATGTGTTTTCTACCTTGCTATGCCTGCTATGCTTAGAGTTGTGTCAGGTCTGGTTCATCTGGGTGATGGGCTAGAGTGAAATGTTCATGTCGATAATGTGAGTGATGTGTTGAACATGATTTGGTAAAGGTATCGATGAGAGGTCATGTAGGAGTACATGGTGGGTTGTTTCATTGGAACCACCCTTAAGCACCGAGATCTGTATGTGTGATTTAAGAACCAGTTACTACCATGCATTGGGATCCTTAATTGACCCTCTCGACTTCTTAACCACCCTAGTCCTCTGTCCAGGAGTTTTAACTAGTTTCTGGTGTTTATAGGATATGTGTTGGCGGCCGTGCGTAGCGCTGACCCTAGGGGTGGGCTATGATGCGGTAGATACACCGTGGCACGGTGTGCCGAGTCACCCGTTGGTGTCTCGGGAACCCTATACACATCGTTCGGGGCCGTATGTGGAAACCTCGGCCGGACTCCCTGTGGATGGAACCTGGATAGCCGATGAACCTGGACTAGAGACTTGAGTGTTTAGGTAGGCCGTGGCCGACACCCTCGTTGGGCTTCCACTTGAAGGTTGTCGAGTACATGTCATCTAAATGACGATAAGTGGTGAGACCGTGTATGAAGAAGTACACCCCTGCAGGGTTAACATCATCTATTCGAATAGCCGCATCCACGGTAAAGGACTTCTTGGTTGCATATGCAGTTCATAGGCAAGTAAACGGATACTCCTAAAAGCCTCAAGACAAGTGTGAGTGTCGTGGATGGCCCTTCCGTAGGATGACAGAGGAGGTTCCATGGTAGTGTATTGTTGTGGTGAGTAGTGGACTCGTGTGCGCAAAACATTTACAAGTTGTTGTCTTGTAGGATAACTTAGCCAAGAGTCAAAGCTGGCTTGCTGCAATAACCCCACTATCCTTCTTGAGAATGTTGCATGTATAGTAGGATCTGTTGTAAGACTTGTTGAGTACCTTTTTACTCATGTTTGCTTAATTACTGTTGCAGAAGAGAACATCGCCCCCTCCAATGGGTTTTAGGTAGATCTCGACGTTGATGAGTGACTTGCCACCCAGGTGGTGATCCCGAGCCGTGGAGGGCCTTGTAGATAGACAGGCTTCGTCAAGCCTTCTTGATTTCTAGTTGTCTGTACTCAGACAAGTTTGCTTCCACATGTGCTTGTATGTTTGTATGACTTGAGTGTCGGGTCGCGTGACCCCTACCTGTATGAACATATTATGTATAGCTCTCTGGAGCCTTCTGAATAAAGTACTTTGAGTTGTAGAGTTTTCTTGTGATGCCATGTTGTATTTACACATATCGAGCATATTGTGTGTATGTTTGAAATGCTTGGTATGTGTGGCATCCGACAATCTAGTTGTTTATCCTTGGTAGCCTCTCTTATGGGGAAATGTAGTCTTGTGCTTCCATGAGCCATAGTAGTCTTCTACAGCCCGGTTCACCAGAGTCCTACTAGCCCAGCACTACTGCTCCGGAACACTTGACTGGCCGGCATGTGATTCACTTTGTTCCTCTGTCTGTCCCTTCGGGGAAATGTCACGCGGATACATTCGGAGTCCTGTTAGCCTGCTACAGCCCGGGTTCCCGGAGTCCTGTTAGCCCAGTTGCTACAGCCCGGATTCATACGTTGTTGACCGACATGCTCGAGGTTGACTCATGTATGCATGTCCCTGTAAGGTAGTGCCACTTTGGGTTCACGACTAGTCATGTCGGCCCGGGTTCTCAGTCATATGGATGCTAGCGACACTATCATATACGTGAGCCAAAATGCGCAGACGGTCCCGGGCCAGGGTAAGGCGACACCCGTGGGAATACCGTGCGTGAGGCCGCAAAGGGATATGAGGTGTTACAGGCTAGATCAGTGTGACTTGGAATCGGGGTCCTGACAATGCAGCCCTGCCATGTCTTCCGACACCACCGATCTATGATTCCAGAGCAATGGATCCCCTCTAAAACACATGTGGGTTTCGCTCAAAGGCAGCGGTGCTGCGAGCCGCAGCGAGACGGCAGCCTGTGGGATCCTGGGATCTAAGAGATTATCCATGGCGGGATACGGTGGGCGAGGCGGGGAGGCAAGCCTAGGCGCTGGGAGAGCCCTACAAAGCTAAGAAAAAGATAGAACTACTCCACTCCGTCCATATTTAAATACAAAGTCCACCAGCAATAGCACTGGCAAAAATTGATCATGCTGCTTGCATCCTGGATTATTGTCCCCCTTTTTGCCACTTTTTATGACATGCATAAATATTATGTTACTTAATAATATGGTCAAAAATTGGCACAAAATACGAAGGAGACCAATGGAAGTAGCAACCCATGATTTAACTACTCGCATGCACGCAGTGGAGTAGTAATGTCTTTCTCAACTACTTCCTCCCTCACGTCCACTCAATTTGCATGTGTTGTACTAATTGACCATCAATGAAGTGAAGGACTTTACAAACGTCAAATTATCACATGGGGTGGATCTTCGTACAAAAATGCGTCCCACCGTGTACCCGTGTGTGCGTGCGAGGGAATGAGTGTGTGCGTGCACATCTTCGCTTCATGCATGTACTACCAATGTGCCTGAGAGAGGACGAGTACATTCTTCTAGAACCAGCAGCACGTCACTATGATCAATCCACACAAGGAGGTCACGACAACGCCTCCACTTGTGCCACGTGGCTTCATGAACTGAAAGAGAGACACTATGTAGTGTGCCATTGGAATTCTATATGTGTTTTGCACATACTCGAAGTACTAGTAAGGTACACATGCATTGCACGCATCAGATTTGGCAACCGAATTATTAATAAATACCACAATATAGCATGTAAGCTTTGAGTCATATATGCGTCATGTAGACGTTCGTTTAATTGTTATAGTTTATCTCATTCCAAATTAATTAGTTTTTATAAAAAAATTAGGGCCTCTTTGATTCATAGGATTTCCAAATTGCGGGAATAGGAAAACATGGAATTAGAGTGGAATGTCGTCTTGAATCCTACATGGTTGTACGAGTGTTTGATTGTGCATAGAAAAAACGTAGGATTCTTTCAAAGAGGTTTGAGTGGATGGAAAGTTTCCTACTGAATCTAGTGCAAATGAATCCTATGAAAAAATTCTTATGGTTTACAATCCTACCAATCAAACAACCAAGATAGGAAAAAATCCTAAGGATTACAATCCTCCAAAATTCCTTTGAGAATCCTTTGAATCAAAGAAGCCCTTAATCTATTTTATGATTCATGGAATTGTGCGTTGTAAAGCATAAAGTAAAAAACAAATAATGGCAATTCAACTAAAAAAAGTTTGGCAGTTATGATATGGAAGATTCTAGAACAAAGGAGAAGAACTTGTGTTTTGAGGTTTGTGCATTATGCTTAAGTTCAACCATGGAGTCTGCTAGATTGTACATGTGGCAAAATCTGGCGGGGGGCTAGAAGATGGTGCGAGGGGCCAAGTGGAGGGAGACTATGAAGGAGTGCACAAGTGTGAGATCGATACTTAAAGAGAGGGGGTGAGAACGTGCGTTGTTGCGCACAGTGGCGGAGCCATGAAAAATAAATGAGCTAGGGGGCCAAGCATTGCTAATCCTTTATCAGGAGGGCTAATTCATCAACTTAAACCATTTTACCAGCAATTGATCTAATGATCACATTCATATTAGCCTCAATATATAGTGATGTTAGGGGGGGCAGGGCCCTTGCTGCCCCCTGTCTTCGCCACTATGCGCACGTCTGAGGGAAGAAGCAGAAGGCATGGATGATGAGAGGGGAACGTTGGATATATAACTAGTGTGGGTGTATTACCTATGTAATCCTATATATAGAGGTATAGATTGATCGATGTGTATGTGGGAAAGAGGGTGAGACCTCACTAGATATATAGATTGATCGATTTGTGTGGAAAACCGGGAAAGAC
>NC_041382.1:327305048-327338002 GCF_002162155.2 Triticum dicoccoides | reverse complement strand
ATTGGGGTATCTTAGAATATTAAATGAAGTATATTGAGAACAATAAAGAGGTATAATTAATGTGTATATGAGATGTATTGAGGGTGGGAGTACATACTCCCAGGAGTACAGAAGATGAGTCTTATATATATATATATATATATATATATATATATATATATATATATATATATATATATATAGACACACACACACACATAGAGGAACATCGATCGTTGTGCATGCACCTGAGAGATAAATAATGCCCAATATGATGAAGAGGGGGAGGTGTGTGTGTGTGTGTGGATGCATGCATGGGAGACCGACCTGAAGAAAAAGATTGCATGTGTGCGATGGATAATGTCGAGTGGTAGTGTGTGTGCATGCATGCATGAGAGAAAGTTAGTGGTACAATTATAAAGAGAAGACGACTGTGTGGGTGTAAAAGACTAGGTGAGGTCATAATCAATGTAAAGTTGAATTCAAATATTTGAATAAGAGATCATGATGTTTGAAACCCATGCATGCATGAATATAACTGAGATATGCGCATTGTGGTTTGCAGACGAGCATGATATACTATATACACATTGAACAAGGTCAGACTTATTTGAATTTGAGATACCAATGGCAGACATCGTTTGGCCACATTACATCCGTGCATGGACACACTATTCTAATTGGAGATGATGGGTGGCTTTCGCATCACACACACACACACACACACACATATATATATATATATATATATATATACCCCTATATATTATATTTTATATTTTTTATATACTGTGCGAATAACTTTAACTATGAAAGATGGTCATTGGATGAAGCTAATCCGATGGTGCGGGGATGGCAAATTCGAGCACTACTGGTCGTTGGATATCATCTACATTCCACCAGATTTTGCCACATGTACAATCTAGAAGGCTCCATGCTTGAACTTAAGCATAATGCACAAACCTCAAGACACAAGCACTTCTTCTTTGTTCTAGAATCTTTCGTATCATAATTGCCCAAATGTTTTTCTACATGATTTGCCATTATTTGTTTTTACTTTATGCTTTACAACGCACAATTCTATGAATCTTAAAATAGATTAGCTTTCTTATAAAAACTAGATGATTTTGAATGAAATGAACTATAAGAATTAAACGAACATCTACATCATGCATATATGACTCAAAGCTGACATGCTATAATGTGGTATTTATTCATAATTTGGTTGCCAAATCTTATACGTGTAATGCACGTGTACCTTACTAGTCTAAATGGTGTTTGTGTGTGTGTGTGTGTGTTGTGCGTGTTAAACACATTGTACGTAGTATCATACATGGTTTAGATTCCGAACATCTAGCTAGAGCATTCATGTACTATGATTTGAATTCAACATAAAATGGATACATATGTTTGAATTTGAGATCGTATGTACATGTAGTTCTTATTTATATAGGAATTTACTACTCCTATATTCATGCCATGTGTTGTGAAGATAATATTTAGATGGTTGTATAACTAACCCGAGTACAATCCCATTCAAACAGGGGAAATGTACTCAAATTTAGTCCATATGCTAGACACCACAAATTGTTTTTTTATTGTTGAGGGAATTCCAAATTGATTTGGTACTGTACACGTTATGTTTGTTGTCCCGATTTTTTTAGTTTTGTTGTTGTTGTATTTGAATGCATTTCTAGTAATATAGTAAAATGGGACATGGCTCTCTCTAGTGATGAGGTGTGAATTGTCTTTTTTTTGTACATGTTACGCTTGTTCTCCTGAAATTTCAAGCCGCGCCTTGTTATGCCAAAATTCCAAGCTAGCATCTTTGTCTATCGTGTTGGGAAACTCCCGCCTCTTGAACCCGCGCCTAGTTACCCCGAAATATTTAAGATATATCTTTGTCTCATTGTGCTCCGAAAACTCCCTCCATCTCAACCCGCGCCTTGCTATCCCAAAATTACAACGCGCGCAAAAACTCCCAGCTCTTGCAAACTCCCAACACACGAAATGCCCATGATACCCCTGAAACGAAAGAACCACATAGCTCAAATCAATGGGGGTACTTCCGTAACTTAGTCGATATTTCGGACAAGCACGTCCCTAAGCCATGGTTCCCTCCTCCCATCCCATCCGCACACCCATTCATACACCGAGGCCACGAAAACCTGTGCCCCACACCCTCCTCCATCCGCCACCCAGCCGGAGCCTCTTCCCCGACGACGTTGTCCACAGCAACACCTCGACGTCCCTCATCCACCGCACCAGATGAGGATCGGTCGTCGATCTCGTCATCCCTCCGGTTTAGCCACCCCGTCCTCCACCTCCAAGGAGCTGCCCCGACGTCCCCCTCGTCTTTCACGCCACCTCCATTCCCACACCGCCGTCTTCACCTGCACCACCGGAAGAGCAGAATCATCACCATTTCCTCGGACGAAGCTGAGGCCTAATCAACGCCACCAAAGAGGTTCTACACTAATCGCCTCATTTTCTTCTTGATTCGATCTCATGGTGCTGCCGGTGCTCGGTTCCGAGCCGACATGGCGCGACTCCACCTACGGCGGCATCGCTGGCCACTTCCTCTACGGGGTTGCTCCCTCGGCGGTGACGTCCACATCAGTAGGACCTGCTGGTGCTTTGGCTCTCGCTCGCGCTGCTGCTCTGCTCTTGCTCTCGGCCCCTTTCCTGGTTTGTTCTTGCTCTTGCTCATGCTGCTACTCTCGCTCTTTCTCTTGCTTGCGCTGCTGCTCTCGCTCTTGCTCTTGCTTGCGCTGCTGCTCCGATTTAGCTACACTTTAGTCGACTGAATTGACTTTTGGATCAGTCGGTTTTCAGGGAGGTGGGGGGCTCGCCGGAGTTAAGGAAGAACCAGCTGCAGTGGGGAGGGGGCTCATCGGAGAGGTACCCCACTATCTATCAGGGTGGGGATCGCCGAAGAAAAAGCTCGACACGGGGGGGCTAGAGAGACGGCTGGGGCGGCGGCGGACCGGCGATGGGGAGTGGTTTCGGGGCGGGAGGGGCGGCGCGCCGCCAGCTGCAGGTGGCGGGGGCCGGTGGTGGCTGGTGGCTCAGGGGGGTGGATGTTGAAGATGAACTGCAGGCCCTTAATTTCATATCCAATGGTTGGAAAATCGACTAACCAAAGATGAAAAAGTCAGTCGACTGGCATGTAGCCTCGCCCTGATGCTGCTACATGACCAGCTGCCCTGGCTCTTGCACGCGCTGCTGCTCTGGGTGCTGTTGCTACTGCTTTTCTGCTACTAGTGCATTCAGTTTGACAGCAAAATTCAGTTTCGACAGTTAAATTCAGTTTCGACAGTTAAATTCAGTTTTAACAGTTAAATTCAGTTTTGACAGTTAAGTTCAGAGATGAGTAGCTGATGTATTTTACATCTAGCACTTTGTGGTTATGTATTTTACGTCATTTATTGGAGATGCTATTAGAATTCCACTCAGGTTAACATTGTCTCTCTTGTCTTGCTTCAGCCTCACCATTGTACAACTCACCGGAGTTGCTCCAACGACGAAACCCTCCATCACAGCGGAGCAATACCCTGGTCTCCATCTCTAGACGCCTAAGATCTTCTTCCACTCCTCCGACAGCGAAATCAGCCGGAGCATCCTCACCGACCAACCCAATCATGTTGAGATTGAAATGGCTTCGCCAAAGAGGTTGTACACTTGTTGCATCTATTTTTTACTCTACATGTTATATATATTGTCCACTGAGCACACGTAGTAACGTGAAATACGATTAGTTTCTCCTACTATATGACAAACAGTGAGGTACCATGCAACTTAGCTATCTGCGATGGACTCTCTTGAATGTCATCATTATTTATCTCTGCGTGTTTGAGCTGTGCATTTGTAGATGGGCCTGGCAGTTGAGCTAGTAGGGCAGTGGCCTGGGTCCAAAGTAGTAGAAGTAGCACAAAAACATTTTTTGAGTGTAGGCTTTTCCCTGCTCAAGCCTGCCTACCAGAATCGCTAGTGCTTGAAAGGAAAAGTGAAGGAAAACCATAGGGATTGGAAAGTTTCCTATGGTACTACTATTCATCCATTTGGTTCAAAGGAATGGAGCAAAGGAAAACTATAGGATTTATTCCTTTAGTGTCTCCTTGAAAGAAAAACCGTAGGAATCTTAATATCCACTTGTCCTCCTTTTCAAATTCCTATTCATGAAGCACAAGACTAAGACATAGTAGCATAATAGCATTATAACCGTACATTTTTCTTGTGGTTTGACTTAATCTCACCATGCTTCTTTCAATCCTGTGATCTTCCAATTCTTGTGAACGAAACACCCAGATTGGCAGAAATCCTGTGTTTTTAAATTCTCTGTTTTGCACATGCATTCCTATCCTATTCCTATGTATTCCCTATCCCTGCATTGTTAGAATCCTCAAATTCAAACAAGCCCCTACACAATTACTTCTATTACAGATATGTGTCAAAGAAAACCTTGTGTGGTTTGTCCCGCTCCTGCTGCGCTGTGTTCCACCCCAGCTTCAGTTGCTCCAATGACGGAAGGGTTCACCACAGCAGGGATCCGCTCTCCAGACTTTCTTTCACAGCCTCAGATCTTCTTCCCCGCCGCCGGCAGCCACGATAATTGCATTACCATCATCAACTGAGCAGATGACCTTGAGGCTACATGAGTCCGCAAGAGAGGTCACACTCTTCCATGTTTGCTTACGTTATGCCTCGCTTAATATGATGACATGCTACTTTATCATCATGTTCACATATTAGACTCCAAGTCAGGTCCAAACTAATGCTGAAACTTGAGTTTTGAAATGGTTGTGGGGTACATATTGGGGCAGCAATCAGTACTATCTGTCTACTATCTGGTTAATCTCAGGTGTCTACTATGAGTTTCATGTTGGGTGCAAACAAACATTAAAGGAGCCATTATTTGTATTTTTTAACTAAAGCCATTATCTGCCTGCTATCATTGGTTTTGGGTTTATCCACAATTTGCTACCATCACTCTGGATTTGTGCATGCACTCCTTTCATATTCTCACTATGTTTTATTCCTATGCATGTCAGTTATTGTACACAATGGAACTGAACAAGTAGAGCAAAAGAGACGAGCCTTGCATGGCAATAAAATTTCATGCAGACGTCGCTCCATGGTGGGCGCAAAGGCAGCCCCCCCTCCACCCATTTCGGATTGTAATCAAGAGGAAGATAACTGTTCTGAGCGGGATTCAGAAGCAGAAGACCACTCCTATTTACCCCCTGAGGTCTTCGCTCTAAATTGGCATGCTGATGTTGTTAATATCATCCATATGGTGCCTTGCATTGCTTACTTTATACATCAAATATGTCATCTGCTTAGTTTAGACATGCTTTGTGTGAATGCCATCTGTTTAGTTTCTTTATCATATATGTGAATCATGTAATGCCATCTTGTTTAGCCAGGCATCCTATATGTGAATTTTGCAATGCCACCCTGGTTGGTCGGTCATCTTATATGCGAATTATATCATTCCATCATTTTTTGCCTATTTCAGAGTTTCGTGGAATTGCTGTTTTTGCCTATTTCAGAGTTTCGCAGAAAAAGAATATCAAACGGAGTCCAAACGGAATGAAACCTTCGCGAACGTGATTTTTGGACCGAACATGATCCAGGAGACTTGGACCCTACGTCAAGCAACCAACAGGGAAGCCACGAGGTAGGGGGCGCGCCTACCCCCCCCCCCAGGCGCGCCCTCCACCCTCATGGGGCCCCTGTTGCTCCACCGACATACTCCTTCCTCCTATATATACCTACGTACCCCCAAATGATCAGAGACGGAGCCAAAACCCTAATTCCACCGTCATAACTTTCTGTATCCACGAGATCCCATCTTGGGGCCTGTTCCGGAGCTCCACCGGAGGGGGCATCGATCACGGAGGGCTTCTACATCAACACCATAGCCTCTCCGATGAAGTGTGAGTAGTTTACCTTAGACCTTCAGGTCCATAGTTATTAGCTAGATGGCTTCTTCTCTCTTTTTGGATCTCAATACAATGTTCTCCCCCTCTCTTGTGGAGATCTATTCGATGTAATCTTCTTTTGCGGTGTGTTTGTTGAGACCGGTGAATTGTGGGTTTATGATCAAGTTTATCTATGAACAATATTTGAATCTTCTCTTAATTCTTTTATGTATGATTGGTTATCTTTGCAAGTCTCTTCGAATTATCAGTTTGGTTTGGCCTACTAGATTGATCTTTCTTGCAATGGGAGAAGTGCTTAGCTTTGGGCTCAATCTTGCGGTGTCCTTTCCCAGTGACAGTAGGGGTAGCAAGGGACGTATTGTATTGTTGCCATCGAGGATAACAAGATGGGGTTTTTATCATATTGCATTAATTTATTCCTCTACATCATGTCATCTTGCTTAAAGCGTTACTCTGTTCTTATGAACTTAATACTCTAGATGCATGCTGGATAGCGGTCGATGTGTGGTGTAATAGTAGTAGATGCAGGCAGGAATCGGTCTACTTGTCTTGGAGAAGTCAAAACTTTAAATATTGATGAACCCACTATTTTGGATTTCAAGGAATTTAATTATGACAATTGCTCTTTGATAGATTGTATTTCCTTTTTGCAATCCGTGCTAAATTCTCCTCATGCTTATAGTCAAAATAAAGCTATTACCGAACATATCGTTGATGCTTTGATGCAATCTTATGAAGAAAAACTTGAGTTGGAAGTTTCTATCCCTAGAAAACTTTATGATGAGTGGGAACCAACTATTAAAATTAAAATTAAAGATCATGAATGCTATGCTTTGTGTGATTTGGGTGCTAGTGTTTCCACGATTCCAAAGACTTCGTGTGATTTGTTAGGTTTCCGTGATTTTGATGATTGTTCTTTAAACTTGCACCTTGCGGATTCCACTATTAAGAAACCTATGGGAAGAATTAATGATGTTCTTATTGTTGCAAATAGGAACTATGTGCCCGTAGATTTTATTGTTCTTGACATAGATTGCAGTCCTTCATAGACCTTTCCTTAGAACGATTGGTGCAATTATTGATATGAAGGAAGGAAATATTAGATTACAATTTCCCTTAAGGAAAGGCACGGAACACTTTCCTAGAAATAAAATTAAATTACCTTATGAATCTATTATGAGATCCACTTATGGATTGCCTACCAAAGATGGCAATACCTAGATCTATTCTTGCTTTTTATGCCTAGCTAGGGGCGTTAAACGATAGCGCTTGTTGGGAGGCAACCCAATTTTATTTTTATTCCTTGATTTTTGCTCCTGTTTAGTAATAAAAAAATTATCTATCCTATGTTTTTGTTGTGTTTTTTGTGTTTAATTAGAGTTTGTGCCAAGTAGAACCGTTGAGAAGACTTAGGGAAAGTCTTGTTAATCTTGCTGTAAAAAACAGAAACTTTAGCGCTCACGAGTACTGCTGCCATTTTTATTTGGAAAGTGATATTTAGTTAATTATTTTTTCTGATTATTAATAGATAAATTCCTAACGTCCAGAAATTTATTTTAGAATTTTTAGGGTTACAGATCTTGCGCTAGCTACAGATTACTATAGACTGTTCTGTTTTTGACAGATTCTGTTTTTCGTGTGGTGTTTGCTTATTTTGATGAATCTATGGCTAGTAAAATAGTTTATAAACCATAGAGAAGTTGGAATACAGTAGGTTTAACACCAATATAAATAAATAATGAGTTCATTACAGTACCTTGAAGTGGTGTTTTGTTTTATTTCGCTAACGGAGCTCACAAGATTTTCTACTTTAAGTTTTGTGTTGTGAAGTTTTAAAGTTTTGGGTAAGGATTTGATGGATTATGGAACAAGGAGTGGCAAGAGACTAAGCTTGGGTATGCCCATGGCACTCCCAAGATAATCTAAGGACACCAAAAAGCCAAAGCTTGGGGATGCCCCGGAAGGCATCCCCTCTTTCGTCTACTTCCATTGGTAACTTTACTTGGAGCTATATTTTTAATCACCACATGATATGTGTTTTGCTTGGAGCATATTGTATGATTTGAGTCTTTGATTTTTAGTTTACCACAATCACCTTTGCTGTACACACCTTTTGAGAGAGACACGCATGATTCAGAAATTATTAAAATACTCTATGTGCTTCACTTATATCTTTTGAGTTATATAGTTTTGCTCTAGTACTTCACTTATATCTTTTAGAGCACGGTGGTGGATTTGTTTTATAGAAACTATTGATCTCTCATGATTTACTTAGATTATTTTGAGAGTCTTAAATAGCATGGTAATTTGCTTAAATAATCCTAATATGTTAGGTATTCAAGATTAGTAAAAACTTTCTTATGAGTGTTTTGAATACTAAGAGAAGTTTGATGCTTGATGATTGTTTTGAGATATGGAGGTAGTGATATTAAAGTTGTGCTAGTTGAGTAGTTGTCAAATTGAGAAATACTTGTGTTGAAGTTTGCAAGTCCCGTAGCATGCACGTATGGTAAACGTTATGTAACAAATTTGAAACATGAGGTGTTCTTTGATTGTCCTCCTTATGAGTGGCGGTCGGGGACGAGCGATGGTCTTTTCCTACCAATCTATCCCCCTAGGAGCATGCGCGTAGTGCTTGGTTTTTTATGACTTGTAGATTTTTGCAATAAGTATGTGAGTTATTTATGATTAATGTTGAGTCCATGGATTATACGCACTCTCACCTTTCCATCATTGCTAGCCTCTTCGGTACTGTGCATTGCCCTTTCTCACATTGAGAGTTGGTGCAAACTTCGTCGGTGCATCCAAACCCCGTGATATGATACACTCTTTCACACATAAACCTCCTTATATCTTCCTCAAAACAGCCACTGTACCTACCTATTATGGCATTTCCATAGCCATTCCGAGATATATTGCCATGCAACTTTCTAGCATCCCGTTTATCATGACACGTTCATCCTTGTCATATTGTTTAGCATGATCATGTAGTTGACATAGTATTTGTGGCAAAGCCACCGTTCATAATTCTTTCATACATGTCACTCTTGGTTCATTGCATATCCCGGTACACCGCCGGAGGCATTCATATAGAGTCATACCTTGTTCTAGTATCGAGTTGTAATCATTGAGTTGTAAATAAATAGAAGTGTGATGATCATCATTTAATAGAGCATTGTCCCAATAAAAAAAGAGAAAGGCCAAATAAAAAAAGGCCCAAAAAAGAAATGAAAAGGGGCAATGCTACTATCTTTTTTCCACACTTGTGCTTCAAAGTAGCACCGTGATCTTCATGATAGAGAGTCTCTTGTTTTGTCACTTTCATATACTAGTGGGAATTTTTCATTATAGAACTTGGCTTGTATATTCCAACAATGGGCCTCCTCAAGTGCCCTAGGTCTTCGTGAGCAAGCAAGTTGGATGCACACTCACTAGTTTCTTTTGTTGAGCTTTCATACATTTATAGCTCTAGTGCATCCGTTGCATGGCAATCCCTACTCCTTGCATTAAGATCAATCGATGGGCATCTCCATAGCTCATTGATTAGCCTCGTTGATGTGAGACTTTCTCCTTTTTTGTCTTCTCCACATAACCCCCATCATTATACTCTATTCCACCCATAGTGATATATCCATGGCTCACGCTCATGTATTGCGTGAAGGTTTATAAAGTTTGAGATTACTAAAGTATGAAACAATTGCTTGGCTTGTCATCGGGGTTGTGCATGATGAGAGCATTCTTGTGTGACGAAAATGGAGCATGACTAAACTATATGATTTTGTAGGGATGAACTTTCTTTGGCCATGTTATTTTGAGAAGACATAATTGCTTAGTTAGTATGCTTGAAGTATTATTATTTCTATGTCAATATTAAACTTTTATCTTGAATCTTTCGGATCTTAATATTCATGCCACAATTAAGAAGAATTACATTGAAATTATGCCTAGTAGCATTCCACATCAAAAATTCTGTTTTTATCATTTACCTACTCGAGGATGAGCATGAATTAAGCTTGGGGATGCTTGATACGTCTCCAACGTATCTATAATTTTTGATTGCTCCATGCTATATTATCTTCTGTTTTGGACATTATTGGGCTTTATTATTCACTTTTATATTATTTTTGGGACTAACCTATTAACCGGAGGCCCAACCCAGAATTGCTGTTTTTTGCCTATTTCAGAGTTTCGCAGAAAAAGAATATCAAACGGAGTCCGGAATGAAACCTTCGGGAACGTGATTTTCGGAACGAACATGATCCAGGAGACTTGGACCCTACGTCAAGCAACCAACAGGGAAGCCACGAGGTAGGGGCGCGCCTACCCCCCCTAGGCGCACCCTCCACCCTCGTGGGCCCCCTGTTGCTCCACCGACGTACTCCTTCCTCCTATATATACCTACGTACCCCCAAACGATCAGAGATGGAGCCAAAACCCTAATTCCACCACCGTAACTTTCTGTATCCACGAGATCCCATCTTGGGGCCTGTTCCGGAGCTCCGCCGAAGGGGGCATCGATCACGGAGGGCTTCTACATCAACACCATAGCCTCTCCGACGAAGTGTGAGTAGTTTACCTCAAACCTTCGGGTCCATAGTTATTAGCTAGATGGCTTCTTCTCTCTTTTTGGATCTCAATACAATGTTCTCCCCCTCTCTTGTGGAGATCTATTCGATGTAATCTTCTTTTGTGGTGTGTTTGTTGAGACCGATGAATTGTGGGTTTATGATCAAGTTTATTTATGAGAAATATTTGAATCTTCTCTTAATTCTTTTATGTATGATTGGTTATCTTTGCAAGTCTCTTCGAATTATCAGTTTGGTTTGGCCTACTAGATTGATCTTTCTTGCAATGGGAGAAGTGCTTAGCTTTGGGTTCAATCTTGCGGTGTCCTTTCCCAGTGACAGTAGGGGCAGCAAGGCACATATTGTATTGTTGCCATCGAGGATAACAAGATGATTTTTTTATCATGTTGCAGGAATTTATCCCTCTACATCATGTCATCTTGCTTAAAGCGTTAGTCTGTTCTTATGAACTTAATACTCTAGATGCATGCTGGATAGCGGTCGATGTGTGGTGTAATAGTAGTAGATGCAGGCAGGAATCGGTCTACTTGTCTTGGAGGTGATGCCTATATACATGATCATACCTAGATATTCTCATAACGATGCTCAATTCTGTCAATTGCTCAACAGTAATTTGTTCACCCACCATAAAATACTTATGCTCTTGAGAGAAGCCAGTAGTGAAACCTATGGCCCCCGAGTCTATCTTTCATCATATTAATCTTCCAACACTTAGCTATTTTCATTGCCTTTTATTTTACTTTGCATCTTTATCATAAAAATACCAAAAATATTATCTTATCATATCTATCAGATCTCACTCTCGTAAGTGACCGTATAGGGATTGACAACCCCTTATCGCATTGGTTGCAAGGATTTATTTGTTTTGTGTAGGTGCGAGGGACTCGCGCATAGCCTCCTACTGGATTGATACCTTGGTTCTCCAAAACTGAGGGATATACTTACGCTACTTTGCTGCATCACCATTTCCTCTTCAAGGGAAAACCAACGCAGTGCTCAAGAGGTAGCAGTCATGGAAAAATCTAGAGTGGAAACAAGGTCTTCAGAGCAGACAATGCTATCTAACGATGATATGACCAACACTAAATTTATTTCTATCGACGACCACCATGATGTACAAGACACTAGCCCGGGTCATGTTATGGCAGCTCCGCTCGTTACCATCAGTGATAACACCATGCAGCCTAATCAGGAGATGATTAAGGGTGAAGCAAAGTCACTAGTTGCTTTTGCACCAAATTATGAGATGCATGGTATGTTGGAAGAGGAGAACTCCAACATATCCACGTTTGAAGGTGTGCAGCGGCTTGATAGTTTCTTTTTGTTGTCACGTGCAAGACAAGACCTAGTTGTACATGTACGGGATATATGTTTTATTGAGACTAATCAAACAATCCTGATACAGTACTACTTCTCATGGACAAGACCGCCGGAGCGACCGTACGTCAACAGGTTTCAATGGTGGAAATTGCTTTGCTTGAAGGATACGGGTTGGGGTCCACCTCCAACATTAATATGGTTGTTAGATTATCATATTTGCCGAGATGTAAAAGGCATTTTAATTAGATATAAGAGTTTGACTTGTTTATGTACGCTAGTTTTATGGTTTGTCGATCAAGTTAAAAGGGTCGCCTATACTAGTATAAGTAGCCATAGTAGGGTCAATGTAAAGGCAGGTTATGTTTTACGAATAGACACGATGTGTTTTTAGGGTAAATACCTGTGTCGAGTTTTGGGGGAAGCTGTCTAAAAATCCCTAAGTTTTGGAGGAAGCTTTAGAAAACCTCTGTGTTGCGATTTCTCTTTGTGGAAATTGTTTTGTGCGTGAGTACCATCGTCGAGATTGGTTTTCTCGTGCTGGACCGTAAGGTTCAATCCCTCTACTTCGCGTACATCGCGTGCGCGGGCGAGAGGATACTACTGCTGATGGTGGAGTGTCATGAAAGGTCGGGCCACAACAACGGATCAGATCCCGCCACGAGGTTTCGGTCTACATCAGACAAAGCGCATGTCTTGCTGGTTACCGATAGCTCCTCAGAGGAGGATTCGGAGACAGATGACCAGTCCTATCCCCCCCCAAGGTGCATGCTCTAACTTGGCAGGGTTATGTTGCTCATATCGTGCGTATGGTGTCTTGCATTGATATGTCATTTGCTTAGTTTAGACATGCTTTGTGTGAATGCCACCTGTTTAGTGTCTGATTACCATATATGTGAATTATGCAATGCCATCTTGTTGCAAGACATTATATATGTGAATTATGCAATGCTATATTGTTGCAAGGCATTATATATGTGAATTATGCAATGCCATGTTGTTTAGCCCAGCGTCATATATGTGAATTATATCATGCCATCCTTTTTTTTGTATTTCTCATTGCATTTGTTGACAATGTTTGTATATTCAAGTGCTCTTCCTCTGCATCAGCCATTTGAATTGGTGATGGAGAAATCTGGAGTGAAAACAAGGTCTTCAGAGCAAACAATGCTACCTACTGAAGCAGATATCTTGCTGGTTACAGATAGCTCCTCAGAGGAGGATTCAGAGGCAGATGACCAGTCCTATTACCCCCCTGAGGTGTATGCTCAAACTTGACAGGGTTATATTACTCATATCATGCATATGTTGTATTGCAATGCTTAGTTTTTACATCATATACACAATATTGAATGCCATCTCCTTAGTTGACACATCATATATGCGATTGCCCTCTGCCACTTGCTTAGTATATAAATCATATATTTGAATTATATCTTATGATGTTTACATAGACATCATGTATCTGAATTATGGCATGCCAACCTATTTTCTAAAGACATACTATAGTTATATCATCTCATCATGTTTACATAGTCATCATATTTTGAATTATGTCATTCTATCCATGAATTATATCATGCCATCATGTTTCCATCGACGGCATGTTTGTGAATTATGGCATGCAAACCACTTTAATGGACACATCGTATAGTTATATCATGTCATCATGTTTACATAGTCATCATATTTTGAAGTGTGTCATTCTATCATGTTTAGTTAGCCATCATACATGTAAAATTGTGTCATGCTATCCTGTTTAATTAGCCATCATATATGTGAAATTATGTCATGTTATTCTGTTTGGTTAGACAAAATTAATGTGAATTATTCCATGCCCTGTTTTCTTCCCTACTATCCATTGCACCTGTCTATCTTACAATGTATGTAGATTCAATTACTTTTCTTGTTTATCAGCCATTTGAATTGGAGGGGGTGATGGAAATATCTGTGGGAGTAAAAACACGGTCTTTAGAAAAGATCGTGCTACTTCTCGATGCAGATAGAACCACGACTGTACTTGCCCGAGAACTAGCCCCACCACACATAACCCAGACACATGCAGATTGTACCCCTACCCAGTTGGACAGAGAACTAGCTACACCCCTTCTAACCCCAACCCCAGCTGATAGTAACCCAGTTCCAGTTGACACATCACCGTATCCACCACAGAGCACCCAAACACGAGCAGTTAGTAAGGCAACTGCAGTGCCAAAAGCACGAGGACCACCACTCCGAACCCCAAGTCAATGCTTAAAGCATAAGAAGAATTGTTTTCAGGTCAGGTTCAGTTGCTATGATTCATACTCCTTTGCTCTTGCATCACTGTATTTACTCATACCAACTAATTTCAAATTTTAAGGATGCAATTGAAACTCCAATGGCGCAACAGGTATGTTTTAAACCTGTTTCTTTAATGTGTTTGCTGTTGTGACTTGCTCTATGTTGATTTTAGTTTCAACTAAATAAACAATTATGTTCTCATGCCATGCACATTACAAGTGTTGTTATTGCTGTGTAGTTTCCCACACTTATATTCCGTCTATGATGCCTTGTCTTAAATAGATATGGTTTGAACTATCTCTATCTTGATTTGGCAAAATAAACTAGAATGATATAGACCATACCGTGACCATACTACATAGATATATGTTTGTTTCATGCTGTTATCCTGTCCACCTTACTACTGAACTGGTTTACCAAAATGAGTTTCATATACAACATGGTAAACTTGTGATGTGTCTGCTTGTTTCTCTTTTAGAATGCGGATAAAATATTGGAGAAGAGTACCCCATTATGCAATGGTAAAGGAAGTAATGCAGATAAGGATAGTGAGACATCCCTGTTGGTCTCCAAGAAAGCTGATAAAAAATATATTGAAGACACTAAGACAACCCCAAAGTCCTGTATTGATGTAGTGTTCGAGTTACTGGCCACTACTGCTGGCACCAGCTCTTCGAACTCGCTGCGTGAATCAGTTCGTATTCTTGAGTCTCAACTTCAAGTTGAAAGACATCAATCAGATGTTCTGTGACGGGAAGCCAAAGGACTGAGGAAGTCCCTGAGAATTCAGATGCATACTTTTTGGTGCAATAGAAAGTGCTGGAGGATTTAAGCGCCAAACAAGAGAATGTTAATAAGCTTGCTAAGCATCTTGCCAGCATTATGGGTACCTAGGATATTGTTTCTTGAGCTCTTCTGAAGTGGTTTCAGTTTAGGACTTGTTTTGCTATGGCGTTTATTTGCACTAGTCGTCAACTTGGACAACCAGTGTATGTGATATGCTGCTTTCTTCCCTATATTTGCACTGGTGGCGAACTTTGATGATCAGTGGATGTAATATGTGTAATAGTCGTGATAGCCTAGCGTAAGTTGCTTGCTTATTTATTTCCTTGTTGTCTTGTTTATTTGTTTGCTTGTAGTTAGTGTAGTTCTTTTTCCGTGGTTTGCTAGTGGCCGCAATAACCTATTTTTAAAAACTAGGCCACAATAACCATGGGCTACATATTTACTATAGTGACCCTGGGCCTCCTGCGGGCCGTAGAAACAATGGGCCTTCTATAGGTCGTAGCATCAATGGGCCTTCTATGGGTCGTATGATCGATCGGCCAAACATGGGCAAATTACAGACCGCATTATGGGCCGTAAATGGGCTAGAGTTGGAATCGTACGTTCATGGGCCAACCATAACATGCCGTCATTAATCGGCCGTATTTGATGACGCTATGAAAACGACCCAACGGATTAACGGGCCGATTGTAACAACGGGCTGAATTTGGCCCACAAGCAGAAAAGGCCAGTAATGGGTCGTAAGTAACCGAATGCTGGAAATGAGCCCAAGAATAAATGGGCCCTAAGAAGGCCGAAAGATAACACGGGCTGGAAACGGCCCAATGGAATAATAGGCCAATAATGGGTATAAAGCGTTACACTGTTCATTACGGGCCAGTTTCACCACGGACCGTTAATGGGCCAAGAGTTACAAAGGGCCTCATATGGGCCGAAAGACATCATGGGCCATACATGGGCCGGAAGTTACAATGGGCTGGAATCATATTGGATGGCCCAGATGAAGCTACTGGGCTTAATTCCGATAGGCCATAATGGGCCGTGAGTTAGCGTGTCGTAAATGGGCTATATACGAACAGGTCGTTAACAGGCTTTCCATGGGCCGGTCCGTTACCTTTTGACCAAGTCAAACGGGCCGACCTTTTCACCGAAATGGGCCTCTATTGTGTCGTGCCACGTGTCGACGTATCATAGGCGCCTCCTGTCCAATGAGTGGATGACATATGTCTCAACATTGAGCCAACACGTGTTTCCTCCGACCAATGAGAATTTTACACGTGGAAAATCCCCATTGGTTCGGGCTGTTAACGGGTTATCGGATCCAAAACCGGACCCGATAGCTTAATGGGGACCCGTTCCAATGGATGCCACGTGTCGGTTACCCTTGACGAAAACACTTCCATGACGCGCCATTTATCGTCATGGAAGTGGACACTTCCATGATGATAATTTTGGTAATGTCATGGAACACTTCTACGACAACACAAGTATGACTATCTTCATTCTGTCATAAAATCGTCATGGATGTACATGCATGACAG
Organism: Triticum dicoccoides; assembly: GCF_002162155.2. NCBI lineage: Eukaryota > Viridiplantae > Streptophyta > Magnoliopsida > Poales > Poaceae > Triticum > Triticum dicoccoides. The sequence goes on along the minus strand of NC_041382.1, from coordinate 327,321,565 downwards.
AAAACGTGACCTACTGTGACAAACACGTATCATCACGGAAGTGTATTTTTTTGTAGTGTCGTGATCTCTACTGGAGGGTGACAACTCTTGCGGTTGCTCTACAAGACCATGGAAGCAAGGATAAGGATGACAATCAGATCAAGCACAAGTTTCTCAAGGCCATCATGCCATTCAACAAGGCCATGTCCTCTGTGATTCGTCAAAGACCGAACTTCCACACCTTGTCCTCAAGTGAAGTGTTGGATGAGTGTATTGCCATGAACATCATGAATAAGACCGCTGACAATGTTGTAGCCCATGGCCGGTCAAATAAAATCTCACCCACCCTTGCCTTGAAGGCCAAGACCATTCCAGAAGAAGAAGAGGAGAGTTGCCCCAAAGACACCAAATATGCTTTCCACGAGCACATGGCTCTTGCGTCAAGGCAATTTTGGGGCAACAAGAGGAACTCAAGGCCCAACTTCACCAAGAACAACTCAAATGGTTCAAAGTACAAGCAACGAGCGAGGACTTGCTACAATTGTGGCAACGTGAGTCACTTTGTGGTGGATTGCCTTATGAGAAGAGGGAAGACAACGGTGGAAACTCATTCTCAAAGACAAAGCTAAGTCCTTCCCAAACAAGAACAACTTTACCAAGAATATACCTCCAAAGGGCTTGGTGCCACATGAAGAGTACACCTCCAATGATGATGATGAAGATACAAGTGGTGAAGGAATGGCAACGGCAACCGTGTCCGTTGCCACCTTGTCCCCCTCCAAGGTGTCTCTCTTCGTCACCCCCAACAAGAACCTCATTGCCAATTGTCTCATGTCCAAAGGTATAAACAAGGTAACCTCAAACATCAAAACCACCATCACTACTACTCCTTCCTTGTTAGATTGTGTTTATGATAGTGAGGTGGTGAATGTTGATGAGAATGAGTTTAACAAATTCTTGAGTAAGCTCAAGGGTGAACCCAAGAAGCACTTTCTTTCTCTCTTGGAACAACTTGGTGAGGCCAATGATATCATTGAGTCTCACGAGGATACTATCTCCAAGTTGAAGGGGCATAGTCGTGACTATGTCGATGATATTGCGGATCTTTCCATTGCTCTTGAGGAAGAGCGAGGTCTTTGTTTGACTCTTGAGGAGTCATATAACATTGATCACGCTAAATTGCAAAAAGATCTTGATCATGCTCTTGTTCTTACTCGTGTGGTTAAATCCGAGAAAGTTGCACTTGGGGTTGGCCATGATAGACTCAAGGAAGAGTTTGACACACTTGACGAGGATCACAAGGTCTTGAATGGTGTTCATGCCTCTCTCAAGGAGTCTCATGATCAACTCCAAGTGAAGCTAACCAAGGAGATATCCACGTGTCCTCCTTTTGTTCTAATTGATAATGCCCATGCTACTAACCCTTGTTGTGAGCATGTGCATCTTGTGGAGGAGAATGCCAAGTTGAAAGAGTAACTTGAGAAGGTCCTTGTGACATGATACAAGGCGAGAAGAACCTAAATAACCTTTTGAGTAATCAGAAGGAAGTTGTGAGAAAGGAAGGACTTGGGTTTGTACCCAAGTCAAAAAAGAAGAAGAAGAACAAGACCAAGCAACCTCTCTGTTTGGGAACACAGTATTTCAAAAAAATTCCTAACCACACAAGATCTATCTAGGAGATGCATAGCAACGAGAGGGGAGAGTGTGTCCATGTACCCTCGTAGACCAAAAGCGGAAGCGTTAAGTAACGCGGATAATGTAGTCAAGCGTCTTCGCGATCAATCGATCAAGTACCAAACGCACGGCACCTCCGTGATCTGCACACGTTCAGCTCGGTGACGTCCCTTGTACTCTTGATCCAGTTGAGGCCGAGGGAGACTTTCCTCAGCACAACGACATGATGACGGTGATGATGAAGTTACCGACGCAGGGCTTCGCCTAAGCACTACAACGATATGACCGAGGTGGAAATCTGTGGAGGGGGGTGATACGTCCATTTTGCATCATGCTTTTATATCGATATTTATTGCATTCTGGGCTGTTATTACACATTATGTCACAATACTTATGCCTATTCTCTCTTATTTTACAAGGGTTACATGAAGAGGCGGAATGCCGGCAGCTGGAATTCTAGGCTAGAAAAGGAGAAAATATTAGAGACCTATTATACACATCTCCAAAAGTCCTGAAACTCCACAGGAATTATTTTCAGAATATATAAAAAATATTGGGCGAAAGAAGTACCAGAGGTGGGCCACCCACCGTCCACGAGGGTGGGGGGCGCGCCCTACCCCCCTAGGCGCGCCCCCATGCCTGATGGGCCCCTTGGCGGCCCTTTGATGCCCATCTTTGGCTATATGGAGTCTCTCATCGAGGAAAAAATCATAAGCAAGCTCACAGGACGAAACTACGCCGCCACAAGGCGGAACCTTGGCGGAACCAATCTAGGGCTCTAACTTAGCTGTTCTGCCGGGGAAGCTTCCCTCCGGGAGGGGGAAATCATCACCATCGTCATCACCAACGATCCTCTCATCGGGAGGGGGTCAATCTCCATCAACATCTTCACCAGCACCATCTCATCTCAAACCCTAGTTCATCTCTTGTATCCAATCTTTGTATCCAAACCTCAGATTGGTACCTGTGGGTTGCTAGTAGTGTTGATTACTCCTTGTAGTTGATGCTAGTTGGTTTACTTGGTGGATGATCATATGTTTAGATCCACCATGCATATTAATACTCCTCTGATTATGAACATGAATATGCTTTGTGAGTAGTTACATTTGTTCCTGAGGACATGGGAGAAGTCTTGCTATAAGTAGTCATGTGAATTTTGTATTCATTCGATATTTTGATGAGATGTATGTTGTCATCCCTCTAGTGGTGTCATGTGAGCGTCGACTACATGACACTTCACTATTGTTTGGGCCTAGAGGGAGGCATTGGGAAGTAATAAGTAGATGATGGGTTGCTAGAGTGACAGAAGCTTAAACCCTAGTTTATGTGTTGCTTCGTAAGGGGCTGATTTGGATCCATATGTTTCATGCTATGGTTAGGTTTGCCTTAATACTTCGGTTGTAGTTGTGGATGCTTGCAATAGGGGTTAATCATAAGTGGGATGCTTGTCCAAGTAAGGGCAGTACCCAAGCACCGGTCCACCCACATATCAAATTATCAAAGTGCCAAACGTGAATCATATGAACATGATGAAAACTAGCTTGACAATAATTCTCATGTGTCCTCGGGAGCGTTTTCCTTTATATAAGAGTTTGTCCAGGCTTGTCCTTTGCTACAAAAAGGATTAGTCCATCTTTCTGCACCTTATTTACTTGCATTACTTGTTACTCATTACAAAATACCTTATCACAAAACTATCTGTTACCGATAATTTTAGTGCTTGCAGAGAATACCTTACTAAAAACTGCTTATCATTTCCTTCTGCTCCTCATTGGGTTCGACACTCTTACTTATCAAAAAGGCTACGATAGATCCCCTACACTTGTGGGTCATCAAGACTCTTTTCTGGCGCCATTGCCGGGGAGTGGAGCGCCTTTGGTAGGTGGAATTTGGTAAGGAATAATTTATATAGTTTGCGGAAATTTACTATCACTTGTTACTATGGAACATAATCCTTTGAGGGGCTTGCTCGGGGTATCTTCACCCCGACGACTTGAGCAAAGAGTTGCTCCTCAACCTACTGAATCTACTGAAATGTTTTACTTTGAAATTCCTTCGGGTATGATAGAGAAACTAGTAGCTAATCCTTTCACAGGTGATGGAACATTACATCCCAATTTGCACCTAATCTATGTGGATGAAGTTTGTGGATTACTTAAGCTTGCAGGTATGCCCGAGGATGTTATCAATAAGAAGGTCTTCCCTTTATCTTTGAAGGGAGATGCATTGACATGGTTGAGACTATGTGATGATATTGGATCATGGAACTACCAACGATTGAAATTTCATCAGAAGTTTTATCCTATGCATCTTGTTCATCGTGATCGTAATTATATATATAATTTTTGGCCTCGCGAAGGACAAAGCATCGCTCAAGCTTGGGGGAGGCTTGAGTCAATGTTATATTCATGCCCCCATCATGAGCTCTCAAAAGAAATGATTATTCAAAAAATTATGCTCGACTTTCTCTCAGTAATCGCTCCATGCTCGATACTTCTTGTACTAGATCTTTTATGATAAAGACTATTGAATTCAAATGGGATTTATTGGAAAGAATTAAACGCAACTCTGTAGATTGGGACCTCCACGAAGGTAAGGAGTCAGGTATAACACCTAAGTTTGATTGTGTTAAATCTTTTATGGATACCGATGCTTTCCATGAATTTAGCACTAAATATGGACTTGACTCTGAGATAGTAGCCTCTTTTTGTGAATCCTTTGCTACTCATGTTGATCTCCCTAAGAAGAAGTGGTTTAAATATAATCCTCCCATTGAAGTAAAAGTAGTTGCACCTATTAAAGTTGAAGAAAAGACTATCACTTATAATGATCTTGTTGTTCCTACTGCTTATATTGAGAAACCACCTTTCCCTGTTAGAATAAAGGATCATGCTAAAGCTTCAACCGTAGTTAACAAAAGTAATATTAAGACACATAAACCCCTGAGAAAATTAAAGTTGAACCTAGTGTTGCTATGGTTAAAGATCTCTTGGCCGATAACATTGATGGGCATGTTATTTACTTTTGCAATGAATATGCTAGAATTGCTAGACCTGATACTAAAAATAAACATAGACCTGTTGTAGGCATGTCTGTTATTTCTCTTAAAATAGGATATCATTGCTATCATGGCTTATGTGATATGGGTGCTAGTGCAAGTGCAATAGCTCATTCCTTATACAAAGAAATTATGCATGATATTGCACCTGCTGAGATAGAGGAAATTGATGTTACAATTAAGCTTGCTAATAGAGATACTATTTCACCAGTTGGGATTGTTAGAGATGTTGAAGTCTTGTGTGGGAAAGTCAAATATCCTGCTGATTTTCTTGTTCTTGGTTCCCCACAAGATTACTTTTGTCCCATTATATTTGGTAGACCCTTCTTGAATACTGTTAATGCTAAGATAGACTGCAATAAGGATATTGTTTCTGTTGGTTTAGGGGATATGTCTCATGAGTTTAATTTTGCTAAATTTCATAGACAACCCCATGATAAAGAATTTCCTAGTAAAGATGAAATTATTGGTCTTGCTTCTATTGTCGTGCCTCCTACTGATCCTTTAGAACAATATTTGCTAGACCATGAAAATGATATGTTTATGAACGAAAGAAGGGAAATAGATGAAGTATTCTTTAAACAGGGACCTATTTTGAAACACAACATGCCTATTGAAATCCTAGGGGATCCCCCTCCACCTAAGGGTGATCCTGTGTTTGAGCTTAAACCTTTACCTGATACTCTTAAATATGCTTATCTTGATGAGAAAGAGATATATCATGTTATTATTAGTGCTAACCTTTTAGTGCATGAAGAAAAGAAATTATTGAAAACTCTGAAGAAGCACTGTGCTGCTATTGGATATACTCTTGATGATCTTAAGGGCATTAGTCCCACTTTATGCCAGCACAAAATAAAATTGGAGAAAGATGCTAAACCGGTTGTTGATCACCAACGACAGTTAAATCCTAAGATGAAAGAAGTGGTAAGAAAAGAAATACTAAAGCTGCTGGAGGAAGGTATAATTTATCCCGTTGTTGATAGTCAGTGGGTAAGTCCTGTCCATTGTGTCCCTAAGAAGGGAGGTATTACTGTTGTTCCTAATGATAAAGATGAATTGATCCCACAAAGAATTGTTACAGGTTATAGAATGGTAATTGATTTCCGCAAATTAAATAAAGCTACTAAAAAGGATCATTACCCTTTAACTTTTATTGATCAAATGCTAGAAAGATTATCCAAGTATACACATTTTTTCTTTCTAGATGGTTATTCTGGTTTCTCTCAAATCCCTGTGTTAAAAGAGGATCAAGAAAAGACAACTTTTACTTGCCCTTTCGGTACCTTTGCTTATAGACGTATGCCTTTTGGTTTATGTAATGCACCTGCTACCTTTCAAAGATGTATGACTGCTATATTCTCTGACTTCTGTGAAAATATTTTTGAGGTATTCATGGATGATTTCTCTGTTTATGAGACTTCTTTTGATGATTGCTTAAGCAACCTTGATCGAGTTTTGCAGAGATGTGAAAAAACTAATCTTGTCTTGAATTAGGAGAAGTGCCACTTTATGGTTAATGAAGGCATTGTCTTGGGGCATAAAATTTCTTAAAAGAGGTATTGAAGTTGATAAAGCTAAGGTTGATGTTATTGAAAAGATGTCGTGTCCCAAGGACAATAAAGGTATAAGAAGTTTCCTTGGTCACGCCGGTTTTTATAGGAGGTTCGTTAAGGACTTTTCTAAAATTTCTCGGCCTCTGACTAATCTCTTACAAAAAGATGTTCCTTTTGTCTTTGATGATGATTGCGTAGAAGCATTTGAAATACTTAAGAAAGCTTTGGTTTCTGCACCTATTGTTCAACCTTCTGGTTGGAATTTACCCTTTGAAATTATGTGTGATGCTAGTGATTATGCTATAGGGGCTGTTCTAGGACAAAGAGTTGATAAGAGATTAAATGTTATTCAATATGCTATTAAAACTCTAGACAGTGCCCAAAGAAATTATGCTACTACTGAAAAAGAATGTTTAGCAGTTGTATTTGCTTGTGATAAGTTCAGACCTTATATTGTTGATTCTAAAGTAACTGTTCACACTGATCATGCTGCTATTAAATATCCTATGGAAACGAAAGATGCTAAACCTAGACTTATTAGATAGGTCCTCTTGCTACAAGAATTTGATTTCATATTATTGATAGAAAGGGAGCTGAGAACCCCGTTGCAGACAACTTGTCTAGGTTAGAGAATGTTCTTGATGACCCACTACCTATTGATGATAGCTTTCCTGATGAACAACTAGCTATCATAAATGCTTCTCGTACTGCTCCATGGTATGTTGATTATGCTAAATATATTGTTGCTAAATTTATACCACCTAGTTTCACATTCCAGCAAAAGAAAAAGTTCTTCTATGATTTAAGACATTACTTCTGGGATGACCCACATCTTTATAAAGAAGGAGTAGATGGTGTTATTAGGCATTGTGTACCTGAGCATGAACAGGAACAGATCCTATGCAAGTGTCACTCTGAGGCTTATGGAGGACACCATGTTGGAGACAGAACTGCACATAAGGTATTGCAATCCAGTTTTTATTGGCCTAATCTCTTCAAGGATGCCCATAAGTTTGTCTTGTCTTGTGATGAATGTCAAAGAATTGGTAATATTAGTAGACATCAAGAAATTCCTATGAACTATTCACTTGTTATTGAACCATTTGATGTTTGGGGCTTTGATTATATGGGACCGTTTCCTTCCTCTAATGGGTATATACATATTTTAGTTGCTGTTGATTACGTTATTGAGGTGGTAGAAGCTATTCCAACTAGTAGTGCTAATCATAACACTTCTATTAAGATGCTTAAAGAAGTTATTTTCCTGAGGTTTGGAGTCCCTAGATACTTAATGACTGATGGTGGTTCACATTTTATTCATGGTGCCTTTCGTAAAATGCTTGCTAAGTATGATCTCAATCATAGAATTGCATCTCCATATCATCCACAGTCTAGTGTTCAAGTAGAACTTAGCAATAGAGAGCTTAAATTAATTTTGCAAAAGACTGTTAAAAGATCTAGAAAGAATTGGTCCAAGAAACTTGATGATGCATTATGGGCTTATAGAACTGCATATAAAAATCCTATGGGTATGTCTCCATATAAAATGGTTTATGGTAAAGCATGTCACTTACCTCTTAAACTAGAACATAAGGCATATTGGGTTATTAAAGAGCTCAGCTATGACTTTAAACTTGCCGGTGAGACGAGGCTTTTTGACATTAGCTCACTTGATGAATGGAGAACCGAGGCCAATGAGAATGCCAAACTGTTTAAAGAAGAAGTTAAAAGATGGCATGACAAAAGGAGACAAAAACGTCAGTTTAATGTAGGTGATTATGTATTGTTATACAACTCTCGTTTAAGATTTTTTGCAGGCAAACACCTCTCTAAATGGGAAGGTCCTTACATCATCGAGGAGGTATATTGTTCCGGTGCCATAAAAATCAACAACTTCGAAGGCACAAATCCGAGGGTGGTGAACGGTCAAAGAATCAAACATTATATCTCAGGTAATCCTATAAATGTTGAAACTAATGTTATTGAAACCGTAACCCCAGAGGAATACATAAGGGACACTTTCCAGAACGTTTCAGACTCCGAAAAGGAATAGGTATGTGGTACGGTAAGTAAACCGACTCCAAAACAGTTATAATGACAATTTTTCTCCGTTTTGGAATATTTAAGAAAATAGGAAAATAAGAAGCAGACCGGAAAGAGCACGAGGCTTCCACGATGGTGGAGGGCGCACCCTACCCCCCTGGGTGTGCCCCTGCCTCGTGGGCACCTCGTGTGCTCTTCGGACTCCCTTTTCTTGCACGATACTTCTTTTGGTCGGTAAAAAATCACTATATAATCTCCCGAAGGTTTTGACCATCGTATCACGCAAACATCCTCTGTCTTTGTTTCGAGCTATTTCTGCTGCAGATTAGAGCAATATGTCATCCCAAGATTCGGAGGGAGAAAGCTATGTGGCTGATTACCTTGCAGATCATAAGGTCTACGGGGACTTGGAGCATTGTGGTTGGACCACAGAGGAAGAAGAAGACTATGAGCCTAGGAGAAAGGAGGAGACGAGCTCAGATGAAGATGAAGTCCCATTACCTCAACCTGGGGACATGCATGTGGAATTAAAAAAGTCAAGCCTCCCCAATAGAGCAAAGAAACCTAAGATCGAGTTTATCCCTTTTTGTCTCTTGCAGGAGAACAAACAAGAAGTATGCAAAAAGGTATTAAGCCTTGAGCGGGAGATCGAGGACCTAAGAGAGCAAAATTATATCCTCAAGCACAAATTCAAGAAGAAGCCCACATCCTCAACAACTCCATCATCACCACCTCCGAGGAAGGAAACATAAACACATGGGTATGGGCACTCCCCTTGGCAACTACCAAGCTTGGGGGAGTGCCCTGGTATCGTATCACCATCACACTTTTATCTTTACCGTTTTTCTTAGTTCGATCCTTTTGATAATATCTTGACCTAGTAGAATAAAGTTTTAGTATGATCTAGTTGTGAGTTTTGATTTATGATCCTTCTATGTAATCGAGTCTGTGAGCTATATATAACAAAGATTAGTGTTGAGTCAAGGGATTGATTATTTTGCTATGATCTTGAGGGAATAGAATAAAAGAGAAGATAATAAATAAAAAGAAATAAAGAGATCATGTGGATCTTATGGAGAGTAATGAGCTCACATATAAAGAGTATGATGAATAAAAATTGTTGAGAGTTGACAAACATAGTTTTGGTCATGGTTGCAATTAATAGTAAGTAATAAAGAAAGAGAGGTTTTCACATATAAATATACTATCTTGGACACTTTTATGATTGTGAGCACTCATTAAAATATGACTTGCTAAAGAGTTGACGTTGGACAAGGAAGACAACGTAATGGGTTATGTTTTCTTACATTTGAGATAAATTATATTGTCATGGATCATCCAACATGTTGAGCTTGCCTTTCCCTCTCTTGCTAGTCAATTTATTTGCACCAAGTAGAGATACTACTTGTGCTTCCAAATATCCCTAAAACCAGTCTTGCCATGAGAGTCCACCATATCTACCTATGGATTGAGTAAGATCCTTCAAGTAAGTTGTCATCGTTGCAAGCAATAAGAATTGCTCCCTAAATATGTATGACTTATTAGTGTGGAGAAAATAAGCTTTATACGATCTTGTGATGATGAAGAAATAAAAGCGACGGACTGCATAACAAAGGTCCATATCACAAGTGGCAATATAAAGTGACGTTCTTTTGCATTAAGATTTCGTGCATCCAACCATAAAAGCACATGACAACCTGTGCTTCCCTCTACGAAGGGCCTATCTTTTATTCTTGTCTATTACTTCATATAAGAGTCACGATGATCTTCACCTTTCCTTTTTACATTTTATCCTTTAGCAAGCATAATGTGTTGGAAAGATCTTGATATATATGGCTAATTGGATGTGGGTTTGCATGAACTATTATTGTTGACATTACCCTTGAGGTAAAAGGTTGGGAGGCAAAACTATAAGCCCCTATCTTTCTCTGTGTCAAACTAAAACATCATAACCATAAATGTCGTGTGAGTGTTAGCAATTGTGGAAAACTAAAAGATGGTTGAGTATGTGGACTTGCTGAGAAGCTCTTATATTGACTCTTTCCTATGTTATGATAAATTGCAATTGCTTCAATGACTGAGATTATAGTTTATTAGTTTCCAGTGAAGTTTCTGATTAATACTTGAGTATGTGAATGAATTGTTACTTTAGCATAAGAGATCATATGACTATATATATATATATATATATGTTATTGTTCTAAGAATGATCATGATGACCTCATGTCTGTATTTTATTTTATCGACACCTCTATCTCTAAACATGTGGACATATTTTTTAATTTCGGCTTTCGCTTGAGGACAAGCGAGGCCTAAGCTTGGGGAGTTGATACGTCCATTTTGCATCATGCTTTTATATAGATATTTATTGCATTATGGGCTGTTATTACACATTATGTCACTATACTTATGCCTATTCTCTCTTATTTTACAAGGGTTACATGAAGAGGGGGAATGCCAGCATCTAGAATTCTGGGCTGGAAAAGGAGAAAATATTAGAGACCTATTCTACACATCTCCAAAAGTTCTGAAACTCCACGGGTATTATTTTCAGAATATATAAAAAATATTGGGCGAAAGAAGTACCAAAGGGGGGCCACCCACCGTCCACAAGGGTGGGGGGCGCGCCCTACCCCCCTGGGCGCGCCCCCTGCCTCGTGGCCCCCTGGTGGCCTTCTAATGCCCATCTTTGGCTATATGGAGTCTCTCGTTGAGGAAAAAATCATAAGCAAGCTCACGGGACGAAACTCCGCTGCCACGAGGCGAAACCTTGGCAGAACCAATCTAGGGCTCCTGCAGAGCTATTCTGCCGGGGAAACTTCCCTCCGAGAGGGGGAAATCATCACCATCGTCATCACCAACGATCCTCTCATCGGGAGGGGGTCAATCTCCATCAACATCTTCACCAGCACCATCTCATCTCAAACCCTAGTTCATCTCTTGTATCCAATCTTTGTATCCAAACCTCAAATTGGTACCTGTGGGTTGCTAGTAGTGTTGTTTACTCCTTGTAGTTGATGCTAGTTGGTTTACTTGGTGGAAGATCATATGTTCAAATCCATTATGCATATTAATACTCCTCTGATTATGAACATGAATATTCTTTGTGAGTAGTTACGTTTATTCCTGAGGACATGGGAGAAGTCTTGCTATAAGTAGTCATGTGAATTTGGTATTCGTTCGGTATTTTGATGAGATGTATGTTGTCATCCCTCTAGTGGTGTCATGTGAACGTCGACTACATGACACTTCACCATTGTTTGGGCCTAGAGGGAGGCATTGGGAAGTAATAAGTGGATGATGGGTTGCTAGAGTGACAAAAGCTTAAACCCTAGTTTATGCATTGCTTCGTAAGGGGCTGATTTGGATCCATATGTTTCATGCTATGGTTAGGTTTACCTTAATACTTCTGTTGTAGTTGTGGATGCTTGCAATAGGGGTTAATCATAAGTGGGATGCTTGTCCAAGTAAGGGCAGTACCCAAGCACCGGTCCACCCACATATCAAATTATCAAAGTACCGAACGCGAATCATATGAACGTGATGAAAACTAGCTTGACGATGATTCCCATGTGTCCTCGGGAGCATTTTCCTTTATATAAGAGTTTGTCCAGGCTTGTCCTTTGCTACAAAAAGGATTGGGCCATCTTGCTGCACCTTATTTACTTGCATTACTTGTTACTTGTTACAAAATACCTTATCACAAAACTATCTGTTACCGATAATTTCCGTACTTGCAGAGAATACCTTACTAAAATTTGCTTATCATTTCCTTCTGCTCCTCGTTGGGTTCGACACTCTTACTTACCGAAAAGGCTACGATAGATCCCCTACACTTGTGGGTCATCAAGGGGCACCGCACATGGCTCAGACAACTTTCAACTTGTGTTTCCTAGGGTGCCCCTGCCCCGTATATAAAGGAGCATGGGGGTGAGGGAGTCCTGGACTAAGGGGTCCTCAGGCATCCGGCCTGTTAGCTATGGGCCAGACTGATGGGCTGTGAAGATACGAAGACCGATGATGGCACCCGTGTCCGGATGGGACTCTCCTTGGCGTGGAAGGCAAGCTTCATGACCGGATATGTAGATTCCTTTCTTTGTAATCGACCTTGTGTAACCCTAGATCCTCCCGGTGTCTATATAAACCGGAGGACTTAGTCCGGAGAGGGGAGACCTCATCATCATAGCCATACAAGCTAGACTCTATGGTTTAGCCATTACGATCTCGAGGTAGATCAACTCTTGTAATACTCATATTCATCAATATCAATCAAGCGGGACATAGGGTATTACCTCCATAGAGAGGGCCTGAACCTGGGTAAACACTGTGTCCCTTATCTCATGTTACCATCGACCTTAGACGCACAGTTCAGGACCCCCTACCCGAGATCCGCCAGTTTTGACACCGACATTGGTGCTTTCATTGAGAGTTCCTCTGTGCTATCGCTAAAAGGTTTGATGGCCCCTTCAATCATCAAAAGTGACGTTGTCCAAGGAGAAGCTTTCCTCCCCGGACAAATCTTCGTGTTCGGCGGCTTTGCACTGCGGGCCGACTCATTTGGCCATCTGGAGCAGATCGAAAGCTACGCCCCTGGCCATCAGGTCAGATTTGGGAGCTTGAAGTACGTTGCGGACATCCATGGAGACTTGATCTTCGCCGGATTCGAGGCCGCGGTAGCCGCTCCCGGTCACCCCGATGATCATGACCTAAATCTGTCATCGGATAACATCCAAGAGATCGCTCCTATAACCGCTCTGGCCTTAGAGCCGGAGCAGACTGCGCCATCCGAGGACGGGAGGATCAACCCCACCACGGAGGCCACAGATCCCACGGCGTTGGAGACGCACATAGACTTAACCTCTCACGATGTATTTATCACCAGAACTTCGGACTCGTCTCCGAACGTAAGTTCCGAACTACGTGAGCCCGCGGACGCCGAGCTTGATCGTTTATCGATCTTCGAATTCAGCACCGCAGACATCTTCCAGCACTCGCCCTTGGGCGATGTGCTAAATTCCTTAAAGAACCTGTCCTTGGCGAAGGACTCATAGCCGAACTATATCCGGCTCGAACCAGGGGCTGGCGGCGGAGAATTTTGCTTCCCACCCACCACCCACTTCATAGCCACGGTCGAGGATTCGACCGATACACTTGATTACGACTCCGAGAATATTGACGGTATGGACGATGATGTCGAAGACAGAGAAGACCCCGTTGATACAGCTAATGACCAAGATGGACGGGAAGATGGGCAGGTTAGCCCTGGTAAACAGGCCACGTAGGAAGATTCGGAGGACGACAATTACCTTCCGCTCTCTAAGGATGAGGTGAGCCTCGGCACCGAGGATTTCATCGTGCCTGAGGAACCTCTTGAGCAGGAGCGCTTCAAGCGCCAACTAATAGCCACTGCAAGGAGCCCGAAAAAGAAGCAGCAGCAGCTTCAAGCTGACCAAGATCTGCTCAATGATAGATGGACCGAAGTCCTAGCCTCCAAAGAATACGGCCTTAGTGGCCCAGCCAAAAGCTACCTGAAGAGTAGATTGCTACCCCAGGGTGACGACAGGGCGCTCAAGCCCGTGCCATTACCGCACAGAGCGTCAGGTCAACCACAACTTGGTCCGGGTAAAGCGGCAACTCAAGCCGAACACCAGACCACCCCACCTCGCCGTAAAGGCAAGAACAAAATAGCTTGGGGTTGTGCACATGACCGTCAGCAGGACCTGGGTAGCATAGCAGGACACTCGAGAGCAACCTATGAATCGCGAGGACATACCTCGACACGCGACGACGGCCACCTATTCGGACGTGACAAACCTAGCCACGCCCAGGACAAAAACCGCAAACAGACTCCATCGGAGGTACGTTGCAGTGTGGCCCAACATAAAGGTGTCGCACACCCTCTTTGCTTCACAGACGAAGTAATGGAGCATGAATTCCCAGACGGGTTCAAACCTATGAATATCGAATCATACGATGGAACAACGGATCCCACGGTATGGATCGAGGACTTCCTCCTCCATATCCACATGGCCCATGGGGACGACCTTCATGCCATCAAATATCTACCACTAAAACTCAAAGGACAGCTCGGTACTGGTTAAACAGTCTGCTGGAAAATTCTATTGGCAGCTGGGAAGATTTGGAGGACGCCTTTCGGGACATGCCTTTTTCCTCTGCCTTCGACCCAGGGCATATCAAATAGCCGGGGTCGTGGCCTTTATATATATCAAGTAATCTTTGGCATATCGCTCAGGTCCTAGTTCACCCGAATTAATCATCCGCGTCTTTCCGCAAATGAATACGCCTTCTATGGTTGTTTCACAGATATACCCCGGCTTAAACTTGCTAGGGGCTCGGTACGGGAACAATTGAGTTGCCAACAAAATCCGAATAGCTTCTACAGCATACTTCGGCATCGCAAGTTTGGCCTTATATGCATCAGCTCTGAATCATGTCTTGGGTCAATAGTTGGGTCGCCCGGCTCCTGTGCTTGCTATCCTACGTTCCGCTCTATCGGCTAGGGTAGTAAAGGGAGAACTACTGCCATTGTGCTTCCGGTTCACCTGGCTTAGCACCTCAGTAGAGAAAGCCGAAAACTAACTGTCATGATGCGGCGAGAGCTGGTCAACCACTCGATGACTTATCGGAATCTCTAGCGATTCCTCCGTGTCACACGAAGGACCTCTTTTCGGTCAAATATGTACACGCATCATATGAATAAGTCGCATACATACCAGGGGCTATGTCGTAGACCCACCATAAAACTCCTATGGCTAAGTGAAAGTGTTAACGCCCTATAGTCTGGTTGCCTGGTTCGCCGCATTGACACCTCCTTCACGGACCAAGACGTTGGTTCAAGAGTGATCAAATGCTTTTCCAAACACCCCCGTACTTCCTACGAGGGGGCTGAAGCCGATGACTGGAAAACTTTTAGATTATATTCAAATGGCCACACAGGGGGAACACAAACTTTCGAGCAATATATAAAAACAGATTAACTATAAAGTTGTCTCATACAATTCCCATACACCTCACTCGAACATTACGTCTTTTGAGCACTGACCCTCTATCAAGCGGGCGGCCACTAGGACGTCTTCAAAATAATGCTCCGGTTCGTGACGGTCCTTGCCCTTGGGTGGACTCTGAAGGAAATATGCCCTAGAGGCAATAATAAAGTTATTTTCTATTTCCTTATTTCATGATAAATGTTTATTATTCATGCTAGAATTGTATTAACCGAAAACATAATACATGTGTGAATACATAGACAAACAAAGTGTCACTAGTATGCCTCTACTTGACTAGCTCGTTAATCGAAGATGGTTATGTTTCCTAACCATAAACAAAAGAGTTGTTATTTGATTAACGGGATCACATCATTAGAAGAATGATGTGATTGACATGATCCATTCCATTAGCTTAGCACCCGATCGTTTAGCATGTTGCTATTGCTTTCTTCATGACTTATACATGTTCCTATGACTATGAGATTATGCAACTCCCGTTTACCGGAGGAACACTTTCTGTGCTACCAAACGTCACAACGTAACTGGGTGATTATAAAGGAGCTCTACAGGTGTCTCCAAAGGTACATGTTGGGTTGGCGTATTTTGAGATTCGGATTTGTCACTTCGATTGTCGGAGAGGTATCTCTGGGCCCTCTCGGTAATGCACATGACATAAGCCTTGCAAGCATTGCAACTAATGAGTTAGTTGCGAGATGATGTATTATGAAACGAGTAAAGAGACTTGCCGGTAACGAGATTGAACTAGGTATTAAGATACCGACGATCGAATCTCGGGCAAGTAACATACCGATGACAAAGGGAACAACGTATGTTGTTATGCGGTCTGATCGATAAAGATCTTCGTAGAATATGTGGGAGCCAATATGAGCATCCAGGTTCCGCTATTGGTTATTGACCGAAGATATGTCTCGGTTATGTCTACATTGTTCTCGAACCCGTAGGGTCCGCATGCTTAAGGTTTCGATGACAGTTATATTATGAGTTTATGAGTTTTGATGTACCGAAGGAGTTCGGAGTCCCGGATGAGATCGGGGACATGACGATGAGTCTCAAAATGGTCGAGACGTAAAGATCGATATATTGGACGACTATATTCGGACATCGGAAAGGTTCCGAGTGGTTCGGGTATTTTTCGGAGTACCGGGGAGTTACGGGAATACGGGAGAAGAAGTATATGGG
>NC_041382.1:327199430-327304849 GCF_002162155.2 Triticum dicoccoides | reverse complement strand
CTAGTTGGACTAGGAAAGGGGGAATCCTACTCCCGGTGGGAGTAGGACTCCCCTAGGGCGCGCCATAGAGAGGGCCGGCCCTCCCCTCCTCCACTCCTTTATATACGGGGGCAGGGGGCACCCCATAGACACACAAGTTGATCCTCGTGATCGTTTTCTTAGCCGTGTGCGGTGCCCCCTTCCACCATACTCCTCGATAATATTGTAGCGGTGCTTAGGCGAAGCTCTGCGACGGTAGAACATCAAGATCGTCACCACGCCATCGTGCTGACGGAACTCTTCCCCGACACTTTGCTGGATTGGAGTCCGGGGATCGTCATCGAGCTGAACGTGTGCTAGAACTCGGAGGTGCCGTAGTTTCGGTGCTTGATCGGTCGGGTCGTGAAGACGTACGACTACATCAACCGCATTGTGCTAACGTTTCCGCTGTCGGTCTACAAGGGTACGTAGATCACACTCTCCCCTCTCGTTGCTATGCATCACCATGATCTTGCGTGTGCGTAGGAATTTTTTTTGAAATTACTACGTTACCCAACAGACTCTTCACCGCAACATCGATGGCCTTCATCTTCCCCCAAAATGTCTTGACTCGGGCAAAGGCCAACCGTGCACCCTCGATGCACACCGACCGCTTCACAGCGTCGATACGTGGCACTGCGTCAACAAGTCGCTGCACCAAGCCGAAGTAACTATTCGGAACAGGCTCAGTTGGCCATAACCGGATTATGACGTTCTTCATGGCAGCGCCGAATATCCCGTGAAGCTCGGCCCACTAGGACATCTGCTGATTCAGCAACAGGGGGCGCTTCGACGCGCCGAATTGTGACCAGAAAAGCTTCTCCGTTGCATACCCCTCTCGCGCCTGGTAAAACTACGCCGCATCGGAAGAACTCTTCGGCAAGTCTAAAAACTCGTCCAGAGAACTCCACAATTGGTTAAGCTGAGCATAGTTCAGATCGCCGAACTTCGTCTGTAGCAAAAATGGCTCACTAGCCGCAATCTCCATAGCTTGCCGGATCTCCTCACGGGCGGCTCTGGATTCAGACCGTGCTTCTCTCGCCTCTCGTAAGGCCTTATCAATTTCAGCCGTTTTGGCTTCATTCTCCTTCTCAAGGAGTTCACAGCAGCTAGCAGCATTTTTTAGTTCGAGCGCCATCATGGACATCTTCTCCTCGTCTTGACGCCGAGCAGCTCGTTCGGCTTTTAACTCAGCCGATGCCTTTTCGGCAGCCGCATTACTACACCGGGCCTGCTCCTTGCCTGCTCCTTGCCCCGGGCCAGCTCTGCCCGAAGAATTTCAATGGCGGCAGCACCATCTGCAGCCATGCATATTACAGTATATATATTTCAGCATCATGCTTATATTACAACAATGTCCGTGAAGGGACTGCCCCGAATACATACCTTGCGATTCGTCAAGACGCATATTGATTAACCAATGTCATCCCCGGCCATATCAAGCTTCTGTTGCAGCTCGGCAATATCCGTAGTCTGGGAAGTAGCCAGGGGGAAGCAGCCTGTGTTCAAGTTAATCAGATTAGTCCTTGAATATTTCTTCTTGATCCTCCGTTCGCCTCCCATGGGAAGCCAACCCGAGTCTCAGGGGCTACTATCTATACACATGTGTATTTTGCGAATAAAACACAATTGCACATATTATAGTACAAACCTCGAAGCCTCTTAGTAGGCTCGCAAAGGCCTCATCCAATCCACTCTTCGCGGACTGGACCTTTTCAACCACCGTGCCCATTAAGGCACGATATTCCTCCGAGACGGATGCCTGCCACAGCATGTTCGTCAAGATATCCGACGGCTCTGGGTCTCTGGAGGCCGCCGTAGGAGTATGGCCACCCTTTGAAGGGATCCGTTCATTCGTATCCGGCTGTATATCAGATTGCCGGGGCCCTCATTGTTCCTCCCGGGACCCTGGGCCACCGAAGTATCACCTTCGGGTAATGCCTTCATCATCCCTTGCACCACTTGTTGGTCGGGGGAGACCCTCCATGACGACACCTCTAAGTCGTCCGCCCTATTGGACAGAGAGGCCGGTGGGGGGCGTCTCGCTTTCCATCATCTCTAGGAGAAGGTCCCCCGAGGAAGAGGATTGTTGAGGAAGACTGCATGCTGAGCTGCAAAAACAAAAAATATATATTCCAGGCATTATAAGAAAAGAACGGGACATGTTTAAAACAGCCTTGATTCACTTACGATTTGGCCTGAGGCTTGTCCTCGTCATGAGACTGCGCTTCGACGTCCTCCAAGCCCGAGCCAGCCACCTAACGCATCTTGCCTCGCTTAGGAGCCTGCTTCTCCCAATATTCAGAGGCGGACCTTCTCTTCCTAGGAGGAAAGGAGACAGTGGCCCCCCTTCACTTTTGTCTTCGGATGAGGGGATTTTGATTCCTCCGGACACAATGTCCGATGCACCCTAGGAATAGGAACCATCTTTGGTCCTCTCATTCTCCGCCTCGCCCTCCTTCACAGGCATCTGGTATGGTGCCGAGGCCAGCATCCTTGTTAGAACAGGATTCGTTGGGCCCTCGGGCAGAGGGGCCGAACACATAATTAGTTCCGCCTTCTTTGTCCAGCCCTGGAAGAAGATAGCCTACTCAGTACCATATTACGGTATGCATAATTACAAAGTGTTCGGGAGCCAAGTGCTTACCGGGGTATCCGGACAGTTGCAGCTAAGGCCATCATCTTCGGTAGTGTCCGGCCAATGTTTCCGCTTCCCGAAAATAACTTACACATCCCTTTGTGTGTGGTGCCGAAGAAGTGTTGGAGGGTTTGTGGTCCTTCTGTAAGCTCCCACATGCGGCGAGACCTGCGCTGGCATGGCAGGATTCGGCGAACTAACATCACTTGGATCACGTTAACAAGATCGATGTCTCTCTCGAGGAGGGTTCGAATGCGGCTCTGTAAAGTCTGCACTTCATCAACTGATCCCCAGTCCAACCCCTTGTTGACCCATGATGCAAGCTGTAACGGTGGGACAGGACGGAATGTGGGTGCAGCTACCCACTTGGTGCTGCGGGCTCCATAACATAAAACCACTACCGCTGCCAGTGATTGGAAGTTTCGCTAAAAGAACATTCTGGCCAAGGAGTGCTGGTGAGTTGGCTGATCGTAGCACCGCCGCACTCCAGTTGTTCCCCGTCGACTACCTTCGGCTTCACACTGAAGGTTGATACGTCCATTTTGCGTCATGCTTTTATGTTAATATTTATTGCATTATGGGTTGTTATTTCACGTTATGTCACAACACTTATGGCTATTCTCTCTTATTTTACAAGCTTTACAATGAAGAGGGGGAATGCCGGCAGCTGGAATTCTGGCTGGAAAAGGAGCAAATATTGGAGACCTATTCTGCGCAACTCCAAAAGTCCTGAAACTCCACGTAATATCTTAAAATAAATAAAGAAAAATCGTCGCCAAAGATGAAGGCCAGGGGGCCCACACCCTGCTCACGAGGATGGGGGGCGCGCCCCTCCCCCCTGGGCGCGCCCCTACCTCGTGGGCCCCCTGGTGGCTCTCCGACGCCCATCTTCTCCTATATGAAGTCTTTCGATGAGAAAAAAATCATAAGCAACCTTTCGGGACGAGACTCCGCCGCCACGAGGCGGAACCTTGGCGGAACCAATCTAGGGCTCCGGCAGAGCTGTTCTGTCGGGGACACTTCCCTCCGGGAGGGGGAAATCATCACCATCGTCATCACCAACGCTCCTCTCATCGGGAGAGGGAAATCTCCATCAACATCTTCACCAGCACCATCTCATCTCCAAACCCTAGTTCATCTCTTGTATCCAATTCTTGTCTCTAAGTCTGGGATTGGTGCTAGTAGGTTGCTAGTAGTGTTGATTGCTCCTTGTAGTTGATGCTAGTTGGTTTACTTGGTGGAAGATCATATGTTCAGATCCTTTATGCATACTATTACCCCTCTGATTATGAACATGAATATGCTTTGTGAGTAGTTACGTTTGTTCCTGAGGACACGGGAGAACTCTTGCTATTAGTAGTCATGTGAATTTGGTATTCATTCGATATTTTGATGAGATGTATGTTGTCTAACCTCTAGTGGTGTTATGTGAACGTCGACTACATAACACTTCACCATTATTTGGGCCTAGAGGAAGGCATTGGGAAGTAATAAGTAGATGATGGGTTGCTAGAGTGACAGAAGTTTAAACCCTAGTTTATGCATTGCTTTGTAAGGGGCTGATTTGGATCCATATGTTTCATGCTATGGTTAGGTTTACCTTAATACTTTTGATGTAGTTGCGGATGCTTGCAATAGAGGTTAATCATAAGTGGGATGCTTGTTCAAGTAAGAACAGCACCCAAGCACCGGTCCAGCCACATATCAAATTATCAAAGTACCGAACGCGAATCATATGAGCGTGATGAAAACTAGCTTGACGATATTCCCATGTGTCCTCGGGAGCTCTTTTCCTTATATAAGAATTTGTCCGGCTTGTCCTTTGCTACAAAAAAGGATTGGGCCACCTTGCTGCACCTTATTTACTTTTGTTACTTGTTGCTCGTTACAATTTACCTTATCACAAAACTATCTGTTACCACTTATTTCAGTACTTGCAGAGAATACCTTGCTGAAAACCGCTTATCATTTCCTTCTGCTCCTCGTTGGGTTCAACACTCTTACTTATCAAAAGGACTACTATAGATCCCCTATACTTGTGGGTCATCAAGACTCTTTTCTGGCGCCGTTGCTGGGGAGTGTAGCGCCTTTGGTAGGTGGAATTTGGTAAGGAAAAATTTATATAGTGTGCTGAAATTTTCTGTCACTTGTTACTATGGAAACTGAATCTCTGAGGGGCTTGTTCGGGGTATCTTCACCCCATCCAGTAGAGCAAAGAGTTGCTCCTCAACCTACTGAACCTATTGAAAATGAAACTCCTTTTGCATTTCCTTCGGGTATTATGGAAAAACTGCTGGCTAATACTTTTATAGGAGATGGGACAAAGCATCCTGACGAGCATCTACGCTATTTGGATGATATTTGTGGATTATTTAAGCTTGCAGGTATACCCGATGATGTTGTTAAGAAGAAGGCTTTCCCTTTATCTTTGGAGGGGGACACATCGACATGGTATAGGCTATGTGATGATACGAGATCATGGAACTATAAAAGAATGAAATTGGAATTTCATCAAAAGTATTACCCTATGCATCTTGTTCATCATGATCGGAATTATATATATAATTTTTGGCCTCACGAACGAGAAAGCATCGCTCAAGCTTGGGGAGGCTTAAATCAATGTTATATTCATGCCCAATCATGAGCTCTCAATATTGACAATTCTCCAGAATTTTTATGCTCGGCTTTCTGATAACAATCGCACCATGCTTGATACTTCTTGTGCTGGCTCTTTTATGATGAAGACTATTGAATTCAGATGGAATTTATTGGATAGAGTTAAACGCAACTCTGAAGATTGGGACCTCGACGAAGGTAAGGAGTCAGGTATGACACCTAAGTTTGATTGTGTTAAATCTTTTATGGATACTGATATTTTCCGTAAGTTTAGCACTAAATATGGACTTGACTCTGAGATAGTAGCTTCTTTCTGTGAATCTTTTGCTACTTATGTTGATCTCCCCAAGGAGAAGTGGTTTAAATATCATCCTCCCATAGAAGTAAAAGTAGCTGCACCTATTAAAGTTGAAGAAAAGACCATCACTTATAATGATCCTATTGTTCCCACCTCTTATGTTGAGAAACCACCTTTCCCTGCTAGAGTAAAGGATCATGCTAAAGCTTCAACTGTTGTTCGTAAAAGCAATGCTAGAACTTATACACCTCCTGAGCAAGTCAAAGTAGAACCTAATATTGCTATTGTTAAAGATCTCTTGTCTGATAATACTGATGGGCATGTCATTGAATTCTCTGGTGAAACTGCTAGAATTGCTAAACCCTGTGATAGAGATAAACATAGACCGGTGGTAGGCGTGCCTGTTATTTCTGTTAAAATAGGAGATCATTGTTATCATGGCTTATGTGATATGGGTGCTAGTGCTAGTGTTATACCCATTGACTTATATAAAGAAATTATGCATGATATCGCACTTGCTGAGTTATAAGATATTGATGTTACAATTAAACTTGCCAATAGAGATACTATATCTGCAATGGGAATTGTTAGAGATGTTGAAGTCTTGTGTGGGAAAACCAAATATCCCGCTGACTTTCTTGTTCTTGGTTCTCCACAAGATAGATTTTGTCCCATTATTTTTGGTAGACCCTTCTTGAATACTGTTAATGCTACGATAGACTGCAAAAAGAATGTTGTTACTGTTGGCTTGGATGATATGGTTCATGAGTTTAATTTCTCTAAATTCAGTAAACAACATCGTAAGGAAGAATTGCCTAGTAAGGATGAAATTATTGGTCTTGCTTCTATTGTTGTACCTCCTAGTGATCCTTTAGAACACTATTTGCTAGACCATGAAAATGATATGTTTATGAATGAAAGAAAGGAAATAGATGAAATATTCTTTAAACAGGAACCTATTCTGAAACACAATTTGCCTGTTGAAATCCTAGGGGATCCTCCTCCACCCAAGGGTGATCCCGTTTTTGAGCTTAAACCGTTGCCTGATAATCTTAAGTATGCTTATCTTGATGAAAAGAAAATATATCCTGTTATTATTAGTGCTAACCTTTCAGAGCATGAAGAAGAAAGATTATTGAAAACTCTGAAGAAGCACCGTCCCGCTATTGGATATACTCTTGATGATCTTAAGGGCATTAGTCCCACTCTATGTCAGCATAAAATAAATTTGGAAGCGGATGCTAAACCAGTATGTGATCCTCAATGACGTTTGAGTCCTAAAATGAAAGAAGTGGTAAGGAAGGAAATACTCAAGCTTCTGGAGGCAGGTATAATTTATCCCGTTGCTGATAGTCAGTGGGTAAGTCCTGTCCATTGTGTCCCTAAGAAGGGAGGTATTACTGTTGTCCCTAATGATAAAGATGAATTGATTCCTCAAAGAATTATTACAGGTTATAGGATGGTAATTGATTTCCGCAAATTAAATAAAGCCACTAAGAAAGATCATTAACCCTTACCTTTTATTGATCAAATGCTAGAAAGATTATGCAAACATACACATTATTGCTTTCTAGATGGTTATTCTGGTTTCTCTCAAATACATGTGTCGGCTAAATATCAATCAAAGACTACTTTTACATGCCCTTTTGGTACTTTTGCTTATAGACGTATGCCTTTTGATTTATGTAATGCACCTGCTACCTTTCAAAGATGCATGATGGCTATATTCTCTGATTTTTGTGAAAAGATTTGTGAGGTTTTCATGGACAACTTTTCCGTCTATGGTTCCTCTTTTGATGATTGCTTGAGCAATCTTGATCGAGTTTTGCAGAGATGTGAAGAAACTAATCTTGTCTTGAATTGGGAAAAGTGCCACTTTATGGTTAATGAAGGTATTGTCTTGGGGCACAAAGTTTTTGAAAGAGGTATTGAAGTTGATAAAGCCAAGGTTGACGCTATTGAAAAGATGTCATGTCCCAAGGACATCAAAGGTATAAGAAGTTTCCTTGGTCACGCCGGATTTTATAGGAGGTTCATTAAGGACTTCTCAAAAATTTCTCGGCCTCTAACTAATTTATTACAAAAAGATGTACCATTTGTCTTTGATGATGATTGTGTAGAAGCATTTGAAATACTTAAGAAAGCATTACTCTCTGCACCTATTGTTCAGCCACCTGATTGGAATTTACCCTTTGAAATTATGTGCGATGCTAGTGATTATGTTGTAGGTGTTGTTCTAGGGCAAAGAGTTGATAAGAAATTAAATGTTATCCATTATGCTAGTAAGACTCTAGACAATGCTCAAAGAAATTATGCTACTACCGAAAACGAACTTTTAGCAGTTGTGTTTGCTTGTGATAAATTCAGACCCTATATTGTTGATTCTAAAGTAACTATTCACACTGATCATGCTGCTATTAAATATCTTATGGAAAAGAAAGATGATAAACCTAGACTTATTAGATGGGTTCTCTTGCTGCAAGAATTTGATTTGCATATTGTTGATAGAAAAGGAGCTGAGAACCTAGTTGCAGACAACTAATCTAGGTTAGAGAATGTTCTTGATGACCCACTACCTATTGATGATAGCTTTCCTGATGAACAATTAAATGTCATAAGCACTTCTCGTAGCACTCCATGGTATGCTGATTATGCTAATTATATTGTTGCTAAATTTATACCACCTAGCTTCACATACCAACAAAAGAAAAAGTTCTTTTATGATTTGAGACATTACTTTTGGGATGACCCACATCTTTATAAAGAAGGAGTAGATGGTGTTATTAGACGTTGTGTACCTGAGCATGAACAGGAACAGATCCTACGCAAGTGTCACTCTGAAGCTTATGGAGGACACCACGCTGGAGATAGAACTGCACATAAGGTATTGCAATCTGGTTTTTATTGGCCTACTCTCTTCAAGGATGCCCGTAAGTTTGTTTTATCTTGTGATGAATGTCAAAGAATTGGTAATATTAGTAGACGTCAAGAAATGCCTATGAATTATTCACTTGTTATTGAACCATTTGATGTTTGGGGCTTTGATTATATGGGACCTTTTCCTGCCTCCAATGGATACACTCATATTTTAGTTGCTGTTGATTACGTTACTAAGTGGTAGAAGCTATTCCAACTAGTAGTGTTGATCATAACACTTCTATTAAAATGCTTAAGGAAGTTATTTTTCCAAGATTTGGAGTCCCTAGATATTTAATGACTGATGGTGGTTCACACTTTATTCATGGTGCTTTCCGTAAAATGCTTGCCAAATATGGCGTTAATCATAGAATTGCATCTCCTTATCACCCACAGTCTAGTGGTCAAGTAGAATTGAGTAATAGAGAGCTAAAATTAATTTTGCAAAAGACTGTTAATAGGTCTAGAAAGAATTCGTCCAAGAAACTTGATGATGCATTATGGGCATATAGAACTGCATATAAGAATCCTATGGGTATGTCTCCGTATAAAATGGTTTATGGAAAAGCATGTCACTTACCTCTCGAACTAGAACATAAGGCATATTGGGCTATTAAAGAGCTTAACTATGATTTCAAACTTGCCGGTGAGAAGAGGTTATTTGATATTACCTCACTTGATGAATGGAGAACCCAAGCCTATGAAAATGCCAAGTTGTTTAAAGAAAAAGTTAAAAGATGGCATGACAAAAGGATACAAAAGCGTGAGTTTAATGTAGGCGATTATGTATTGCTATACAACTCTCGTTTAAGATTTTTTGCAGGGAAACTTCTCTCTAAATGGGAAGGTCCCTACATTATTGAGGAGGTCTATTGTTCCGGTGCCATAAAAATCAACAATTTCGAAGGCACAAATCCGAAGGTGGTAAACGGTCAAAGAATCAAGCACTATATCTCAGGTAATCCTATAAATGTTGAAACCAATGTTATTGAAACCGTAACCCCGGAGGAATACATAAGGGACACTTTCCAGAACGTTCCAGACTCCAAAAAGGAATAGGTATGTGGTACGGTACGTAAACCGACTCCAAAACAATTTTTAAGGCAATATTTCTCCGTTTTGGAATATTTAGAAAAATAGAAAAATAGGTAGCAGTCCAGGGAGGACACGAGCCCTCCACGAGGGTGGAGGGTGCGCCCTACCCCCTGGGCGCGCCCCCTACCTCGTGAGCACCTCGTGTGCCCTCCGGAATCCATTTTCCTGCATGATACGTATTTGGTCGGTAAAAATTCATTATATATTCTCCCGAAGGTTTTGACCCCCGTATCACGCAAATATCCCCTGTTTTCGTTTCGAGCTGTTTCCGTTGCAGATTTGAGAATTCCGGAGACTCGATCATCCTTCTATGAGGGTGAGCCTATGCCATGGAAGGGGACGACAAGCTTGCATCATCAACAACACCTCCACCTCCAACAACAAAGAAGGAGACCTCATCACATGGGTATGGGCACTCCCCTTGGCAACTGCCAAGCTTGGGGGAGGTGCCCCGGTATCGTATCACCATCACAACTCCTATCTTCACCGTTTTTCTTAGTTCGATCCTATTAGTAGTATCTTGATTTAGTAGAATAAAGTCACGGCATGATCTAGTTTTGAAGTTTGCTTTATGATCCCTCTATGCAATCTAGTCCGTGAGCTATATATAATAAAGATTAGTGTTGAGTCAAGGGCTTGATTATTTTGCCATGATCTTGAGTGAATAAAAGAAAGAGTAAAAAGAAACAAAGAGTTCATATTGATCTTATTGAGAGTAATGACTTCACATAGAAAGAGTATGATGATGAAAAAGTTGTTAGGAGTTGGCAAATATAGCTTTAGTCATCGTGGCAATTAATAGGAAGTAATAAGGAGAGAGAGGTTTCACATATAGATATACTATCATTGACATCTTTCATAATTGGGAGCACTCATTAAGTATGACATGCTAAAGAGTTGATGTTGGACAAGGAAGACAACGTAATGGGTTATGTTTTCTCGCATCTCAGTTAAAGTATATTGTCATGGATCATTCAAACATGTTGAGCTTGCCTTTCCCCCTCATGATAGCCAAATTCTCCGCACCAAGTAGAGATACTACTTGTGCTTCCAAATACCCTTAAACCAGTTTAGCCATGAGAGTCCACCATATCTACCTATGGATTGAGTAAGATCCTTCAAGTAAGTTGTCATCGGTGCAAGCAATAAAAATTGCTCTTTAAATATGCATGACTTATTAGTGCAGAGAAATAAGCTTTGTACGAACTTGTTGTGGACGCAATAAAAGCGACGGACTGCATAATAAAGGTTCACATACAAGGGGCAATATAAAGTGACGTTCTTTTGCATTAAGATTTTGTGCATCCAACCATAAAAGCGCATGGCAACCTCTGCTTCCCTCTGCAAAGGGCCTATATTTTATTATTATCCTCTATCTTATGCAAGAGTCAAAGTAATCTTCACCTTTCCATTTTTCATTTTATCCTTTGGCAAGCACTTCATGGTGGGGTGATCCTGATATATATATCCAATTGGATGTACGTTAGCATGAACTATTATTGTTCACATCACCCAAAGGTGAATAAGTTTGGAGGCAGCATTATAAGCCCCAATCTTTCTCTGTGTCCGATTGAAACTTCATAACTACAAGTATTGCGTGAGTGTTAGCAATTATGAAGGACTAAGTGATAGTTGAGTATGTGGACTTGCTTTTAAGCTCTGACATAGACTCCTTCCGATGTTATGATAAATTGCAATTGCTTCAATGACTGAGGTTATAATTTGTTAGCGCCTAATAAGGTTTCTGATTCATACTTTTGCATTATGAAAAGATCATCACTTGAACATAAGCAATCATATGACAAATCTATATATGTTGCTGTTATGAAACAATCATGATGCCTTCATGTCCGTATTTTATTTTTATCGACGCCTCTACCTCTAAACATGAGGACATATTTATTGTTATCGGCTTTTCGCTTGAGGACAAGCGAGGTCTAAGCTTGGGGGAGTTGATACGTCCATTTTGCGTCATGCTTTTATGTTAATATTTATTGCATTATGGGCTGTTATTTCACGTTATGTCACAATACTTATGGCTATTCTCTCTTATTTTACAAGGTTTACCATGAAGAGGGGGAATGTCGGCAGCTGGAATTCTGGCTGGAAAAGGAGCAAATATTGGAGACCTATTCTGCGCAACTCCAAAAGTCCTGAAACTCCACGGAATATCTTAAAATAAATAAAGAAAAATCATCGCCAAAGATGAAGGCCAGGGGGCCCACACCCTGCTCACGAGGGTGGGGCGCGCGCCCCTCCCCCTTGGGCACGCCCCCCTACCTCGTGGGCCCCTGGTGGCTCTCCGACGCCCATCTTCTCCTATATGAAGTCTTTCAATGAGAAAAAAATCATAAGCAACCTTTCGGGACGAGACTCCGCCGCCACGAGGCGGAACCTTGGCGGAACCAATCTAGGGCTCCGGCAGAGCTGTTCTGCCGGGGACACTTCCCTCCGGGAGGGGCAAATCATCACCATCGTCATCACCAACGCTCCTCTCATCGGGAGAGGGCAATCTCCATCAACATCTTCACCAGCACCATCTCATCTCCAAACCCTAGTTCATCTCTTGTATCCAATTCTTGTCTCTAAGTCCGGGATTGGTGCTAGTAGGTTGCTAGTAGTGTTGATTACTCCTTGTAGTTGATGCTAGTTGGTTTACTTGGTGGAAGATCATATGTTCAGATCCTTTATGCATACTATTACCCCTCTGATTATGAACATGAATATGCTTTGTGAGTAGTTACGTTTGTTCCTGTGGACAAGAGAGAAGTCTTGCTATTAGTAGTCATGTGAATTTGGTATTCGTTCGATATTTTGATGAGATGTATGTTGTCTAACCTCTAGTGGTGTTATGTGAACATCGACTACATAACACTTCACCATTATTTGGGCCTAGAGGAAGGCATTGGGACGTAATAAGTAGATGATGGGTTGCTAGAGTGACAGAAGCTTAAACCCTAGTTTATGCGTTGCTTCGTAAGGGGCTGATTTGGATCCATATGTTTCATGCTATGGTTAGGTTTACCTTAATACTTTTGTTGTAGTTGTGGATGCTTGCAATAGAGGTTAATCATAAGTGGGATGCTTGTTCAAGTAAGAACAGCACCCAAGCACCGGTCCACCCACATATCAAATTATCAAAGTACCGAACATGAATCATATGACCGTGATGAAAACTAGCTTGACGATATTCCCATGTGTCCTCGGGAGCTCTTTTCCTTATATAAGAATTTATCCGGCTTGTCCTTTGCTGCAAAAGGATTGGGCCACCTTGCTGCACCTTATTTACTTTTGTTACTTGTTGCTCGTTACAATTTACCTTATCACAAAACTATCTGTTACCACTTATTTCAGTACTTGCAGAGAATACCTTGCTGAAAACCACTTATCATTTCCTTCTGCTCCTCGTTGGGTTCGACACTCTTACTTATCGAAAGGACTACGATAGATCCCCTATACTTGTGGGTCATCAAAGGTCTTGATCCATAAGCCGAAGTGTGGGGGGATTCAGAGGAAGGCCTTGCATGTAATGATAAACACCGAGACGTGAAGGATAGAGTCTGGAGCTAGGTCATGAAAATCTAGTCCGTAATAAAACATTAGCCCCCGGACGAAGGGGTGAAGAGCGAACCCTAGCCCCCGGAGGAAGTGGGAGATGAATACGACCCTCTCGCCAGATCTGGGGGTCGGAATAACCTGTCCTTGAGCAGGAAGCCTATGGTGGACCTCCACAGTCAAATATCTGGCCGCCCGAAGCTTTGCGATATCCTCCTCCGTAAAGGAGGAAGCCATCGGCCTTGGGAGCTGGGTCCAGACATGATGGAGAGGCTTGAAAGGATGAAGTCGAACCTTGGGTGCTAGAACTCGAGGTTGGGAAGGCTGAGGAGAGGATTGGCATAAAAGACGGCCATTGGTTCCTTTATAAAGGCAGCGGGTATTGAACGCCTCCTCCCAAGCCTAAGAACCTGCCTATTCCTAAGGAATCTTTCCCGTAGGACGGTTGGGTTACCTACGCTCGTATTGATGAAAATCCCGCAATTAGGGGACATGATCTCTGCTTCGACAAGGCGTGTCAATGACTACCATGCCCCGAAACATGGAACGACGGGACGGGAAACGGTTTGAAATAATGACCGAGAAGCATGATGTCACATTACTAAAAATTGTCAGCAGATTGGATTCGTAGAATACTATACTCTCTACGGTTGTATGTTACAGGTACGGACACGATCAATTCGTCCGAAGACTATTTTGAAGTTCGGAAGGAGGAACCCGCCTTGCAATGCCGAAGACAGCACTACGCGTCGGATACCTTGTCATTGAAGCCAGGTTCAGGGGCTACTGAGGGAGTCCTGGACTAAGGGGTCCTCGGGCGTCCGGCCTGTTAGACATGGGCCGGACTGATGGGTTGTGAAGATACGAAGACCGAAGACGGCACCTGTGTCCGGATGGGACTCTCCTTGGCGTGGAAGGCAAGCTTGACGACCGGATATGTAGATTCCTTTCTTTGTAACCGACCTTGTGTAACCCTAGATCCTCCCGGTGTCTATATAAACCGGAGGACTTAGTCCGGAGAGGGGAGACCTCATCATCATAGCCATACAAGCTAGACCTCTAGGGTTTAGCCATTACGATCTCGAGGTAGATCAACTCTTGTAATACTCATATTCATCAATATCAATCAAGCAGGATGTAGGGTATTACCTCCATAGAGAGGGCCCGAACCTGGGTAAACACCATGTTCCTTGTTTCCTGTTACCATCGACCTTAGACGCACAGTTCGGGACCCCCTACCCGAGATCCGTCGGTTTTGACACCGACGGGGGGAGGCCGGCCGACCCTTATAGGGCGCGCCCCAAGTAGGTTTCCAGCAAGGGAAGAGAGGGGGGAGGAGAGGGAGAGAGGGAGAAGGAAAGGGAGGGGGCGCTGCCCCCTCCTAGTCCAATTCGGACTCCTCAAGGGGGGTGCGGCCAGCCCTAGGGCCCTCTCCTCTCTCTCACACAAGGCTCATGTTGGCCCATTAATTCCCCACGGGGTTTCCGATAACCCCCGACACTCCGATATTTATCCGGTGACCCCTTAACTCATCCGATGTCCGGATAACATCGTCAAATATATCAATATTTATGTCTCGGCCATTTCGAGACTCCTCGTCATGTCCGTGATCACATCTGGGACTTCAAACTACCTTCGGTACATCAAAACACATAAACTCATAATACCGATCGTCATCGAACGTTAAGCGTGCGGACCCTACGGGTTCAAGAACTATGTATACATGACCAAGACTCATCTCCGGTCAATAACCAATAGCGGAACCTAGATGCTCATATTGGTTCCTACATATTCTATGAAGATCTTTATCGGTCAAACCGCGTAACAACATACGTTGTTCCCTTTGTCATCGGTACGTTACTTGCCTAAGATTCGACCGTCGGTATCTCAATACCTAGTTCAATCTCGTTACCAGCAAGTCTATTTACTCGTTCCGTAATGCAACATCCCACAACTAACTCATTAGTCACATTGCTTGCAAGGCTTATAGTGATGTGCATTACCGAGAGGGCCTAGATATACCTCTCCGATACACGGAGTGACAAATCCTAATCTCGAT
Organism: Triticum dicoccoides; assembly: GCF_002162155.2. Lineage (NCBI taxonomy): Eukaryota > Viridiplantae > Streptophyta > Magnoliopsida > Poales > Poaceae > Triticum > Triticum dicoccoides. The sequence continues at coordinate 327,289,654 of NC_041382.1, read as the reverse complement.
CTATGCCAACTCAACAAACACCATTGGAGACACCTGTAGAGCATCTATATAGTAACCCAGTTACGTTGGACGTTTGATAGCACACTAAGTGTTCCTCCCGTATTCGGGAGTTGCATAATCTCATAGTCATAGGAACATGTATAAGTCATGAAGAAAGCAATAGAAATAAACTAAACGATCATAGTGCTAAGCTAACGGATGGGCCAAGTCAATCACATCATTCTCTAATGATGTGATCTCGTTCATCAAATGACAACTCATGTCTATGGTTTGGAAACTTAACCATCTTTGATTAACGAGCTAGTCAAGTAGAGGCATACTAGTGACACTCTGTTTGTATATGTATTCACACATGTACTAAGTTTCCAATTAATACAATTCTAGCATGAATAATAAACAGTTATCATGATATAAGGAAATATAAATAACAACTCTATTATTGCCTCTAGGGCATATTTCCTTCAGTCTCCCACTTGCACTAGAGTCAATAATCTAGATTACAAAGTAATGATACTAACACCCATGGAGTTTTGCTGCTGATCATGTTTTGCTCATGAGAGAGGCTTAGTCAATGGGTCTGCAACATTCAGATCCGTATGTATCTTGGAAATCTCTATGTCTCCCTCCTTGACTTGATCGCGGATGGAATTGAAGCGTCTTTTGATGTGCTTGGTTCTCTTGTGAAATCTGGATTCTTTAGCCAAGGAAATTGCACCAGTATTGTCACAAAATATTTTCATTGGACCCGATGCACTAGGTATGACACCTAGATCGAATATGAACTCCTTCATCCAGACTCCTTCATTTGCTGCTTCCGAAGCAGCTATGTATTCCGTTTCGCATGTAGATCCCTCCATGACGCTCTGCTTGGAACTGCACACACTGACAGCTCCACCATTCAATAAAAATATGTATCCGGTTTGTGACTTAGAGTCATCCAGATCAGTGTTAAAGCTTGCATCGACGTAACCGTTTATGACGAGCTCTTTGTCACCTCCATAAACGAGAAACATATCCTTAGTCATTTTCAGATATTTCAGGATGTTCTTGACCGCCGTCCAGTGATCCACTCCTGGATTACTTTGGTACCTCCCTGCTAAACTAATAGCAAGGCACACATCAGGTCTGGTACACCGCATTGCATACATGATAGAACCTATGGTTGAAGCATAGGGAATGACTTCCATTTTCTCTCTATCTTCTGTCGTGGTCGGACATTGCGTCTGACTCAACTTAACACCTTGTAACACAGGCAAGAACCCTTTCTTTGCTTGATCCATTTTGAACTTCTTGAAAACTTTATCAACGTATGTGCTTTGTGAAAGTCCAATTAAGCATATTAATCTATCTCTATAGATCTTGACGCCCAATATATAAGCAGCTTCATCGAGGTCTTTCATTGAAAAATTCTTATTCAAGTATCCTTTTATGCTATTCAGAAATTCAGTATCATTTCCGATTAACATTATGTCATCCACATATAATATCAGAAATGCTACAGAGCTCCCACTCACTTTCTTGAAAATACAGGCTTCTCCAAAAGTCTGTATAAAACCATATGCTTTGATCACACTATCAAAGCTATATTCCAACTCCGACATGCTTGCACCAGTCCATACATAGATCGCTAGAGCTTACACACTTTGTTATCACCTTTTTGGATCGACAAAACCTTCTGGTTGTATCATATACAACTCTTTTTTAAAATATCCATTAAGGAATGCAGTTTTGACATCCATTTGCCAAATTTCATAATCATAAAATGCGGCAATTGCTAACATGATTCAGACCGACTTAAGCATCACTACGGGTGAGAATGTCTCATCATAGTCAACTCCTTGAACTTGTCAAAAACCTTTTGCAACAAGTCGAGCTTTGTAGACAGTAACATTGCCGTCAGTGTCAGTCTTCTTCTTGAAGATCCATTTATTCTCTATGGCTTGCCGATCATCGGGTAAGTTAACCAAAGTACATACTTTGTTCTCATACATGAATCCCATCTCAGATTTCATGGACTCAAGCCATTTTGTCGAATCTGGGATCATCATCGCTTCCTCATAGTTCGTAGGTTCATCATGGTCAAGTAACATGAGTTCCAGAACAGGATTACCGTACCACTCTGGTGCGGATCTTACTCTGCTTGACCTACGAGGTTTGGTAGTAACTTGATCAGAAGTTTCATGATCATCATCATTAGCTTCCTCACTTACTGGTGTAGGAATCACTGGAACTGATTTCTATGATGAACTACTTTCCAATAAGGGAGCAGGTACAGTTACCTTATCAAGTTCTACTTTCCTCCCACTCACTTCTTTTGAGAGAAACTCCTTCTCTAGAAAGGATCCATTCTTAGAAACGAATATCTTGCCTTCGGATCTGTGATAGAAGGTGTACCCAACAGTTCCTTTTAGGTATCCTATGAAGACACATTTCTCTGATTTGGGTTCAAGCTTATCAGGTTGAAGCTTTTTCAAATAAACATCGCAGCCCCAAACTTTAAGAAACGGCAACTTGGGTTTCTTGCCAAACTACAGTTCATAAGGTGTCGTCTCAACGGATTTCGATGGTGCCCTATTTAAAGTGAATGCAGCCGTCTCTAAAGCATAACCCCAAAATGATAGCGGTAAATCAGTAAGAGACATCATAGATTGTAACGTATCTAATAAAGTATGATTACGATGTTCGGACACACCATTACGTTGTGGTGTTCCGGGTGGCATGAGTTGCGAAACTATTCCGCATTGTTCCAAATGAAGACCAAACTCGTAACTCAAATATTCTCCTCCACGATCAGATCATAGAAACTTTTTTTCTTGTTATGATGATTTTCCACTTCACTCTGAAATTCTTTGAACTTTTCAAATGTTTTAGACTTATGTTTCATTAAGTAAGTATACCCATATCTGCTCAAATCATCTGTGAAGGTTAGAAAATAACGATACGCGCCACGAGCATCAACACTCATCGGACCGCATACATCAGTATGTATTATTTCCAATAAGTATGTTGCTAGTTCCATTGTTCCGGAGAACGGAGTCTTATTCATCTTGCCCATGAGGCATGGTTCGCAAGCATCAAGTGATTCATAATCAAGTGATTCCAAAAGTCCATCAGCATGGAGTTTCTTCATGCGCGTTACACCAATATGACCTAAACGGCAGTGCCACAAAGAAGTTGCACTATCATTATTAAACTTATATATTTTGGCTTCAATACTATGAATATGTGTATCACTATTATCAAGATTTAGTAAAAATAGACCACTCATCTAGGGTGCATGACCATAAAAGATATTACTCATATAAATAGAACAACCATTATTCTTTGATTTAAATGAATAATCGTCTCGCATCAAACAAGATCCAGATATAATGTTCATGCTTAATGTTGGCACCAAATAACAATTATTCAGGTCTAAAACTAATCCCGAAGGTAGATGTAGAGGTAGTGTGCCGACGGTGATCACATCGACTTTGGAACCATTTCCCACGTGCATCATCACCTCGTCCTTAGCCAATCTTCGCTTAATTCATAGCCCCTGTTTCGAGTTACAAATATTAGCAACAGAACCAGTATCAAATACCCAGGTGCTACTGCGAGCATTAGTAAGGTACACATCAATAACATGTATATCAAATATACCTTTCACTTTGCCATCCTTCTTATCCGCCAAATACCTGGGGTAGTTCCACTTCCAGTGACCAGTCCCTTTGCAGTAGAAGCACTCAGTCTCAGGCTTAGGTCCAGACTTGGGCTTCTTCACTTGAGCAGCAACTTGCTTGTTGTTCTTCTTGAAGTTCCCCTTCTTCCCTTTGCCCTTCTTCTTGAAACTAGTGGTCTTGTTGACCATCAACACTTGGTGCTCCTTCTTGATTTCTACCTCCGCGGCTTTTAGCATTGCGAAGAGCTCGGGAATCGTCTTATCCATCCATTGCATATTATAGTTCATCACGAAGCTTTTGTAGCTTGGTGGAAGTGATTGAAGAACTCTGTCAATGACACTATCAACTGTAAGATTAACTCCCAGCTAAGTCAAGTGATTGTGGTACCTAGACATTCTGAGTATATGTTCACTGACAGAACTATTCTCCTCCATTTTGCAGCTGTAGAACTTATTGGAGACTTCATATCTCTCAATCCGGGCATTTGCTTGAAATATTAACTTCAACTCCTGGAACATCTCATATGCTGCATGATGTTCAAAACATCGTTGAAGTCCCGGTTCTAAACCATGAAGCATGGCACACTAAACTATCGAGTAGTCATCAACTTTTCTCTGCCAGGTGTTCATAACATCTGGCGTTGCTCCTGCAGCGGGTTTGGCACCCAGAGGTGCTTCCAGGACGTAATTCTTCTATGCAGCAATGAGGATAATCCTCAAGTTACGGACCCAGTCTGTGTAATTGCTACCATCATCTTTCAACTTAGCTTTCTCTAGGAACGCATTAAAATTCAATGGAACAACAGCACGGGCCATTTATCTACAACAAAATAGACATGCAAAATACTATCAGGTACTAAGTTCATGATAAATTTAAGTTCAACTTAATCATATTACTTAATAACTCCCACTTAGATGCACATCCCTCTAATCATCTAAGTGATCACGTGATCCATATCAACTAAACCATGTCCGATCATCACGTGAGATGGAGTAGTTTTCAATGGTGAACATCACTATGTTGATCATATCTACTATATGATTCACGCTCGACCTTTCGGTCTCAGTGTTCCGATGCCATATTTGCATATGCTAGGCTCGTCAAGTTTAACCCGAGTATTTTGCTTGTGAAAAACTGGCTTGCACCCTTTGTATGTGAACGTAGAGCTTATCAGACCCGATCATCATGTGGTGTCTCAGCACGACGAACTGTAGCAACGATGCATACTCAGGGAGAACACTTGTACCTTGAAATTTAGTGAGAGATCATCTTATAATGCTACCGTCGTACTAAGAAGAATAAGATGCATAAAGGATAAACATCACATGCAATCAAATAAGTGATATGATATGGCCATCATCATCTTGTGCCTTTTGATCTCCATCTCCAAAGCACCATCATGATCACCATCATCACCGGCTTGACACCTTGATCTCCATCGAAGCATTGTTGCTGTATCGCCAACTATTGCTTCCACAACTATTGCTACTGCTTAGTGATAAAGTAAAGCAATTACATGGCGATTGCATTTCATACAATAAAGCGACAACCATATGGCTCCTGCTAGTTGCCGATAACTATATTACAAAACATGGTCATCTCATACAACAAATTATATAATCACGTATTGACCATATCACATCACAACATGCCCTGCAAAAACAAGTTAGACATCCTCTACTTTGTTGTTGCAAGTTTTACGTGGCTACTACGGGCTTCTAGCAAGAACCGTTCTTACCTACGCATCAAAACCACAACGTCGCATAATGATTGCTTTTTGATCTTTAGAAACAACCCTGTTCATTGAAACCGATTCAACTAAAGTTGGAGAAACAGACACCCACTAGCCACCTGTGTGCGAAGCACGTTGGTAGAACCAGTCTTGCGTAAGCGTATGTGTAATGTCGGTCTGAGCCGCTTCATCCAACAATACTGCTGAATCAAGAATCAACTAGTGACGGCAAGCAATATGTATATACTCACGCCCACAACTCCTTTCTGTTCTACTCGTGCATATAACATCTACGCATAGACCTGGCTCGGATGCCACTGTTGGGGAACATAGTATTTCAAAAAAAATCCTATGATCACGCAAGATCTATCTAGGATATGAATAGCAACGAGAGGGGAGAGTGTGTCCACGTACCCTTGTAGACCGAAAGCGGAAGCGTTAAGTAATGTGGTTGATGTAGTCGAACGTCTTCGCATCCAACCGATCAAGTACCGAACGCACGGCACCTCCGCGATCTGCACACGTTCAGCTCGGTGATGTCCCTCGTATTCTTGATCCAGTTGAGGCCAACGGAGAGTTCCATCAGCATGACAACGTGATGACGGTGATGATGAAGTTACCGACGCAAGGCTTCGCCTAAGCACTACAACGATATGACCGAGGTGGAAATCTATGGAGGGGGGCACCGCACACGGCTAAGACAAATGTCAACTTGCGTGTCCTAGGGTGCCCCCCTGCCCCCGTATATAAAGGCGCAAGGGGGAGGCCAGCCGGCCCTCATAGGGTGCGCCCCAAGTAGGATTCCTACTAGGAATAGGAATCCTATTCCTAGTAGGTTTCCAACAAGAGAAGAGAGGGGGGAAGGAGAGGGAGAGAGGGAGAAGGAAAGGGAGGGGGTGCCGCCCCCTCCTAGTCCAATTCAGACTCCTCAAGGGGGGGTGCGGCCAGCCCTAGGGCCCTCTCCTCTCTCACACAAGGCCCATGTTGGCCCATTAATTCCCCACAGGGTTTCCAATAACCCCCGGCACTCCGATATTTATCCGATGACCCCGGAACTCATCCGGTGTCCGGATAACATCGTCCAATATGTCAATCTTTATGTCTCGACCATTTCAAGACTCCTCGTCATGTCCGTGATCACATCCGGGACTCCGAACTACCTTCGGTACATCAAAACACATAAACTCATAATACCGATCGTCAGCGAACATTAAGCATGCGGACCCTACGGGTTCGAGAACTATGTAGACATGACTGAAACTCATCTCCGGTCAATAACCAATAGCGGAACCTGGATGCTCATATTGGTTCCTACATATTCTACGAAGATCTTTATCGAACAAACCTCACAACAACATACGTTGTTTCCTTTGTCATCGGTATGTTACTTGCCCGAGATTCGATCGTCGGTATCTCAATACCTAGTTCAATCTCATTACCGGCAAGTCTCTTTACTCGTTCCATAATGCAACACCCTGCAACTAACTCATTAGTCACATTGCTTGCAAGGCTTATAGTGATGTGCATTACCGACAGGGCCCATAGATACCTCTCCGATACACGGAGTGACAAATCCTAATCTCGGTCTATGCCAACTCAACAAACACCATTGGAGACACCTGTAGAGCATCCTTATAGTCACCCGGTTATGTTGTGACATTTGATAGCACACTAAGTGTTCCTCCGGTATTCGGGAGTTGCATAATCTCATAGTCATAGGAACATGTATAAGTCATGAAGAAAGCAATAGCAATAAACTAAACGATCATAGTGCTAAGCTAACGGATGGGTCAAGTCAATCACATCATTCTCTAATGATGTGATCCCATTCATCAAATGACAACTCATGTCTATGGTTAGGAAACTTAACCATCTTTGATTAACGAGCTAGTCAAGTAGAGTCATACTAGTGACACTCTGTTTGTCTATGTATTCACACATGTACTAAGTTTCCGATTAATACAATTCTAGCATGAATAATAAACATTTATCATGATATAAGGAAATGTAAATAACAACTTTAGTATTGCCTATACGGCATATTTCCTTCACTCTCCCACTCAAGGAAGCCTTTGTCAAGGTGGGTGAGGCTGCTCATGAGAAAAAGAAGAACAAGGAAGTGGGTGGTAATGCCAAGAAGGGAAAATCGTCCCTACCAACAAAGCCGACGACTTTAACCACTCTTATGTTTTATGCCGTGCTAGGGATGGGCATGTTTATGCCAAATTTGTTGGTTCTTCTTATGAGTACATTGAATGGTCTATTTGGGTTCCTAAGACCCTTGTTACTAACATCAAAGGACCCATTCGAAAATGGGTACCTAATCCAAGCATTAATCTCTTGTAGGAGTTTGCTTCCGGTGGGGTGTCATGGTTGCTCGATAGTGGAGCGACAAATCATATGACCGGGAGCAAGGACTTGGTGGTGGATGTGCGTCCAATTCCATCTATGTCCACCCATGTCCAATTTGGTGATGCTTGAACTTCTAAGGTATTGGGACTTAGCAAGGTGGTCATCTCAGGATTTATCTATTGAGAAGGTCATGCTTGTTGAGTCCCTTGCATACAATTTTCTTTCCGTTCGTCAACTTGCACTTATGGGCTTTGCAACATTCTTTGATATTGATACCATGGCCCTTTTGTGGAGCAAGACTCTTAAAGTAGCCTTTGTTGGGCATGTCGAGAATAGTCTCTATGTGGTGAACTTTTTGGAGTGACCCACTAAGACCGCGACTTGCCTAATGGCTAAAGTTGATGTGGGATCGCTTTGGCATAGCCGACTAGCCCATGTCAATATGATATCTTTGCAAAGTTTCCTCAAAGGGGACCACGTTCATGGACTAAAAATGTGAGGTTTGCCAAAGACCATGATTGATGTGCTTGTATCGAAGGAAAACTTCATGAAACGGCTCACCGGCCCACGACTGTCATCTACTCGAAGAGGCCCTTGGAGCTCCTTCACATGGATCTCTTTGGTACTCCATCCTTTGATAGTCTTGGGGGAAGAAAGTAGTGCTTGGTGATTGTGGATGATTACTCAACATACACCTAGGTGTACTTCTTCAAGAGGAAGAGTGAGACCCAACAAACTGTCATCGACTTTGCTAATGAAGCTCAACATCAACATGAAGCAAAGATATTGATGATTAGAAGTGACAATGACACCGAGTTCAAGAACTACACCTTGGATGAGTTTCTTAGTGATGAGGGGATCAAGAACCAATATGTCGCACCCTATACCCCTAAAAAATGGTGTAGTGGAGAGCAAGAATCGAACGTTGACGAACGCGGCAAGGCCCATGATGGCGGAAGTCAAATCTCCGTACAACTTTTGAGCTGAAGCCATCAACATTGCATGTCATGCATCAAATCGGCTCTACCTCCGCAAAGGCTTGAACAAGACTGCATATGAGATACTTACCGGTAACAAGCCTAACCTCAAGTACTTTTGGTTGTTCGGTTGTAAGTGTTTCATTCTCAAGAAAGGTGTTTGTTTGTCTAAGTTTGAACCTAGAGCTCAATATGGCATATTTGTTGGTTATGCTACAAACTCTCATGCTTACCGTGTCCTTAACAAGTCCACCAGACTCATTGAGGAGACGTGTAACATGGAGTTTGATGAAAATAATGGCTCCCAAGTGGAGCAAAGTGGTCTTTGTGATGTAGGTGATAAAATTCCTCCTCAAGCCATAAGAAGAATGGGGATTGGTAAAATACTCCCCCATTGAGGAACCCCTTGTGGCCGAAGCAGAAGGACAATGCTCTACTCAAGTGGAGCCATCACCAACGCTAGACCCACACGCTTCCGAAGAAAAAAGTGAAGACCTTCAACCAAGTGAACAAGATCAAGAGCAAGATCAACCTCATGATAATGGTGTTGCACCAAGTGATGCCCAAGATCAAGTTCATGACCCCGAGCAAGCTCAAGATCAAGAGGGTGCTCAAGATCAATAGCAAGCTCAAGACGGTGCTTAAGATGATCAAGTGCATGATCCTCAAACTCCAATTGAGGAACTTTTGGAGCGCCGTGCCACCAAGGTGACTTCCAAGCTCAAGCATCAACAACATGTCATGGAGAATGTGCTTAGAAGCTTGATAAAAGGGGTAACTACTCGTAGACAATTGTCAAATTTTTGTGAGCACCATGTGTTTGTTTCATGTGTTGAACCCCAAAAGCTACACGAGGTGCTTGATGACGTGGATTGTCTCAAAGCCATGCATGATGAACTCAACAACTTCGAGCGCAACCAAGTCTGGGAATTACTGCCAAGGCCAACGGAGGAACACAATGTCATTGGGACCAAATGGATCTTCAAGAACAAGCAAGATGCGAACGGTGTGGTTGTTCGAAACAAGGCAAGATTTCTGGCACAAGGCTACTCCCAAGTTGAGGGTATCGACTACAGTGAAACTTTGCCCCAGTTGCATGTCTTGAATTTATTCGCATGTTGCTTGCATATGCATCTCATCATGATTTTAAGCTGCAACAAATGGATGTGAAGAGTGCATTTCTTAATGGTCCTTTGAATGAGTTGGTATATGTCAAACAACCTTCGGGATTTGAGGATCCCAAGCCTCCCAATCATGTATACAAACTCAATAAGGCGCTCCATGGCCTTAAACAATCCCCATGTGCGTGGTATGAGCACCTTACTGAGTTGTTGCAAGATCGTGGGTTCGAAATTGGGAAAATTGATCCCACTCTTTTTACTAAGAGGGTCAAAGGGGATTTGTTCATATGCCAACTATATGTTGATGATATTATATTTGGTTCTCCTAACAAACAATGATGAGTTTGCCGCACTAATGACCGAGAAGTTTGAGATGTCTATGATGGGAGAGTTGAAGTTCTTTCTTGGGTTCGAAGTCAAGCAAAGGAGAGAAGGAACATTCATCAACCAATCCAAGTATACCCAAAACATGCTCAAGAGATTCAAGCTAGATGATGTCAAGCCGGTCAAGTTTCCCATGTCCACCAAATGCAAGCTTGACAGCGATCCCAATGGTAAAGCGGTTGATCAAAAGGTATATCGCTCCATGATTGTATCCTTACTTTACCTTTGTGCATCTAGACTGGATATCATGTTGAGTGTGGGAATTTATGCACGGTTTCAAGCCACACGTAAGGAAAGCCACTTTGTGGTGGTCAAGCAAATTTTTTGATATATGGCTCATACCCCAAACTTTGGCTTATGGTACCCCAAAGGATCAAGCTTCGATCTCATGGGTTATTGGACTCGGATTGGGCGAGAGACTGTGTGGAGAGGAAGTCAACTTTTGGAGGGTGCCAATTCCTTGGTCGCTCTTTGGTGAGTTGGTCTTCGAAGAAGCAAAATTGTGTGTATCTCTCTTCCACCAAGGTTGAGTATGTCACCGCCGCAAGTTGTTGTGCACAATTGCTATGGATGAGGCAAACTTTAAAGGATTACGGTGTCACTTGTGACAAAGTGCCCTCTTCTATGTGATAATGAAAGTGCTATCAATATTTAATACAATCTGGTGCAACATAACAAGACGAAGCATATTGAGATTCGTCATCATTTGATACGGGACCACATCAAGCATGGCGATATTGAGATCATCTGCATCAACACTCAAGAGCAACTAGCGGATATTTTCACCAATCCTCTAGATGAAGCAAGATTTTGTGAGTTAAGGCATGAGCTAAATATCATTGATTCAAGCAATGTGACTTGAACCTAGGTACACCCCACCGCACCCATCATTGTATCGTGTTCTAGATGTAGGCATGGACATAGGAGGGTGTTGTTCTCTCAATGAACTCTCCCTCCCCCCGTTATGCATAAATTGATCAAGTCTTTCACATTCACCATTTCTGATGGTACTTGTGCTTCAAAGATGAGTTTTGGCCATGGACACAAGGTTAAAATCTTCGCGGTGCCATACCAATTGACTCAAACATAGGTGAGCTCAGTCACCGCCCTCTCTTTGAGAGGTTTGTCTCCTTTAGGTTTGAGTTATGCTTTCTTCGCCTTGGATTTTGGTTGTTGGACTACTCCAGGTGTGCTCTCTTTCTTGTTGGTTTTTGACCTTGGATCACTCATTCCCATTTGATGTGTTTGTTTGTCTCCGACCTAAGCATTTCCTTGCCTAAACCTCTCATACATTGCATAGGCCCATTTTCTACCCTTGATCAAGTACAATTTTCTGGTAGCAGGCGGTACTACCGCTGGCAGGCACGGTACTACCACTCCGGCGGTACTACTGCTGAGTGCAGTGTGTTGACCCCCTGTCAACGCACTGAGGCGGAACTACTACTTGGGGGCACGGTACTACCGTTGGGCCATGCGGTACTACCGCTTCGACGAATCGCGTGGGGGTTAAGTGCTGGGCACGGGAAGTTCCGACTCCCCCATACCCATTCGCTTCCCCTCTCCCCAAGTTCTCTCTCTCTCTCTCAAGCAACCCGAAACTGCTCTGGAAGCAGGCTCCGGTTCTCCGAATTCATGTCGTCTTCTCCGTCTCCAACTGGTGGGATCGATCCGCACCTTCTCCTCTTGCCATGGATACCGGTATTGCCCTCGTTTTCCTCTTCTACGGTTGTATTTTTTTGAATCTTGATTCTAGGGCAAAGCATGTGGTATTCGTAGATTTTTGGCTAAATCTAGGCATGAGTAGGTGATACGTATCCAACGTATCTATAATTTTTTATTGTTCCATGTTGTTATATTATAAATATTGGATGTTTTATAATCATTTTATAGTCATTTTATATCATTTTTTGGTACTAACCTATTGACATAGTGCCAAGTGTCAGTTGTTGTTTTTCCATGTTTTTTACATCGCAGAAAATCAATATCAAACGGAGTCCAAATGCCACGAAACTTTAAGGAGAATTTTTATGGGCCAAAAGGAACACAACGGGCCCTCGCTACGCCTGGGGGTGCCCCAAGGGAGGCACAACCCACCAGGGCGCGCCAATAGGCCCAGGCGCGCCCTGGTGGGTTGTGCCCACCTCGGGTGCTCCCCGGACCGCCTCTTTGCTCTATAAATACCCCAATATTCCAGAAACCCTAGGGGAGTCGACAAAATATTCATCCAGCCGCCGCAGAGTCCAGAACCACCAGATCCATTCTAGGCACCATGTCAGATGGGGTTCACCACCTCCATTGGTGCCTCTCTGATGATGCGTGAGTAGTTCTTTGTAGACCTTCGGGTCCGTAGTTAGTATCTAGATGGCTTCATCTCTCTCTCTTGATTCTCAATACAATGGTCTCTTGGAGATCCATATGATGTAACTCTTTTGCGGTGTGTTTGTTGGGATCCAATGAACTTTGAGTTTATGATTAGATCTATCTTTTATATCCATGAAAGTATTTGAGTTTCTTTGATCTCTTTTATGCATGATCTCTTATAGACTCGTATTTCTTCTCCGATATTTGGGTTTTGTTTGGCCAACTTGATCTATTTATCTTGCAATGGGAAGAGGTGCTTTGTAGTGGGTTTGATCTTACGGTGCTTGATCCCAGTGACAGAAAGGGAAACAACACGTATGTGTCGTTGCTACTAAGGATAAAACGATGGGGTCTATCTCTACATTGATAGATCTTGTCTACATCATGTCATCATTCTTATTGCATTACTCCGTTTCTCCATGAACTTAATACACTAGATGCATGCTGGATAGCGGTCGATGTGTGGAGTAATAGTAGTAGATGCAGGCAGGAGTCGGTCTACTAATCTTGGATGTGATGCCTATATAATGATCATTGCCTGGATATCTTCATGAGTATTTGAAGTTCTATCAATTGCCCAACAGTAATTTGTTCACCCACCGCTTTGCTATTTTTCGAGAGAGAAGCCACTAGTGAAACCTACGGCCCCCGGGTCTCTTTCTCATATTATTTGCCTTTGTGATCTATTTTTATTTGCATTTATTATCAAATCTATTAATCCAAAAACCCAAAAATACCTTGCTGCACTTTATTTTATTTGCAATCTATTTATTCAATCTATTACAACTTTCTCCCGTCATGCACCAATTCCTGGCACCATTACCCGAAAGGGATTGACAACCCCTTTAACACGTCGGGTTGCGATGATTTGTTATATGTGTGCAGGGGCTGTTTACGTTGTGTTGCTTGGTTCTCCTACTGGTTCGATAACCTTGGTTTCTATCTGAGGGAAATACCTATTGTCGTTGTGCTGCATCATCCCTTCCTCTTTGGGGAAATATCAATGTAGCTTCAAGCGACATCAAAAGGAATTTCTGGCGCTGTTGCCGTGAAGGATCTTCAGCATATACCAGGTTCCTAATCACAAATCTCATCTCCTTGCAATTTACATTATTTGCCATTTGCCTCTCGTTTTGCTCTCCCCCACTTTGCAAAAATTTGTCGTTTTATTCGCCCCTCTTTTTCGTTCGTTGTTTTCTCATCAGATCTATCATTTGCTTGCAATCAAGAGTGATTTCGGTATGGCACCAATAGATGATGGCCTAACTCCTAAAATTGGACGTACTGGCAATATAGATGCTAAAAATTTTATTTTGGGGCAAGGGAACGTTATGGGAAAAGAACGTATCCAAGATTTTTTCAATTGTGTTGGGAATCTAAGTCTTGATGATGCTCCTATACTTAAAACTACTAGATCTTATGTGTATGCTATTTCAGCACTAGTTCTGAAACTTGAAAGTAAATTTATTCGTACCCATCCTACTCTGCAAAGATTGTTTTTTGAGCTACTCTTTATAAAGAATCCTAGGTCTAAAAAGTTAGCCAGTCTCGTTCTTATGAATGTGTTTGACTACATAGTACGGGAAGCTAGGGAAATCTTTGATTTTTATGGTATGAATCGTGAAAAACCTGTGATAGATGAGATTCTTTACAACAGTGGCTATGCTTTAAGACATTTCCTTGGGGATAATAAAATCTTTCATGAGAATCTTAAAAAGGAAGTCCCCGTTCTAGATATAATCCAACAAGTTTTCAATAATGTTAATCAACCTTACTCTTGGATTGTTGCGGAAATCAAAAAGGGTATGATGAACATCAACCTAGGAATGCTAAGGTTTCTATGGATAATATGTTTTATGTTGTATTCACAAAACCCCATGATGAAAACACCTCCTAGAAGGTTAAGGACAAAGATGACAAAACTTAGATCCTTGCTTTATGCCTAGCTAAGGGTGTAAAACAGTAGCGCTTGTTGGGAGGCAACCCAATGAATAAAATTTATTTTTGCTTTTTGCTTCCTGTTTTTGTGTGTTAGCACAATTATGCTACTGTTATGATTATTTTTTTATGTTTCAATTAGTGTTTGTGCCAAGTAAAGCCTTTAGGATCTTCTTGGGTGATAGTTGTTTGATCTTGCTGAAAAATAGAAACTTTTGCACTCATGAAATTAATTTTCATTTTTTTACCAGAGAGCAATAAAATACCCATTCCACTTGAAGTAGATCAATATAAAAATTGCTCAGGTCGTCCTAATTTTTCAGAATTTTTGGAGTTACAGAAGTATTCAAAATAGTCAAATTGCTACAGACTGTTCTGTTTTGACATATTCTATTTTCTTTGTGTTATGTGCTTATTTTGATGGCTCTATGGTTTTATTTGATGATTTTTTGCCATAGAAAAGTTGGAATACAGTAGATATAATACAAGAACAAAATATTAATTGGTTTGATACACCACTTATTGTAGTGATTTATTATTCTTATACTAACGGATCTCACGATGGTTTTCTTGAGTTTTGTGTGATTGAAGTTTTCAAGTTTTGGGTTATCTTACGATGGATGATGGAATAAAGGATAGAATAGCCTAAGCTTGGGGATGCCCTAGAATCCCAAGCTATTATCCAAAAATGAGCAACCAACTAAGCTTGGGGATGCCCCCGAGTGGCATCCCCTCTTTCTTCTAACAACCATCGGTATTTCACTCGAAACTATATTTTTATTCATCACATACTATGTGTTTTTCTTGGAGCATCTTGTATGATATGAGTCTTTGCTTGTTTTATTTTGTGTTTTTAGTCTTGATTCCTTCCTGGACACACCTATTTGAGAGAGCCAAAATTATGTCATCACTTGTTAGAATTGTTCTCTATGCTTCACTTAATTTTTTTATGAGCTATGGACTTGCTCTAGTGCTTCACTTATATCTTTTTGAGCATGGTGTGCTTTAGTATTTTTGAAGAAATGCTCTCTTGCTTCACTTAAATTTATTTGACAGTTAGTAAAATTTTCAAGAAATTCTCTCTTGCTTCACTTAAATTAATTTCAGAGAAAGAAATATTATGCTGATGATCTTCACTTATATTTGTTTGAGCTTGTCAAAAGCAACATATGAAAATTAGTCCCAAAGTGATAGATATCCAAGAAGGATATAATAAAAAAATCATGAAGATCATTGGACAAAATAAAATTGATTCTTAGTAATAGTTTTGAGATATGATGATGTGATATGTGAGTCATCTTGATGAGTAATTATGCTTTAGTAACAATATTGGTGTTAAGGTTTGTGATTCCCTATGCAAGCACGAAAGTCAATAGTTATGCAATGAAATTATATCCTACTTGTGGTGCATTATTTGGTGTTAGTTATGCTTAATGCTCGCTTATGAGAATTATTCGTTTCTTAGTTGGTCGCTTCCCAATCTTTTGCTAACCTTCATTTTGCACTAAGTATGATCACTACTTGTGCATCCAAAAACCTTTAACCCAGTTTTGCCACATGAGTCCACTATATCTACATATATGCGGTATTCTTTTGTCGTTCTAAGCAAATTTGCATGTGCCATCTCTAATTTTCAAAAATAAACTTCTCTTTTGTGTGTTTGTTTCACTCGCGGAGCGGTGAGGGGTGGGTAATATTTTCCATGCTAGATGTGTTATTCTCAAGATGAGTGTTTATTCACTTGTCATTGCACGAGAGTAAGGCAAAGGTATTAGGGATGCCCAGTCCCAAAATGCAAAGAAAATGAATTTACTTTATGTTGTCAAATATTAAATTCCTTGGAAAGTGTTGGTAGGGAGGGCACCCGTGGATACGGTTAGCCATGGAAAGTGAAAGTATGGTGGAAAAGGAATAAACTTTATTTTCTGTTTGGAAACCACCTATGATATATCTATGCATGGAAAGTATTGGGAACTCTAAGTCGTTTTCGTTGGTGGGATGGATACACCTCCTAAAATGTTTTTATCTCTAAGTTTTTCGCTTTAAGCTCTGGCACCTCTACAAATCCCTACTTCCCTCTGCGAAGGGCCTATCTTTTACTTTATGCAATTTTTATTTTTGGATTTGAGTCTCCATCTTCTCTTATAAAAGCACCACCTAGGAGGCAATATGATCGTACTTGAGTATTGGACATAGCTAATATGCGAGTGTGTTTCATGAATGGATCAATGGTTGAGCATGATGGGCTAGGGATAACTTATTTTAGCGTTGATATTTGGAAAAACATGGTTGCTTGTTGATATGCTTCAGTATTTAAATTATCATGTCAAAACTAGACTAGTGCTTTGAATAATATAAAAGTCCAAATGTCCATGCTATAAAGAAAGAAATATGATATGACATGATAGGCAACATTCCACATCAAAAATTCCGTTTTTATCACTTCCCTACTTGAGAACAAGTAGGAGTTAAGCTTGGGGATGCTGATACGTCTCCAACGTATCTATAATTTTTGATTGTTCCATGTTGTTATATTATCAATCTTGGATGTTTTATAATATTTTATGGTCATTTTATATCATTTTTGGTACTAACCTATTGACATAGTGCCAAGTGCAAGTTGTTGTTTTTTCCATGTTTTTTACATCGCAGAAAATCAATATCAAACGGAGTCCAAATGCCACGAAACTTTATGGAGAATTTTTATGCGCCAAAAGGAACACAACGAGCCCTGGTTGCGCCTGGGGGTGCCCCGAGGGAGGCACAACCCACCAGGGCGCGCCAGGGGGGCCCAGGCGCGCCCTAGTGGGTTCTACCCATCTCGGGTGCCCCCCGGACCGCCTCTTTGCTCTATAAATACCCCAATATTCCAGAAACCCTAGGGGAGTCGACGAAAATCAATTCCAGCCGCCACAGAGTCCAGAACCACCAGATCCAATCTAGACACCATCACAGAGGGGTTCACCACCTCCATTGGTGCCTCTCCGATGATGCGTGAGTAGTTCTTTGTAGACCTTCGGGTCCGTAGTTAGTAGCTAGATGGCTTCATCTCTCTCTCTCTCTTGATTCTCAATACAATGGTCTCTTGGAGATCCATATGATGTAACTCTTTTGCGGTGTGTTTGTTGGGATCCAATGAACTTTGAGTTTATGATCAGATCTATCTTTTATATCCATGAAAGTATTTGAGTTTCTTTGATCTCTTTTATGCATGATTTCTTATAGCCTCGTATTTCTTCTCCGATATTTGGGTTTTGTTTGGCCAACTTGATCTATTTATCTTGCAATGGGAAGAGGTGCTTTGTAGTGGGTTCGATCTTACGGTGCTTGATCGCAGTGACAGAAAGGGAACCGACACGTATGTATCGTTGCTACTAAGGATAAAACGATGGGGTCTATCTCTACATAGATAGATCTTATCTACATCATGTCATCGTTCTTATTGCATTACTCCGTTTCTCCATGAACTTAATACACTAGATGCATGCTGAATAGCGGTCGATGTGTGGAGTAATAGTAGTAGATGCAGGCAGGAGTCGGTCTACTAATCTTGGACGTGATGCCTCTATAATTATCATTGCATGGATATCGTCATGATTATTTGAAGTTCTATCAATTTCCCAACAGTAATTTGTTCACCCACCGCTTTGCTATTTTTCTGGAGAGAAGCCACTAGTGAAACCTACAGCCCCCGGGTCTCTTTCTCGTATTATTTGCCTTTGCGATCTGCTTTTATTTGTATTTATTTTCAGATCTATTAATCCAAAAACCCAAAAATACCTTGCTGCACCTTATTTTATTTGTGATCTATTTATTCAATCTATTACAACTTTCTCCCATCACGCACCAGTTTCTGGCACCGTTACCCGAAAGGGATTGACAACCCCTTTAACACGTCAGGTTGCGAGGATTTGTTACCTGTGTGCAGGGGCTGTTTACGTTGTGTTGCTTGGTTCTCCTATCGGTTCGATAACCTTGGCTTCATATCTGAGGGAAATACCTAGCGCCACTGTGATGCATCATCCCTTCCTCTTTGGGGAAATACCGACGTAGCTTCAAGCGACATTAGTAGGATACGGGATGACTGCTATATAGGAGTATAGTAGTCGTTGCCAAGTTTTTGCAATTATACGTCAATGATACTACCGGATCCACTCACGGAAGCTTTCCCGTCGGATGGGCGGTATTACCGCTCATGTTCAGCGGTACCACCGCTTGTCCTTCGACGGTACTACCATGGCAGGGCACGGTACTACCGCTATGACTTGGAATTTCACAAATTTTGCACTTATTTCTATCTTCATTTTATATCCTTTGGATTATGCATTGACTTTACACCTGCTTTTCACTCGATCTCTCTTTTTGGGTTCTAGGTGATGGTAGCTCTCGTCCTCATCAGGATCAAAGCAAAAATCCAGAGCGTCCGGGTGGCTCTAAGCGCTACCATATCGTCGATGGCACTCCTGCAAGTTCTAGTGGTCCTCCTAGGAGGAATGTCAAGACAACAACATGCAAGACAAAGGACAAGGAGAAGTACACCCCTCCCGATGAGATGTCTGCAAAGGAGTTTGAGGAGTTTCACATTCACAACCCGTATTGCCGCCCTCAGGATGCAGCTTTTATTGGGCGCCCTTTTAGGAACAAGGAGCAGTCATTGATCTATCTGGAAATTCTAAAGGCCAATAAGAACTTGTTTGTCAACGTCAAGTCCATTGATGTCACTCGTATGAAGAAGGATTTGACGTACTTTGGTGAGGCCCTGGCTCTTTGTCAATGGTGGGGGCTCATTCCCATCATCACCTAAAACAAGGACTATGATCCCGAAATTGTGGCTCAATTTTATGCCACGGTTCACTTTCATGCTAATGAGAGATCTATGTCATGGATGACTGATGGGCGAAGGTTTAGGGTTGATTGGAAGGACTTCATGGATTGCCTGGGTGTTGCTGGTGAGGGAGAAGAAAATCCATTTGGTCTCCGGCCTCGCAAGGAAGGTCCTCCCACTCACAAGTCCAAGCTTATATGGTACTCCAGGACCATGAAGACACTCAAGGGGGCTACTTGCACAGATCTTATTCCCTTTTTGGACATCATGCACCGTATCTTCCGTAACACTCTTTTCCCTCACATTGGGAACTTGGATATGGTGCACTCTTATCTGGTGGATCTTCTGTTGATGTGCATCAAGGAGCAGTGCAAGAACTCTACTTTGGACATTTCCCGCATCATGTGGTGTGAGCTTAGGTCTGTCGTTCTTGATCGAAGGTGCCCATCTATGGCCCTTATCTTTTCAAGTTGATTGAGGTAAACTGGGCTGCTGAGTATCCAGGAGAGGCACTTCCTACTGAGAGCATGGTCTCTCATCCAGTTCTGAATTTGCACCTAAAGGATAACTGGGGGATTGCGCCTGCTGGCCCCCGACAGGAGATTGCTCCCATTGACTCAGATGATGAGGAGCCTGATTACGAGTTTGTTCCCTCACCAGAGAAGGTGCCATCTTGGGCATCTAAACTTAAGTCAAAGATGAAGAAGCTCTTCTGCATGGATGCTTAGGATCAGTACAAGGCTCATGTGGCTGAGAAGGCCACTCACACTCGCCATAAGAACAAGATGTGGGCTCTTGGTCAGGAGATCCGGAGTGGATCTAAGGAGTGGGTCACTGATGAGGAGGACTGGATCTCTTAGCATTGCAAGTGGTCAGATTCTGAGACAGAGCATGAGCATGCAGCTGCAGAGTCAGTGGGGCACGAGGAGTCTGAGGGGCACGAGGAGTCCGAGGAGAAGGAAGACTCCGATGAGCACGAGGAGTACTGACAATCTAGAGATCTACTATCACCTTGTTCATGTCTAGTGATCTTTGCCCTTTTGGTGTCCCGATGCCAAAGGGGGAGAGAGATTAGGGATTTGCCGAGTCACGAGTGTGTCTTCTTTTTTGTTGGTTTCGTTCTCTCGTGAACTCTTTATTTTTGGTTGGTTTGCTTCTCGTTCGTTTGTGGAACCTATCATATGGTGTGAGTCATATGCTACCTTATCTTATCTTTATGTCTACGTTTTAGCTTGTGAGATGTTATCTATCTTATGCCCTACATTTATGCTCACATGCTAATTACTTGCATCCTTGCTTTACCTTCTCATATTATTGTTGCAAGTATTGCGAGTCTATAAAATATAGGGGGAGTGTTGATCCTGGTGTGTGGACTTTGCATTCCAAAGGCATACCCATATAGTGCACACATCTAAGGGGAGCCCGTCTATATTTTGTTGATATTGGGTTTGCATGTTATCTTATCTTTCATTTGTGCAAATACGTATTGTCATCAATTCACCAAAAAGTGGGAGATTGTTAGGGCATATTTCTCCCTTAGTGGTTTTGGTGATTGATGACAATGCATTTGCGGACTAATCGTGTGCATTGAGCATTTCAGATAATCTATCTTATGGCACAAGACGATTGGAACCCTCTGGATATTGATGAAGATGGTGTTTTTTACGTTTCTTCTTTGGTGGACTTGAGTCGTAGGAACGCCGTAATATTAAGAGGGGGTACGCTTTGGAAAGGTTAGGGTGGAATCAACACGTACACTATCTCCACACCCTCGTTATTTCCCGACAATTGAGCTTGTCCTTCCTTGTGTTTGAACCTTGATACTTCTTGAGCTTGTGTTGGTTTTTCCCTTGAAGAGGAAAGGGTGATGCAGCAAAGTAGAGATAAGTATTTCCCTCAGTTAAGAACCATGGTATCAATCCAGTAGGAGATACAAGCAAGTCTCCAATCTATGCACATGCACAAACAATCAAACACTTGCACCCAACGCAATAAAGGGGTTGTCAATCCCTTCATGGTCACTTGCAAAGGTGAGATTTGATAGAGATAGATATAAAAGATTACT
Organism: Triticum dicoccoides; assembly: GCF_002162155.2. Lineage (NCBI taxonomy): Eukaryota > Viridiplantae > Streptophyta > Magnoliopsida > Poales > Poaceae > Triticum > Triticum dicoccoides. Next base: position 327,268,237 of record NC_041382.1, on the reverse strand, counting down.
AAAACGTAAAACAAAGTAAAATTAAATAAATTGAGTGAGATATTTTTGGGTTTTGGTTTATAGATCTGAAAATATATGATGGAAAATAGACCCGGGGGCCATAGGTTTCACTAGAGGCTTCTCTCTTGAAGGAAATAATACGATGGGTGAACAAATTAGAGTCGAGCAATTGATAGAGAAGTGCAAAGTTATGACGATATCCAATGCAATTATTAGGAATATAGGCATCACGTTTGTGTCAAGTAGACCGACTCCTGCCAGCATCTACTACTATTACTCCACACATCGACCGCTATCCAGCATGCATCTAGAGTATTAAGTTCATAAGAACGGAGTAACGCCTTAAGCAAGATGACATGATGTAGAGGGATAAACTCAAGCAATATGATGAAAACCCCATCCTTTTACCCTTGATGACAACAATCTCTCCCATTGCAAGAAAAACCAATCTAGTTGGCCAAACCAAACCGATAATACGAAGAGAAATACAAAGATATCAAATCATGCAAAAATAATTCAGTGAAGATTCAAATGATATTCATAGATAAACTTATCATAAATCCACAATTCATCGAATCTCGACAAACACACCACAAAAGAAGATTACATCGCATAGATCTCCCAGAACATCGAGGAGAACATGGTATTGAGGATCAAAGAGAGAGAAGAAGCCATCTAGCTACTAGCTATGGACCCGTAGGTCTGTGGTAAACTACTTACGCCATCGCAAGCGCAATAGAGTTGATGTAGAAGGCCTCCATGATCGAATCCCCATCCGGCAGGGTGCTGGAAAAGGCCCCAAGATGGGATCTCATGGGTACAGAAGGTTATGACGGCAGAAAAGTATTTTGGTGGACGCTTCTGGTCGTTTGAGAATATTTCTGAATTTATAGGCCAAAGATTAGGGTTGGAGGAGTCGAGTGGGGCCCACAAGCCAGGGGCACGCCCTGAGGGCTTATGGAGCCCTCGAGACTCTTCTGCCTTCCTTTCCAAGTCCCACGTGTGTCTTCTGGTCCAAGAAAAATCATCGCGAAAGTTTTATTCCATTTGAACTCCGTTTGATATTCCTTTTCTGTAAAACTCAAAAACAAGGAAAAAAACAGAAACTGGCACTGGGCTCTGGGTTAATAAGTTAGTCCCAAAAATAATATAAAATAGCATATTAATACATATAAGACATCCAAAATAGATAATATAATAGCATGGAACAATCAAAAATTATAGATACGTTGGAGACGTATCAAACCTTGTCAAAATAGATTAAGCGGTAGTACCCTCTGTGCAGCGGTAGTACCGCTCCAGCGATACTTCCGCTGTGCAGTACGGCTCCCACTTTCCGCCTAATTTATTGGTTCTGTAAATGGGTGGTAGTGGAGTGGCACTTCACCACGGTAGTCCCGCTCCTGCGGTACTACGAGGCTAAATGGCTCTTAACTACTGCGGGTTTACGGGGCACCTATAAGTTAAGCAGAAGTACCGCCGCTAGCCATGGTAGTACCGCTCCAACGGAACTACCGCTGGCTAGTACCGCAGTGTGTACCGCTTATTTTTCTGTTCTAGAATGGTACTGTTCCATGAGCGGAAGTAGGGCGGCAGTTCATGGTGGAAGTATCGCTCCTTGCGGTACTACCGCCCTGCCCACACCTACTACCGTTGGTATCGGCTATATCTTAACTCCATGCGGCACTACCGCTGGAGGGCGCGATAGTCCCGCTCCGGCAGCACTACCGCTCCCCTAACTTGCTCAGCTTGAACTCTGCGGCCAGTACTTCCGTGCCAGCGGAAGTACCGCTTAGCCGAGCGGTACTACTGCTTATGCACGGGCTGTGGGAGCATAACGGTTGGATTCCTTCTTCCACTATAAAAAGGAGTTTTCTTTCTCTATGTTGACTACCTCTTCCTCCCCCAAGCTCCATTGTTGCTCGAAAGTCATTCTTGCCTGATCTCTCTCCCTAGCCAATCAAACTTGTTGATTCTCTAGCATGCTTGAGAAGGCCTAGATCTACACTTCCACCAAGAGAAATTTGATTCCCCCCACTAATCCCTTGCAGATCTTGCTACTCTTGGGTGTTTGAGCATCCTAGACGGTTGAGGTCACCTCGGAGCCAGATTCCATTGTGGTGAAGCTTCATGGTGTGGTTGGGAGCCTCCAATTCAGTTGTCGAGAGAGACCCAACCTTGTTTTTAAAGGTCCGGTTGCTGCCTTCAAGTGCACCACTAGTGGAATCACGGTATCTCGCATTGTGTGAGGTCGTGAGGAGAATACGGTGGCACTAGTGGCTTCTTGGGGAGCATTGTGCCTCCACACCTCTCCAACGGAGACGTACTTCCTCTCAAAGGGAAGGAACTTCGGTAAAACATCCTCGTCTCCACTTGTGGTTATCTCTTACCTTTACACTGTGCAAGCATTACTTGTGTTGTATTCTTTGCTTGCTTGAGTTGCTTGTATTGCTAGCATCATATAGGTTGCTCACCTAGTTGCACATCTAGACTATATATTTTTTGCTAACCCTAATTTTTTTAAGAAAAGTTTAAAATTGGTAGTTGCCTATTCACCTCCCCACCCCTCTAGTCAACCATATCGATCCTTTCATGAGGTCGGCAGTGTATTCCTGTTAGAGCATCTCCAAGAGAGCCCCAAAAAAACTCCCCCAATAACTGATTAATGGGGTTGTCCTCATAATTTAAGGGGGGGAGGGGTTGCACGTGGGGTGCTTTCTTAGATCCTAAATAATTCTTTCCCAATAAACTGTTCTTTTTTTCTATTTCTGTAACACCCTGGTTTTTGGCCCTTTCCTTTTCTTTTAAATTTATTTGGTTTTTGCTCTGATTTTCTTTTTGGAGTGGATTTATGGACTTGAAAACTGGGAGACCTTCATTTCTTTTTCTCCCAAGTGTCTCATATTTCTCAACACTTTCCCAAGGACATGGCATTTCCATCTTAGCCCAACCCAAAATTCTTTTTCTTGGAATATTCCTTTTTCTATTAAAGGAATAGTCATGTTTGGCCTAGGTTGTGAAGGAACCTATATTTCTGTCACTCCCAAAATTCCCAAATAATTTGCATAAATTGTTTGGGTCATATATTCCACAAATATGTCAAAACCTTCCTTGCCAAGTTCAAAAAAACTCATTAATATTCCTTTTCCTATTCTGCCCTGAATGGCACTTTGTGAAGGAAGTGTCATTTATCTTTTCCTAATAGATAATGGTGATTTTTGTGTGACCGTCAGGGTCTGGATACCCAAGTCAGTTGGAGGCCATGATTCCTTATGGATCCACAAAAGCATACACTCAAAAGCCTACTCTGTTCTACAAGGACTTCATGTTCCGTTGACCCGCTTAAAATGGTTAGTGTGGAATATCCAAGTCTGTTCTGTCAGATCCAAGATTCCTTTGCAACCTCAGTTGTTTGACTTCAACAGCAGTGTTGAAGCATCTCACAGCCTATTACCACAGCTGGGTATACTGACAACATGGGTAAGTCAAAATCGGAACCATCAACACAGACCAAGTCTATTCACTAGTGAGATCAAGTGCAAGGACATCCTGTCATGAAAAGTACCTTCCTGTCAGTACCCCTGTCAGGCCAGTCTCAAGATGCTAATGTTTGAGGTATGATACACCAATAAGCTCATACCCCGTTATAGTGCTCACAACAGAAGGCAGTCAAATCTTTGGTACATGTCGCATGCTCGAGCCAAAGAAACGAAATAAGATAAGTCAGCACCACCTATGAGTAGTCAGATCTCATCAGGAGAATGACCATGATTCTCAGCATTGATTGAACCCGAAAGACATGCATTTGTTTGAGCAACCCCATGGATGGAGTAAAAAGTTCTCATGACAAAAGGGAATTTATGCTCAGATCCTTTGGATATCACCTCAGATATGAAAGAATCAACATCAGCGAAAGGATTTGGTATATAAGGAAATACCCGTCAGGATTTGGGAAAGGTGAAACAAACCACCCCGAGCGAGGTAAGCAGATCATATGCAAATTTTGAGCGAAAAATAAACAAAGGAAAAGGATACCCGAGTTGGAAACGGTTTCCTTAAGATATATTCATACTTGTTCCCTAAGCAACCAAATCTCGCAGATGAGATTTCTTTAAGGGGGGAGGTTTGTAACACCCTGGTTTTTGGACCTTTCCTTTTCTTTTTAATTTATTTGGTTTTGGCTGTGATTTTATTTTTGGAGTGGATCTATGGACTTGAAGCCTGGAGACCTTCATTTCTTTTTCTCCCAGCGGCTCATCATTCTCAAAATTTTCCCAAGGCCATGTCATTTCCATCTTAGCCCAACCCAAAATTCTTTTTCTTCGAATATTCCTTTTTTCTATTAAAGGAATAGTCCTGTTTGGGCTAGGTTGTGAAGCAACCTATATTTCTGTCAATCCCAAAATTCCCAAATAATTATCATAAATTTTTTGGGTCATATATTCCACAAATATGTCAAAAAACTTCCTTTCCTAGTTCAAAAATAACTCATTAATATTCCTTCTCCTATTCTGCCCTGAATGGAACTTTGAGAAGGAAGTGTCATTTATCTTTTCCTAATTGCTCCCAAAAATTTTGGGCATCCTTTACTATCCATATAATTGCTTCATGCCAAAATTAAACTTTTTTTCCTAGTGAACCTTCCTAAGTGATTTTTCAAAGCTTATATCAGGAAGAAGCCTTTGTGAAGGAAGTACTAGCTAGGGTTATCAAATTGAGTTGAAATTTTGCATGCCTCTTCATGTGCTCTTATCATCACCCTCCTCCAATTTTTAGCCTCATCCAGTCATCTATGTGAGCACACCTTCAAATATTTGATTCTATTAACATTTTTAGGTTGTGAAGCAAGTATAGTTTATATTGCTTCATTAATTCTGAGAAATTGCCAGATTATGATCCTACAAATATAACTTCTCTCCACCAAATTTGGGATCATTTCAGCAAACCATTTTCCCACCAAAATTATTGCAAGTTTCTGGACAGAGAAGATGTGTGTGAAGGAAATACCATTTTGGTGAATCCAATTGGTATGAAATTTTTCAGCATCTTCATATGTCCAAAACATCAAGCCTTGCCAAATTTCAGCCTAACCCAATGCACCATGTGAGTGCCCCATCCTCAAGCCTTGCCAAATTTCAGCCTAACCCAATGCACCATGTGAGTGCCCCATCCTGATCAAATTTCTGGACCAAATCTGATGTTACAAAGCAATCATGTTTTATATTGGTTCATTTATGCTCTAATTGCACAGGATGATACTCCTTCCTAACCTAAACCTCCCAGACATCATATTTGGCCATTAACCCATCTTTGTTGAGCAAAGCATTGTAGCCAAGTTTTCTACAGCAAACTTGCAGCGATGCCTCACTTCCCACCTTGGTTTTTTTTATGATCCATCAACTCCCACAGCCTCTCTGATGCAGAGACAACACCCCAGACATGGAGTGACAACCCCTAGTGTCCCCTCTTTTCCATGCCAAGCGGTGACCGCATGGAGTTAAGCTTGGGCACTCGCTCTGGCTGTAGCGGACGCGCTCTGTGCGTCGGGTCTCGTCGGCCCGTGGCTTCTCAGCGAAGTTCGCGCGTCTGGTGTTGCCGACCTGACTCCTCCCTCCTCTCCCATCGCCCTCCAGCCTCTGCCCCCTCCCAAAACGTCCTCGTCGGCGCTAGCGGACGCTCGCCCATGGGAAAACTATGCCCGACCAGCTCTGTTCCCGCGTTTGTCTCTTCCTCCCCGTGCCCATGGCTCCGTCCACTGCCCCGTGAACCTCGCTACTCTCTCTCGTCCCCTTCCTCGCTCCCGTGATGGAACCATCCATCGTCGGAGCTGGTCACGAGCTCATGGCGGCACCCGAGCTCGGCATCTCCCCCTGACTATTTAAGTGACCCCTAGGCCTCCCGACCGCGCCAGGATCCTCGCCTCACTCGTCTAGCCCCACCCATCTACTCGCCGGAGCTCGCGCCCCTCTCCTGCTCCTCCATCGCGACCATGACCGCCGCCTCTATCTGCTCCAATTCTGGCGATTCGGACCCTCTCCCTCCTTCTCTCCACCACCAGTAGACCACCCTGACACCAGTGCATCTCCCCCACCTCTCCATTCGTCGCCAGATCCACCATGGCCTTGTCTTCAACTCCAGCCGACGACCTCATCCGTCGCCCACCTGGGTGCCATCGCTCCGGGTCTCCTCGTCGTCTGTGCACCACTGGGACGGATGTGCGGTGTTCTCCCAAGCCCGCAGGTGGTCCGATCTTCACCAGGGGTGCCCCGAGTCGCCGGGGAGCGCCGGCACACGCGCCCGGTCGCAGCTCCTCTGCCCCACGTCGGGAGCAAGTGCACGACCCGGGGAGGAGTAGAGTGGAGACACGCAGGGCCCTCCTGTAAGGCCTCCTTTGGTTTATAAGATAGAAATGTTGTAGGAATACGAAAATCATAGGAAGTGAGATGACATGCATCTCAATTCCTATAGAGAAAGAGATGTTATTTGATGCATAGGATAGGAATTTTTCCATTGAGTCTTAGCTAATGTTTTTCCTCCAAAATGTGAAGGATTGATTCCTATCCTATATAGGAATAGGAATCCATTCCTACAAACCAAAGGGCCTCAAAGGAAATTTTCCTATGCAAATCCTATCCTATAGAAATCCTATGACATTCCTACAAACCAAAGGAGGCCTGTGTCTCTATGCATTGACCAGCCTCGGGCCATCGTGGTTTAAGTGGAAACGCATTTTGGGTATTATGTTTTCCTTTAAGGTAAGCATATTCTGTTAGTGCTTGAGCTCGAAATATGTTTTCCTTAGCTGAAAGCGTAATCATCGGAAATGTGCTCTCTGTTTAACCCGCCAGGGACCGTTTTGTGAATATTTCTTTTACACACTCGTCCCTAGCATTCAACTGACTATATCTTTTCACTTGCAACTCCGATTGAGGTGATTTCAAAGCCCAGATCTTCGTCTCATCGAGACTGTTCTGAAGGGATCATTTTCACCATGTGGAAACATTCTGGAAATGACCATTTTGCCCTTGCCCATATTCATCGCCCTCCGAGAGAGATCATTTTCTAGCGATTCCTTTCGCGAGCTTCTCGCACTTCCTCCCAGTGAATCCATCCACCCCAGGCAAGCCACACCCTTCATTTGCATGACTGCAGTGCAATATCATGGTTTATTTATTCAAAGTTATTTAAAATATTGCATTGGCTATGTATGATTTGTTCATAGCATTTCTTGGAGTTGTTTTGATCTTGCTACTACCATGATGTTGTTTGGATCACTAGGACTAATGCTTGCAGATGGTGGATGACATGTGGCCATTGGATTATTAATGACTTATATTATTTTGGTATCTGATATTATGCTTTGGAGTATTATTTTGGAATTGATGCTATCATGTGGATCTTAGGTTAATATCTTGATATTGTTGTTGGATTAGTAGCATCATAGTCTTTGAATTCACCATGATCTTAGTAGTATGCTACCCTTGCGGTTTATTATGAGGTGACTATATTATTCTCTGGATTATTTGTTTGATAGTGCTATAATTTGGATTACAGGTTGATAGATGATATCGGAGTATCAGTTATCACGGATCTATCTTTGGGGACAAATTATGTCATTTCGTTGGTCAGGTGCCACCGAACCGGGCTTTTCTAGTGCAACCACATTTTCCTTTTATGGGAAGGCCCTAATGCGGTCTATTGTTATGCCTCTCGCCGGTGCCTCCAACTAGGGAAGGTTATACGTGTGTGCTACCCTGATCAGGTAGGTCGGTATAAGCCTTGTGTGCCCGAGTTGTTTGCGCGCTTTCCTCCCTGTTTGGGACCATTTTTGTTTTGCCACGACGGTGGTCGTTGGATGTCTAGAGTGGCATCGGGGCCACCCATGACTTAGCCCAAAGGGGAGTTGGTCGGAGTGGCCGGGAGACTGTCATGGCAGTAGATCGGTTTTGTCGGAACACCATTGGTCCACCCGAATGGGAGTACGAGGCCATGGGTTCTGTGATGTGGGTATAGTGTGCTAAGCTCTGCAGAGTGTGTGTTTAATTTATTGATAGCCGCGTCCTCGGTCATGGGCACAGTTCATACTAGGGCACACCATTCAATCAACACTCACATGACGAATTGACTTATAGGTGACTTATATTTTGATGCTATGAGCAGTAACAGTTTGGCAGGATGTTGATGATGATGTAGGGATGATCTCGAGGATGATCATTCAGTTTGCGATGTGGTCACGCAGTGATCACATGGAGGTATTGATCACAAGGTGATCGAGGAGATTCATTGCTTGGCTGGGTAGCCAAGAGTGAGATGGTTCTTGAGATGTTGGTTCATCAGTATTCTAGTAGTATCATATCATGCTTAGTTATTATTTCCACATCATAGTAGTTGTTAATAGCTTAACCTGTTAAATGTTTTGTTATTGTCTTGCCTTGATGCTTTTGGTTGTTGTGAGCTTGCAAGTACATTCAATGTACTGACCTGACGTCTCATGCCAGATTGCAGGTGATGCCGTGATTGATTGTTTGTCGAGGTTTCTGTTTGTGCAAGCTAGATCGTTTCCAGTCAGAGTCCCTGCAGAGTGGAGTTCACCACCTTCGTCGTTGTTCTGATGCTAGAATTTTTCTGCTGCTAGCATAGAGCTACCTTAGTGGGCGTAGTGTCGCCGTGCTGATGTGATCCTTTGTAACATCAGACCCTTGTATTCATTATCCTTTGTAATAAGAGCTAAGTTGTTATATGTCAAGCAGTGTTGTTTTCTAGAAGACTTGATCTCTGGGCTGGAATACGAGGTGTTCCGGTTCTTCTGAGCTGGTGTGCCACAGAGCTTGGTACCAGAGTAGGTCTGGCTATAGGACGCCCTAGTTAGCATGAGCGGTTGAAATCGGTAGTATAGAGTCTGGCTTGTTTGTTGCATTGGTTGCTACATTTGTTTGTTGCATAGCATGCATATAGCTTTATTATCTGTTGCTAATGGTTCATCTTGTGAGTGTAGCTGGCATCGGTTCGGATCCACTAAAGCTCAGCCTCTGCATCCCTCTAGTTTCCTTTGAGCCTGTTCTTTGGTGTTTGGCGTCGTTTTTGTCCCAGCGGAGTGATGCCAAGTGTTCTAGACATCGTTGGCAGGATAGTGTTGAGGTATCACACCAGTTTTTTTTCTTCATCCCCATCTATCGTTTCGGTGGTAGACATGCTTCTACCCCGGATCGTGCTTTTATCTTGTCATGGTTGGCAACCCTTAATGATCTTAGTCATTAAGAAAGGGCAATGCCAGTAGGCTCAGTTTTCCCTGCTATCCTATTCCTTGGACGAGTACGGATCCCTTTCGTCTGCTTGATAACAGTGTGGTCGTGACATTCGTGTCCCGCTACATGGTTACCAAGTACGTCCTCGCCTCTGAGCCAGTCAAGGATGCTACCTTGCTGAGCTAGCACATGGTGTAGCTATGTTTACACCAACCTTTCCACACGTTGATCCATATCCGTGCATGTCGTGACAACATGCTAGATTGTAGTATCGGAGATCCTGCGATATTTGTGTGCTTAAGTAGGCATGCATATTGTGTGAGTAATATGTGACTTTGTTTCTGTGTGCTTTTGCTTGTTGAGTTGTTTCTTTTGCTTCTTTCTTTTGGTCCCTCGGTGTTACCTTATTTCCCCTTATGGAAGTTGCTCATCAACCGACACTAGGCTCGAAGAAACAATAAGGATTTCAAATATTTGGAAGAAGCTCAGCTAAACACATCAGGTCTACATCAGTACTTAATCCTCACATAGTACCGGTCAAGTCAGTAGGAAGACAAGTCAGGTACAAGAGCAATGGTATATTTTTAGTTAAAGGTATGGCTCATATACAAAGTTTTGGCTCAGCAATGAATGATTCTTGAAATATGTTATACTCTGAAAGAAAGCTAGAATGTGCTATGATCAAGAGAGATAGTCAAAACAATTTTTCCCATGCAAGTAACCAGCCGCAAAATATTATGGGTGTGTGTATGGCTTTCAGTATGCATATCACAGTATGAAGCTTTGCATAAGAGAAATTCAGCCTTCCTCCACACGCTATCGGAAGAATCTTATGATGCAAGGCTCCTCAATTTTTCCTCAGTACGATATATGGGTAGATTCCGGTCAAAGATACCCAGTCTTTCGCAGCAAGAAACCTCGATAAAGGCTTCTAAGGTTAGAAATTGAATCTTTCTCAACAAGCAACCGGAGGAGAAGCTTCTCAGGTACGGAACCCAGTCTTCTCCAGCACGCCACTCTGACAAATGCTTCGATAATAAGCTATTGAGTCTTCTTCAGCAAGCCACTCGGATGGCTTCTCACATAAGACACCCAACCCGCGGCAGTACAACACTACACACCATCATCAGGTATTACACTGTGGGTTGGCAGTATCTGACAACGGAGTTCAAGAATCAGATCCGCAACATTTGGTCAGAAGTACAATTCAGCCAAGACATATACCTACCTCAAGCATCAAGTGTTCGGTTGCACATGATTCTTATATATATATATATATATATATATATATAGGTGGTGAGCACATATCCCCAGTCATACAAGTCACTCATACGATATGCGGCAATGATCAAGTAGATATACCTAAGAAAGGTAAGGATTCACAACCTCATGAGCCATGCAAATGAAGATAAGCAGAGCTACATCTCATGTAGTGCAAGGATCAACCAGTTCTAGAGATGAAAACGCAGAATTAATAGTCTTGACAATGGCTACCAAATTCATTATTCCCGCACCTGACAAGGTGATATCATGAACTCTTGTCACCCTCTTGTATGATTGGCCTCAACAACGAGCTCTGTACAGCTACAAGCCCCGAGTATATGTCATATATGTGCGGACCCAGGTCAGAAAATAAGCACATAGAATGATGCCAAAATATTGCACTAACCACATCCATGGTCGTAAAAAGCATCAAGTACATATGTGGCCAAGCTATTTAAGTAAGGTATACTAACAAAGAAAATCATGACCGTCAAAGGGTGAGACTGGTAGCAAAGGTATGATGATTTTTGCGTGACCATCAGGGTCCGGATACCGAAGTCAGTTGGAGGTCATGATTCCTTATGGGTCCACAAAGGCATACACTCATAGGCCTACTCTGTTCTACAAGGACTTCATGTCCCACTGACCCGCTTAAAATGGTTAGTGTGGAATATCCAAGTCTGTCCTGTCAGATCCAAGAATCCTTTGCAACCTCAGTTGTTTGACTTCAGCGGTAGTGTTGGGTAAGTCAAAATCCGAACCATCAGCACATACCAGGTCTATTCGCTGGTGAGATCAAGTGCACTGACATCCTATCATGAAAAGTACCTTCCCGCCAGTATCCCTGTCAGGCCAGTCTCAAGATGTATGTTTGAGGTATGATACACCTATAAGCCCATACACCGTTATATTGCTCATGACAGAAGGCAGTCAAATCTTTGGTACATGTCGCATGCTCGAGCCAAAGAAACAAAACAAGATAAGTCAGCATCACCTACGAGCAGTCAGATATCATGAGGAGAATGGACATGATTCTCAAAATTGATTGAACCCAGAAGACATGCATTTGTTTGAGCAACCCCATGGCTGAAGTAAAATGTTTTCATGACAAAAGGGAATTTATGCTCAGATCCTTTGGATATCACCGTAGATATGAAAGAATCAACGTTAGCGAAAGTATTTGATATATAAGGAAATACACGTTAGGATTTGGGAAAGGTGAAGCAAACCACCCCGAGCGAGGTAAGCAGATCATATGCAAATTTTGAGGGAACAATAAACAAAGGAAAAGGACATCGGAGTTGGAAACAGTTTCCTTAAGATATATTCATACTTGTTCCCTAAGAAACCAAATCTCGAGGATGAGATTTCTTTAAGGGGGGAAGGTTTGTGACACCCTGGTTTTTGGCTCTTCCTTTTTCTTTTTAATTTATTTGGTTTTTGCTCTGATTTTCTTTTTGGAGTGGATCTGTGGACTTGAAACCCAGGAGACCTTCATTTATTTTTCTCCTGAGTGGCTCATCATTATCAAAACTTTCCCAAGGCCATGTCATTTCTATCTTAGCCCAGCCCAAAATTCTTTTTCTTGGAATATTCCTTTTTCTATTAAACGAATAGTCCTGTTTGGCCTAGGTTGTGAGGCAACCTATATTTCTGTCACTTCCAAAATAGCCAAATAATTCTCATAAATGGTTAGGGTCATATATACCACAAATATGTCAAAAACCTTCCTTTCCTAGTTCAAAAATAACTCATAATATTCATTTTCCTATTCTGCCCTGAATAGCACTTTGTGAAGAAAGTGTCATTTATCTTTTCCTAATTGCTCCCAAACTTTTTGGGCATCCTTTCCTATCCATATAATTGCATCATGCCAAAATTCAACTTCATTTGCCTAGTCAACCGTCCTCAGTGATTTTTCAAAGTTTCTGTCAAGAGGAAGCCTTTGTGAAGGAAGTACTAGCTAGGGTTATCAAATTGAGTTGACATTTCGCATGCCTCTTCATGTGCTCATATCATCACCCTGCTCCAATTTTCAGCCTCAGCCAGTCATCTATGTGAGCACACCTTCAAATCTTTGATTCTGTTAATATTTTCAGGTTGTGAAGCAAGTATATTTTATATTGCTTCATTAATTATGAGAAATTAGCAGATTATTATCCTACAAATATAACTTTCCTCCACCAAATTTGGGATCATTTCAGCAAACCATTTTCTCACCGAAATTATTCCAAGTTTCTGGACAGAGAAGATGTCTGTGAAGGAAGTACCATTTTGGTGAATCAAATTGGTATGAAATTTTTTCAGCGTCTTCATATGTCCTAAACATCAAGCCTTGCCAAATTTTAGCTTAACCCAATGCACCATGCGAGTGCCCCATCCTGATCAAGTTTCTGGACCAAATCTGCTCTTACAAAGCAACCATGTTTTATATTGGTCCATTTATTGTCTAATTGCACAGGATGATAGTCCTTCCTAACATAAACCTCCCAGACATCATATTTGGCCTTTAGCCCATCTCTGTTGAGCACCGCGTTGCAGCCAAGTTTGCTACATCAAACTTGCAGCGATGCCTCACTTCCCACCTTTGTTTCTTTTGATGATCCATCAACTCCCACAGCCTCTCTAATGCAGAGACAATACCCCAGACATGGACTGACAACCCCTAGTGTCCCCTATTTTCCATGTCAGACGGTGACCGGGTGGAATTATGCCTGGGCACGCACTCTGGCTGCAGCAGACGCGCTCTGTGCGTTGGGTCTCATCGGTCCGTGGCTTCTCGGTGATGTCCGCGCATCTGGGGTTGCCGACCTGACTCCTCCCTGCTCTCCTGTTGCTCTCCAGCCTCTGCCCCCTCACGAAACGTCCTCGTCGGCGCTAGCGGCCACGCGCCCACAGGCACACTGTGCCCGACCGGCTATATTCACGCGTTCGTCTCTTCCTCCGTGTTGGGGATATAACTATTGGGTATGACCCGCCCAGGAGGGAACGGTTCATACCACTGGCGACTTAAGGATGAAAATGGCAGGTCGTGAAGCAAGCCTATTAAAGGCCCAAGACCCAGAAGGTGACTTGAGGCCCAAGAGGATGAACTGCCATATATTTAACTTGTATTGTAAGGAGAGTTTAGTTAGTTACCGAGCCAGACACGTTGTGTATGAGCCAGCCGAGACTCTGTAAACCGCCGGGCATCAACCTGTATATAAAGGGGTGACCCGGCGACAGGTTAAGGCAGGAAATAATTGACCAAGAACTAGGTCAAGCGTATTCTCTTCCTGGTAATCGAAACCCAAGCAATACAACCGAAAGCAGGAGTAGGCTTTTGCCTCGTTGAGAGGGGCCGAACCTGGGTAAACTCTCTGTGTCCTTTGTCTCGTTTAACCCCTTCAAGCTAACCTAGTTGTGATGGCTCCACACCTAAGTCCTTTCACTAGGGCATCTGCCATGTTAAGTCCATGATAGTTGGCACCCACCGTGGGGCAAGCGCACGGTGATTTCGAATTCTTGAAGGGTAACTTCGCAGGGATCAAGGGATACGCCATGGGCCAGATGACCAAGAGTCTTCACGCAAGCTCTACATCGACGACACTGGCTGGGGCCCCGAGGCCGGCTCAATTGAGTACGGGTATCGGGTCCCCTTTGGCGGAATCCATGTCTTCATCGGCAAGATTGGTGAGTCGGAGCCTGAGACGGACACCTGCACCGACATCGTCGAGACGGCTCAGCGCGCACGACCCGCCAAGGTTCAAGCCACCACGAAGCATGGCTTTGTTGGTTTCACCCATGGGTCGGATCTTGAGGAAGGATCGGTGTCCTGGGGAGAGACGGTAATCTGCTCTGATGGTGAGTCTTCAACTGGTGAGACCGACTCAATGTATCAACTGCAGGGCGATAGGCTTGGGGGCTATTCCGATGGTGACAGTATTTCGGACCCCTATGAGCCGCCGAACAGGGTTGCGATCTTCATGGCCGATACACAACCGATGCTCTGTTCGACGACTGTTGCAGCTATGACTTCTAGGTCAATGGTTGCGGTGACAGCCAGGGCGAGTGGCACGGCGTGCCCGCCGGCTCAAGTGTTATCTGAGCTCTTGGAGGCTTTGGCAACCTTATTGGCCGAAGAGGTGACGCTAGAGAACCAGGCACAACATAAGGTGGACGTGGTGAAACTGCGAGATGAGATAGCTCAAGCCAAGGAGGAATTTAATGCTGAGAATGCTAGGATGGCAACGGAGCGAGCTGCTTTGGACGCTGAGACACAACGGATTCAGGCAGAGTCATTCCGGCTTACCGAACGCATCAAATGCCATTATGAGGAGAAGGCACCAGACCCGTTTGCCCATAGAGTTTGAGGCTAGGAATCTTTTCAACACACCTGGGGCAGGAACCGGTGACCCGCCCGTGGTGAACCGGGCCGTTGAGACACCCGTGACCAGAGTGTCGGTTCGGCCACGTGTTGTAGACCCGCCTCATTTGAATTTGACTCTGGCTCAACACGTTCCGACGCCGTCGGGTCATTATTCTAACCCTCTGGACAATATGATTGCTGCAGCCACGCGATTGGTGGCTCTCCCTGTGGAAGGTGAGTCTCCAGCTACAATGGAGATATGGAGGGCGTACGAGCTTCTTCAGACAGCGGTGGCTCAACAGGCGGCTTATTCGTACAGTCATGAGCCGATTCATTCAACCCCTCGCCCAAGCCGGAGTTACAACAGACATATTGACTCGCCAGTAGTTTCAAGCAGTGAGCGGCACCATAACCAGCCTCGTAGGCATGACCAGCCGTGTGCTGGTAACGATGCTCAGACTTTGGTGGATCAGGGTAGAGCGCGTCGTGAGCCTGAGCTAGTGGCTCAGTTGGCGGCTCATCAACAATCTCCGGTTTACCCATCGGCGTTTGTGGAGGCAAGGGTGACCTCCAGAACCCTTGGGGTGCCATGTTTAGTGTTGGCTCTTCATAATGAGCGCTTACCCAAGGATTTTAAGGGCCCCTGCAAGGTGCCTAATTACACCGCGGATCAGCCCCCAGAGGCCTGGATTGAGATCTATGAGATGGCCATGGAGATGTTGGATGTCAGTGATGCTACATGTGATAAATACTTCACCATGATGTTGGATGGGCCGCCACGTACTTGGCTGAAGGGATTGCCCGCTAACTCCATCAGATCATGGGCTGAATTAAAGGCACGTTTTATTCAAAATTTCAAAGACACGTGCAAGCAGCCTATGTCGATTCTTGATTTGGATTCTTGCGTCCAGGGTGAGAGCGAGTCAATGACCAATTGGGTATGCAGGATCTCGGCAGTCATTCACTCATCACACAGTATCAATGCAGGTTCAGTCGTCCTGATGTTAGAAAAGAATTGTCGGTTCCTTCCCCTTAAGCAGAAGCTGGGGCGGCTTAAGCGCAACTGCAATGATATGGGAGAGCTCATGGCGGCTCTCGTTAAGTACGCTGACTCTGATAGTACTAAAGACCCCGAGTCTGATGAACAGAAGGCTGGCAAGGGGAAGAAGAGCGGCAACACAAAGGGACAGCAACATCATTCGGCGGGTCAAGGTGGAAACGGTAAGCGCAAAGCCGACGGTGGTTTAGACTTTGTGGCTAACACCAATGCGCAGAATAATAATCAGCATCGTAAGGGGAAGTCGTCAGTACCCCGGTTTGGCGGGCCAAAGTTCAACCTTGAGGCAACGATGAATCAGCCTTGCCCGAAGCACGGGACGTAAGAGAAGCCGGCCAACCATCTATGGAAGGATTGCTTCATCATTAGGGAGTACAGGAATTCCAGTTTTTTCCAGAATAATCATGGACCGAATGGCGGTTCAGGATCCGGCTCTCACGGACCTGGCTTCGGGGGTGGTGGCTCAAGCTTTGGTTTTTAGGGCCAAGGCAACCAAGGTGGTTTTAATCAACAATCTAATCAAGGAAATCAACAACAGCAGTCTGGTTATTAGAGTAATTCGAAGCAGCTGAATAGTGGTCAATATCATGTGTTCACCACGATCTTGTGCAAAAGAGATCAGAATATTCATAAACGAGCAGTGAACGCGATTGAGCCGGCAGTCCCTCGCTATTTGCGATGGTCTGAACATCCTATTGTATGGAGCCGTGAGGATCACCCTCCCCGGGTTGACAATCCGGGTCAACTGGCTTTGGTGGTTGCGCCTCAGGTTGGAGGGTACAAATTCACTAAAGTACTTATGGATGGAGGCAGCGGCATCAATATCCTTTACTACGATACTTTTCGCCGTATGAATTTAACTGACAAAGATCTTAAGCCGTCTTCTACTGTTTTTCATGGGGTGGTACATGGTAAGTCGGCGTACCCAATGGGTAAGATAGCTTTGGAAGTGGCTTTTGGAGATGATCATGATTTCAGAGCTGAGACATTGACTTTTGGAGTAGTCAAGATCAAGAGCCCTTATCACGCCCTATTTGGATGGCTGACTTACGCTAAATTCATGGCACGACCTTGTTATGTTTATTTGCAGCTTAAGATGCCGGGTCATAAGGGCACTATAACCGTACACGGTAATAGGAACATAGCTTTGGAGTGTGAAGAGGGCGATGCTGCTTATGCTGAGTCTATTTGTGCAACAGAGGAGTTGAAGTTCTACAAAGACAATGTTGACCCGGCCGATATGACACCTCTGAAAAAGCCAACCACGGAGCATGACCATTTGTTGAAGTTGAAGTCCGCAGATGACACTAAGCTGGTTGACATTGTTCTGGGAGATTCACCCAAGCAATTCAATATCAGTGCTAATATGGATTCGAAATAGGAAAGCGCGCTCATCGAGTTCATCCGTGAGAACAGGGACATCTTTGCATGGAAGCCTTCAGACATGCCAGGTGTATCGGGGGAACTTGCTGAGCACACTCTTAATGTTGATCCAAAGTTTAAACCGGTCAAGCAATTCCTTCATCATTTTCATGAAGAAGGCGCAAGGCCATTGGTGAAGAAGTGGTCCGGCTCTTGGCGGCTGGGTTCATCATTGAAGTTTTTCATCCTGAATGGTTGGCTAACCCTGTGCTGGTACTTAAGAAAAATGGCACCTGGCGCATGTGCGTGGATTACACAGATCTTAATAAGGCCTGTCCGGCTGACCCTTTTGCTCTCCCTCGTATTGATCAGATCATTGATGCTACGGCGGGTTGTGAGCGTTTGAGATTTCTGGATGCTTATTCTGGTTATCATTAGATCAAGATGGCAGTTAAGGACCAGGAGAAGACGGCTTTCATCACTCCTTTTGGAGCCTTCTGCTATGTGTCTATGCCTTTTGGGCTCAAGAGTGCCCAGGCGACTTATCACCGGTGTGCTCGAAATTGCCTTCAAGACCAGATTGGACGCAATGTTCATGCTTATGTGGTTGATATTGTTATGAAATCTAGGGAGAAGGAGACCTTGATAGATGATCTGAAAGAGACCTTTGACAATCTTTGGGTCTACAAGATGATGCTTAACACGGCCAAATGTGTCTTTGGTGTGCCAACAGGCAAGCTCTTGGGTTTTTTGGTTTCTGAAAGAGGCATTGAAGCTAACCCGGAGAAAATCAAAGCTATCACTTCTTTGGCTAAGCCGGTGTGTATTAATGACGTCCAACATCTGTCGGGTCGTATTGCGGCCTTAAGCCGGTTTATATGCCATTTCGGCAAAAAGGCTATCCCTCTGTATCAGATGATGAAGAAAACAGATCACTTTGTCTGGAGTGATGTTGCCAATCAGGTGTTTGAGGCGTTGAAAAAGCAGTTGGCTGAACCGCCGAACCTTGAAGCTCCTATTTATTAGGAGCCCTTGTTGTTATATGTCCCTGCTAATAGCAGAGCCGTCAGTGTAGCGGTTGTTGTGGAAAGGAAAGAATCAGGCAAGGAACATCCGGTTCAGCGGTCGGTTTATTATGTCAGTGAGGTACTCATTGAATCTAAACAGAGATACCCACATTGGCAGAAGCTGGTTTATGGCATGTTCATGGCTAGCCGTAAGTTGAAACAATATTTCCTTAGGCATCCCATCACTGTGGTTAGTTCTGCTCCTTTAGGGGATATTATTCAAAACAGGAAAGCCACAGGTCGGGTGGCCAGGTGGGCTATTGAGCTTGAACCCCATGGTTTGAAATACATGCCTCCGACAGCTATCAAATCTCAAGGACTTGTGGATTTCATCAATGATTGGACAGAGCTGCAAATGCCTGAGGAGAAGCCAGATAATACATATTGGACAATTCATTTTGACGGGTCTAGACAATTGGAAGGCTCGGGGGCTAGAGTTATTTTGACTTCCACATGAGGTGATAAATTTTGTTATGTTTTAAGGTTGATGTTCCCTTGTACTAACAATGCAGCTGAGTATGAGACCTTGCTCCATGGTCTTCGAATGGCTAAAGATATGAATCTGAGCCGAGTGAGGTGCTTTGGCGACTCAGATTTGGTGGCTCAGCAAATTTCAGGTACTTGGGATTCCAAGGACCCGCTCATGGCGGCTTATCGCCGAGAGGTTGATGTTATTGCTGGTCATTTCAAAGGTTATCAAGTGAAGCATGTTAACCGCAGGAAAATTGAGGTGACTGATGCTTTAAGCCAGCTGGGGTCCCAACGTAAGCGAGTGCCACCTAATGTTTTCCTTAATATTTTGCATAACCCTTCGATGAAATTGCCATGGAGGAATATCTTGCTGTTCCTGACCCGGAGGCACAGTTGGTGGCGGCTCTTCATGTTATTCCTGATTACAGTTCCATATTTGGCTTATATAACCCAGGGTGAGTTACCTGAAGATGAAACTTTAGCCAGGCAGATAACATGGCGGTCTAAGTCAATGACTATTTTCAATGGAGAGTTGCACCGATGCAGTGCCACAGGGGCGTTTCAACGTTGTGTTTCTCCTAAGGAGGGCCATGAGATTCTACGAGAGATTTATGAAGGAGATTGTGGCCATCATGCCGACTCTAAGTCTCTAGTGGCTAAGGCTTTTCATCATGGGTTTTATTAGCTGACGGCTCATGCTGATGCAGAGGATTTGGTCAGTAAATGTGATGGTTGTCAGAAATTTTCAAGACGAGCTCATGTGCCGGCTCAAGAATTTAGATGATTCCAATTACTTGGACGTTTGCAGTTTGGGGGCTAGATATGGTTGGACCTTTTAAAAGATCCAAGGAAAAAATACTCACCTCTTGGTGGCGGTTGACAAGTTTACAAAGTGGGTTGAGGCAGAGCTGGTCAGCAAGTTTGATGCGGGTACCGCGGTTCAATTCATCAAAAATGTGATTTTCCGTTTTGGTTATCCTCACAACATCATCACTAATAATGGCACTAATCTGTCTAAAGGTGCTATGAAAGAATTTTGTCAACGTGAACATATACGTCTTGATGTTTCATCTGTGGCCCACCCCCAGTCCAATGGTCAAGCTGAAAGAGCCAATCAAGAAATCTTGAGAGGCATAAAGCCCCGGCTTATGGTCCCTTTGCAAAGGACGCCGGGTTGTTGGGTGGAGGAGTTGCCCTTAGTGCTGTGGAGTATCAATACTACCCCCAACAGATCTACGGGTTACACGCCTTTCTTCATGGTTTACGGAGCATAAGCGGTTCTCCCTAGTGACATATGTCACGACTCGCCCCGTGTGGTGGCTTATGTTGAAGCTGATAATGAAAAAGCATGTCAGGATGCTCTTGACCTTCTGGATGAGGAGTGTGACCTTGCGGCGGCTCGTTCGGCGATTTACCAGCAAGATTTGCGTCATTATCATAGCCGCCGGGTTAAAACCCAGACCTTGCAGGAAGGTGATTTGGTGCTCTGGCTCATCCAAGATCAAACAGACATGCACAAGTTATCCCTACCTTGGGAAGGGCCCTTTGTGGTCAGCAAAAATATGAACAATGGGTCATACTACCTTATCGATGTTCGAAACCACAAGGACTCACGCACGTCGGAGGAGGAGACCCGCCGGCCGTGGAACATTGCTCATCTTCGACCTTATTACACCTGAGCCACCGGCTCTAATGATGTACATACTTCTACCAATGTATATATTATGATTAGTATAATAAAGCCGGCATCCCTGATAATTCAGGGCCTCTGTCATTTCATTTCTGAGAATCTGAGTCTTTATTCTCAATTCATAAGATCACTTGGGGGTTTCCTGCTCATCAAGCAAAGCTATGACTACTCTCTTGATCCGGCTTGCATGCCTTGTTACAAATAACATGGGGGCTTCCTGCTCACTGAGCATCGCTATGATCACCCTTTGATCCGGCTTGTACGCCTTGTTGCAAATAACTTGGGGGCCTTTTTGCTCACATTGAATAGTTGCCAAAGAGAACTTGTTGCAAATGAGCAGTTCAAACATAGGTAACCTGCCTTGATGGCTTATTAAAGGTCACTTGGGGGCTTCCTGTTCAATGAACATAGTTATATTTACCCTTTTGATCGGCTTGGACGCCAGGTGTATTCACCAAAAATCCGGGTTATCCTATACCTGCCACTCTGGCCAGGTAATCATGGAATGACTCGTCGTACTCTTGACAGTCAATCTTATAAAGACCATGAATTTGTCAAGGTTAAAACGGTGATTGGTCATGTGAGGCCCGGCTTACAGGTTTGAATTAAGGATTAACTCAGTGGCTATGTGGCCCTTGAAGAGCACTTGATATTCAGGCCTGGCAGCCTATGAAGGCCTTTGTTTTGTCTGATTTTGTTTTTTGCTTTAAATATATTTTTTTGGGTCCATCTTTTGTGCCATATTGGTATATGGTTTAAAAATGATTCAGGCCAAGTAGCCCTGATCTTTATGACTCATATTTGAGTATATCCAGAGTTTTGATAACCCGGCCTCGCTTTGGATGATAAGTCGCCAGTATGTTTTTGATTATGCACTTTGGGCGTTGTGCTCTAAGTCTTGGGGTTGTTACCCTTGCTGCGGTAAGCCGGCGGTATGAATAAATAGCACAGGTATGTCATTTACTTGTTCTATGAATATGTGAGGTTTTGATAACCAGCTCTGGTTATGGATTATACAGTCACCAGCAATTTTATATGGGGCATTATGACCCGCCCTAGGGTAAACCGCCAGGGCACATGTTATCTGATCGTGTGCAGGAAATATGTTAAGTATGGTCGGCATGATTGAGGATATTATAAACATAAGTGGCAGATCTTCAACATCAGACCGGCGGTTCGAAAGTATTATGCAAATAAACATCCACGACGGCATGGCATATCATTGTTTTCAACTAGCCTATTACAAGGCGTCATGTGGCCCAAAATAATAAGTGTTTTGAGACACACGGCATCCAAAATGTTGTGGCTGGTAAACAGGCTCAAGGGTCAAGACTCCTGGTCTTGGCAGGTTGAGGCTTCCGGGTCATCCTGCGCTGGCTCTTCTTCTTCCTCCATTGTTTGGAAGTTAGGCGATGACCAATCGATCCCAGTCAAAGCTTTGAAAACAGCTTCATCGTCTATAAGGGTTGATGGGTCAATGTCAGGAGCGAAGGTGTGCTTACGTGTTGGCGGGATAAGGTCCATGGCCTCATGAGCCGGTACCTTCACTTTGGCATTTTCAGCGTCATAGACCAAATGATATTTGGAGAGATCAGTTTCCTCAGCCAATTTGCTTGCCCAAGGACGCATCTCTCTTTCTATTTTAGTGAAGTCATCAGCGCTAAAGGGAGACCCATCCTCTTTTAAACTGGTATAGCCGGTTGCTATCTCTTCTGGGTCAAGTTCAGCGTGCCACTCCTTTGCCCGGCTCAAAGCAGTGATGGCATCGGCTCTAGCGGCTGATCGCTTTAATTCTTCCACCCTTTGTGGTAGCACAGTCAGTCTCTCCATCACTTCCTTGATGAGCAAAGGTGCTTGCTTCTTATGCAAGGCAGCAGAAATAGCCCGTTGAGCACCAGTGTACAACTGCTCCACAAGGGTATATACAGCTTTCAGCTTTATGCGCATATCATCGCCCAGCTTGGAGCTTCTGGAACCTGCATTAGCAAAGATATTTATAAACCGGTTCCATGGTTGATCAATATTGATAATGAAAGAGTGAAGTACAATATTACGTACCAAAGATGGCTGCTATCATGTTGTTGATTTGATGTTTTAAGCCGGACAACTCGTCAGCTACCGTCTTAAGGGCAGCCTCGGCGTCTTATGCTCTTTTCAATAGAGCTGCCTTCTCGGTCTCCCAGCCGGTTCTCTCAGCGCTGAAGTCCTTTTTTAGTTTTTCAACGTTTTCCAATGCGGTCTTCAGCTCTGATTTGGCCTTGGAAGTCTCTGATTGCTGGGTTTGAATGTTTTGCCTCAAATCATTGACTTGGTATTCCTTCATATTTAGTCCAGCCTGCAACATGAACAAGATAGGAATCATTATGATCGTCTTATTTGAAGTCCCAAGCACAATACAATTATTTTACTTGGCACTTGGGGGCTAATGCATATTGCTCTTTTTTGAAGACAAATCTCTCATGACCCGTCTTAGCGATGATGATTAAAGCCGACTCATGGGGGCTACATATTTGGATTTTGTTCATAATTATGGTGATAAGTCCCAGCTTAGCCATGCTTACTAAGACGGCCCTTGGGGGCTATAGGTGCAAACTTGAGCACTATTATTTGAAGTCCCAGCTTAACTTTTCAGTTTAAGCCGGCCCTTGGGAGCTACATATGTGAAGTTGAGAAACTACAATATTAAAGTCCCGGCTTTAGCTATTCAGCATAAGCCGGTCCTTGGGGGTTACTTGTGTTAATTCGGTGGTTCTAACATGCTATGACATCAATATCAAGGTCAACAAGGATATTTAAAGTCTGTAGCATATTCAAGTTTATCATATCCAGTAGACTTGGTGGCTGACAGATATATATTTGTATGACACAAGTTTTTTGCTTACCTCAAAACGATCTTTCACGAGATTAACCAAGCCGGCTTCAAAGTCACGGCTGGTGTGGAGGTGGTTCAAGTAACCCGCGTGAAGCTCCTGGGCGTTGAATTAAGCAAAGCTCTCCGGATCCAGCTTCCACTTGCCTTTGTCAACAGCGGAGAATTCCTCTTTGGCGATGTGCTTGGACAAGATGGTAGGGTTACCTGGTGCTGTGAAAGTCGTCCCAATAACTATGACATCTTCGGTTTCTTGAACCGGCTAAGCGGGGTTGGGCGGCTTAGCGTTCTATGGATCAATGTTGATGGGGTCCATGGTGACAGGGTGCTCTTCTGGTGGCGGGTCATCCATGGCTGCTTCTGACGCTTGAGGCAAAGATTCAGACATTGTATGCTTTTCCAGGTCAGCCACCTTGGGATCTTCAGACGGTTTATTAACCTTCAGCTTCTCGCTGGGTTTTGCCATGGCATTGAAAGTAAAACATATGATGAGAATAGTATACCAATTGAGTAAGGTGTTAAAGCAAGCAGGCTTAAGTGTTCTTACCCAGGAACAGTCTTGAACAAAGGAACTTGAGTCCCAGTGGAATCGCCTGATGACGAGTGAGAGGTTCCCTGATAGTTTGAATCAGAAGGGTTAAGAGGTTGTCGAAAAAGACCCGCCTTGGGAAGTGCCAAGTAAGAAATATGTGAAACCTCTGGACGGCGCTTGTGTGGAACCGGCGTGTTGGGTAAGCCGGAAGAGAGAACCCCACCGCCGTTGTTCCAGGTTGTGCGGCGAGCTTCATGCTATTGTTTCTTCAAAAGAAAGTTGGGATCCAAATAAGCTAAAGGGTGAGAAAACCTTACTTTCCGGATCTCTTGTCAAACTTTCTGTCTTGGCAAATGTTCTGAGCCGGAGGAGAGAATAATTACCTCTTCACCATCTGCGTGGCTGCCTTCCGCGTCATCCTGATAGTGATCATTGTCAATAAGATGTATAAAAATGAGCCAAGGGAGTCAAGTTCTACCTCCGACTCATCATCATCCAAGTTAAATAACTTGGGGGGGTTGGTCTTCTTCTTGGTAGGCTTTTTTGGAGCCTTATTCTTTGTCTAGACCTTCTTGGTCGGTTTATCTTCCATTTTCCTATTCCAGAAAGGAGAATCGGCCTGCAGAAGGTCAAAATAAGAATAAGAAAGCAAATTGACAGTTAATGAGTTAATGAAAATTGCTCCAAAATACTTACGACTGGCGGCTTGTTGAGGGTACAAAAGGGGTTCAGCCCCGTCTTGCTGAAGTGGCCAAGCTTTCGTTCAGTAATGTCTTGACCATCTTGTTGAGGCTCTCTTCGTCCAGTCACACTTAGCTATGTCGTTGTGGATCTTTGATGTCACAGGTATACTCACACATCAAGCCGGATCGGTGGCTTAAGGGCAAGATTCTCCATGCAACCCAGCATCAGACTAAATCAACTCCAGTTAAGCCATTTGCCATTAAGGCTCTGATTTTTCCAAATATGGGCATATATTTGGCCCATTCTGTTGTGCTGATCCGATCGGGGAGGGGTGCCTGTTGTTAAGCCGGCTTTCACGATAACCCGGCAAGGGAATTTCACCCTCTGGAGATGTGTCTTGCAATAAAACCAAGCCTGGTTCCAGTCCTTGGGGTGACTGGGAAGCGTAGCAGCTGGGAAAGTAGCTTCTTTGCGCCTCTGAATTGAAATACCGCCTAATTCTAGGCTGGGCCCATCTATGAACTTAGTTTGACGGTTCAAGTAATAGAGTTCCCTGAACAGCTCGATAGTGGGCTCCTGTTGAAGATATACTTCGCAAAATACTTGGAAGTTGTAGATGTTTGACACAGAGTTGGGCCAAATATCTTGTGGATGAAGTTCAAAGAAATGCAGTACATCATGAAAGAATTTTGAGCCAGGTGGAGTGAACCCCCGGAGCATGTGATCAATGAAAACCACAACTTCACCCTCTTTTGGTTTAGGGGTGGTCTCAGTTCCTGGGGCCCTCCGGTGGATTACATCCCTCTTGGCCAGGACGCCTTCCTTTACAAATTCATTAAGGATTTCTTCTGTGACAGTAGAAGCAACCCAATTGCACGAAGTGACGGTCTTTGTCATTTTGTTGGTGAAAAGCCTAAAGAAAAAATATTGTCGGTTTAAGGTTATACTGTTAAGCCGGCCAGTGGTCAAAAAATGAGTGTCGTGCAAGGCTAATTCATGTATAGAGGATGATGTGCTCTAAACATTGGTATGATTAAACCGGAAAGATAATGCCGAGTCAGGCAGATATATATTGGCGGCTTAAAAGGGGACTAATGGTACATGGCGGGTTACGGTTTATCAGTCAAGCCGCCCGAATAGTTGCCATACTTCAGATCTATAAGTAAGGATTTGCTAAGTGATGACAAATAGATTCCACAGATTGGTGCTGTAATTTTGGATCTACAACAGTTCAAAAAATACAAATAAATTTTAAACCTAAGGTGGTAGCGGCAGAAAAACTCATATGTTCAGATGAGATCTTTTCTACAGAAGGAGAATCTTTTTTTATTGATAAGGGATGCTAACTGTTGCCGCACAGCTTTGGGACCATATTCAGATCCAACTACGCGATCTAAAGAGGAAAAACGAAGAATGGCAAAGAACTCCGATGAACTGGGCAAACCCTAGTATGGATCTGGTGTAAAGCAAAGCGGGTACCTGCCGATGCTGATGAACAGCGGGAGCGTGCCGCGTTTCTCTGGTCCGTTCTGGTTGATGCAGCGGCCAGAGTTGGAGATGCTGGAGGAAGACGGCGGTGGAGGAGCTCGGGCGTTGTGGAGTCGCAAGAAGGAAGAAGACGCAGAGGCAGGGGTAAAAAATGAAAAGAAGGACCCTCCTCCCCCGTCCCTATTTATAAGGCAGTGGATAAATGGCATGCGCAGGAATCCATGAGACCGAAAGGTGATTATGTGGCTGCATGGATGCCTCGATTTTCGAGAGGTCCATTAAAGATAAAGATATACTAAGATGTTCTCGACTTCGTGCGAAGTTAATGCAAGATGACGTCATGGTGGGTTAACACAATTCTATGAGCTGACGTCATGGCAGGTTATAACAAGTTCATAAAAGTTGACAATGGAAAACTTTGTTAAGTCAAGCACTGAAGATTGATGTGAACAAGTTCAAATCAACCTGGGCCTAATGTTGGGGATGTAACTATTGGGTATGACCCGCCCAGGAGGGGCCGGGTCATACCACTAGCGACTTAAAGATGAAGATGGCAGGTCATGAAGCAAGCCTATTGAAGGCCCAAGACCCAGAAGGTGACTTGAGGCCTAAGAGGATGAACCGCCATATGTTTAACTTGTATTGTAAGGAAAGTTTAGTTAGTTACCAAGCCGGACACGTTGTGTATGATCCGGTCGGGACTCTGTAAACCGTCGAGCATCAAACTATATATAAAGGGGTGACCCGACGGCGAGTTAAGGCAGGAAATAATTGATCGAGAACTAGGTCAAGTGTATTCGCTCCCTGGTAATCGAAACCCAAGAAATACAACTGAAAGCAGGAGTAGGCTTTTACCTCGTTGAGAGGGGCCGAACCTGGGTAAACTCTCTGTGTCCTTTGTTCCGTTTAACCCCTTCAAGCTAACCTAGCTGCGATGGCTCCACACCTAAGTCCTTTCGCTAGGTCATCTGCCGTGTTAAATCCACGACACTCCCCGTGCCCCTGGCTCTGTCCACTGCCCCATGAACCTCTCTGCTCTCTCCCGTCCCCTTCCTCGCTCCAGGGATGCAACCATCCATCGTCAGAGCCGGTCACAAGCTCATGGCGGCACCCGAGCTCAGCATCCCCCCCTCGGCTATTTAAGAGACCGCTAGGCCTCCCGACCGCCCCAGGCTCCTCGCCTCACTCCTCTAGCCCCGCCCATCAACTCCCCGAAGCTCGCGCCCCTCTCCTGCTCCTCCATCACGACCATAGCCGCCGCCTCTGTACGCTCCAATTCCGGCGAGCCGGATCCTCTCCCTCCTTCTCTCCACCACCAGTAGACCACCCTGACACCAGTGCATCTCCCCCACCTCTCCATTCGTCGCCAGATCCACCATGGCCTCGTCTTCAGCTCTGACCGGCAGCCTCATACGCCGCCCTCCTGGCTGCCATCGCTTCGGGTCTCCTCGTCGTCCGTGCACCACCGGGGCGGATGCGCGGCGTCCTCCCGAGCCCGCTGGTGGTCCAGGTCCACCAGGGGTGGCCCGAGTCGCCGGGGAGCACCGACGCACGCGCCCAGCCGCAGCTCCTCTGCCCCACGTTGGGAACAAGAGGAGGACCCGGGGAGGAGGAGGGAGGAGACACGTGGGGCCCACCTATAAGTCTCTATGCGTTGACCAGCCTCGGGCTCGCGTGGTTTAAGTGGAAACGCATTTTGGGTATTACGTTTTCCTCTAAGGTAAGCGTTTTCTGTTAGTGCTTCAGCTCAAAATACGTTTTCCTTAGCTGAAAGCGTAATCATCAGAAATGCGCTTTCTGTTTAACCCGCCAGGGACCTTTTTGTGAATATTTCTTTTACAAACTGGTTCCTAGCATTCAACTGACTATATCTTTTCACTCACAACTCCGATTGAGGTGATTCCAAAGCCCGCATCTTTGTCTTGTCGAGAACGTTTTGATGGGATCATTTTCACCATGTGGAAACATTTTTAAAATGACCATTTTGCCCCTGCCCTTATTCAGCCCCCTCCGAGAGAGAACGTTTTCCAGCGATTCTCTCCGCGAGCTTCTTGTACTTCCTATCAGTGAATCCATCCACCCCAAGCAAGCCACACCCTTCATTTGCATGAGTGCAATGCAATATCATGGTTTATTTATTTGAACTTATTTAAAATATTGCATTAGCTATGTATGATTTGTTCATGGCATTTCTTGGAGTTGTTGTGATCTTGCTACTGCCATGATGTTATTTGGATCACTAGGACTAATGCTTACAGATGGTGGATGACATGTGGTCATTGGATTATTAGTGGCTTATATTTTTTTGATATATGATATTATGCTTTGGAGTATTATTTTGGAATTGATGCTATCATGTGGATCTTAGGTTAATATCTTGATATTGTTATTGGATTAGTAGCATCATAGTCTTTGGATTCATCATGGTCTTAGTAGTATGCTACCCTTGGGGTTTATTATGAGGTGACTATATTATTCTCTGGATTATTTGTTGGATATTGTTATAACTTGGATTACAGGTTGATAGATGATATTGGAGTATCAGTTATCACAAATCTATCTTTGGGGACAAATTTCGTCATTTCGTTGGTCAGGTGCCACTGACCCGGGCTTTTCTAGTGCAACCACATTTTCCTTTTATGGGAAGGCCCTAATGCGGTTTATTGTTGTGCCTCTCGCCGGTGCCTCCAACTAGGTAAGGTTATACGTGTGCGCTACCCTGATCAGGTAGGCCAGTATAAGCCTTGTGTGCCCAAGTTGTTTGCACGGTTTTGTCCCCATTTGGGACCGTTTTTGCTTTGCCACGACGGTGGCCGTTGGATCTCCAGAGTGGCATCGGGGCCACCGATGACTTAGACCAAAGGAGAGTTGGTCGAAGTGGCGGGAGAGTGTCATGGCAGTAGATCAGTTTTGTCGGAACATCGTTGGTCCACCAGAATGGGAGTACAAGGCCATGGGTTTTGTGATGTGGGTACAGTGTGTTAACCTCTTCAGAGTGTGTGTTTAATCTATCGATAGTCGCGTCCACGGTCATGGGCATAGTTCGTACTAGGTAACACCGTTCGATCAACACTCACATGACAGAATGACTTATAGGTGACTTATATGTTGATGCTATGAGCATTAACAGTTTGGCAGGATGTTGATGATGATGTAGGGATGATCTCGAGGATGATCATTCAGTTTGCGATGTGGTCACGCGGTGATCACATGGAGGTATTGATCACAAGGTGATCGAGGAGATTTATTGCTTGGCCGAGTAGCCAAGAGTGAGATGGTTCTTGAGATGTTGGTTCATCAGTATTCTAGTAGTATCATATCATGCTTAGTTATTATTTCCACATCATAGTAGTTGTTAATAGCTTAACCTGTTAAATGCTATGTTATTGTCTTGCCTTGATGTTTTGCTTGTGAGCTTGCAAGTACATTCAATATACTGACCTGGCGTGTCATGCCAGATTTCAGGTGATGCCGTGATTGATCATTTGTCAAAGTTTCCGTACGTGTGAGCTAGATCGTGTCCCAGCCAGAGTCCCTGCGGAGTGGAGTTCACCACATTCGTCGTTGTTCCGCTCTACGAGTTGTTCCGCTGCTAGCATAAAGCTACCTTAGCATGTGTACTGTCACCGTGCTGATGTGATCCTTTGTAATATCAGACCCTTGTATTCATTATCCTTTGTAATAAGAGTTGAGTTATTCTATGTCAAGCAGTGTCGTATTTCAGAAGACTTGATCTTTGGGCTGGAATACGGGATGCTCCTGTTCCTCTGAGTCGGGGTGCCACAATTTCTCTTTAAACTTGCATACAAATGGGGTATGCATGTCTATTCTATGAACATAATAATTCAAATAATGATATTTCGAGCACATACAGTTGAACATAATTTAAAAGCCACAATTTATTAAATTCAAGTAAAGGTAAAAATTCTCCTTCAGCAAGTACCTGGGCAAAGATACCAGGTCAAAAAAGGCAAAAGTTGCCAGTGAAATCCACTCTGCAGCACGCCCTGAAAGTACCAGCAACCTTTGTTGCACTAGTAGTTCAAGCGCCTGCTTATTGTTGCCGAGAACAGGGTGGTTCTCATCAGTCTCGTTTAAGCCCAGCCGTTTAAGCTGACGCCAAAGGTCCTCTGAAACGTGTTTGTCAAAAATCAGTAATATCAAACGATAAAACCTCTTGACTACTGCGAGAAAAAGAACCAGCAATCCCTACCTTCAGAGATCTTGCCACCAGCGACATGAACAATGCTTATGACAACAAAAGCAAATCCAGACACATGGGCACGCTCCTTATCCTCGACATACTTGCTGTACACCTCAGGGTCCAGCTTACTTACCAGGACGTAGCTCTTTGCGTCCTGATTACCTAAACACAGCTCGAGGTCATTCTTAAGCTCAACCACTTTCTACCTTACTACATCATCAGCAAAGATCCAGGCTGCCGTGTGGGCGACGACATTGCAAGATCTAAAGAAGAAGAAAAGCAAGCTTACTGGGCTGCTGGGAGGAGGGGCGTCCAGAGCGGGTGGACGTGGAGCGGGTCCTCTGGAGCTCCCTCATCTCATAGCCGAAGGTCGCGGCAAGCCTGTCCCCAGTCTCCTTGATGACGAGCGCAGGGAGCGCTCGCTGGCGGTAGTTCTTGGTGATGATCTGCGTGAGCTCCTCCCGCTTGATGGGGCAGCCGGAGTTCTGGTGCGTCTTGAAGAGCGCGTAGCGCATCACCTCGGCCACCAGCTTGTCCTTCTCCTGCAGGGCCCGGTTTGGGCGGATAAAAACGTCGAACACCTTGCGTGCGGAGGACGAACTGGGAAACGGGGAGGAGCAGGGTGTGGCGTACCTCCGTGGAGATGTCGACCTGGGCGAGTTCGTCGCTGGTCGCCATGCGATCCAAGAACTGTATGACGGAGAGGAGAGCGAGAGGGATTGCGGCGATTTGGGGCGGAGCAGAAGAACCCTAGGCTCGCAGTAAGCGGTTTGTTTTCGTGGTAGAGTGGCGCGAGGGAGACACGGCGGGAAACTGAACCGAGCGGATGGAGGGAGCGGAGACGCGCCCGCGCTAGAGCTTTAGAGGATAAAGGGACAGAGGTATCCTCAGCCTATCTCTAATTCTGATGCTCGCATTTATTTTTGTATTTATTTTAGGATTTAAGTAGGATGTGCATATGTGCGTTTATAGGGATAAGTATATGCCCGTATGTATAAGTGCTTAAGTCTGCACTGATGTTCAAAAAAACTCCAACGCGCGACCCTAAATGGTCCGGCCGCGGACCGTCGTTTATTTTTCGTCCGCTTTTTCCGTCCCAAAATTGGGTCGTGTTTGCTGTCGAACAAACATGCGCGAGCGGGTGCGGCGCGCGCCCTAGTCCTCCCTCGCCCGTCAATCGTGGACAAAGCCACTTTTCTCTTCCCTTTCTCTTCCCTCCTTCCCTGCCATCGCCACCGCCACCCCCATTCCCGGCCGCGTTGCCTTCTATCAAGGTCATCGGCCCCACAACCACGCCATGTCATAGCCGCCCCACGCACGCGTTTCGGTACAATTTTTTTGCCGGCGTTCGTGGTTCCTTGTTGCCGGTGGGAGAGAAGCTACGGCCGCCATCGCCGTTCGTTGACCCCAACAACTTTTGGCAGGCGCTGCATTGCGGTAGCACGCCCACCCCATCAGCACCAATGTTGTGTCGTTTAATCGACTTGCTCTTTCCGGCCGCCTCTCCACCACGCCCGCAAGGTGTTCGACCCGTCGCTCACAAGGTATCATGGATAGCGGCGATGAGTTTTTCTTTCACAACTCCATTTGTTCATCGGATGATTCGTACTCAGATGATAAAGAGCTTGTGGCGGTTGCATTGGTCGTCCACGACCACTTTAATAGGAAGTGGCCTCGGTACATGGGATCAATCCCCGGCCATGTTCCAGCCTTGAACCACAATAGGGAGAGAGGCTACACCCTTCTCTACGCCGATTACTTTGAGAACATCGCTCTTTTCAAACCTCACAAATTTTGCCGCCGTTTTCGTATGGCGAGACATGTGTTCAATCGTATTCGGGAGGAGTGGTAGCATATGACCCATACTTCGAGTGCAAAGAGGATGCCCTTGGCAAGCTTGGATTCTCTTCTTAGTTCTTACCTGAAATGCACTATGGCCATCCACATGCTTGCATATGGAATTCATGGTGATATTATGGATGAGTATGTATGTATGAGTGAGTCCACATGTCTCCTCTCAATGTATAGCTTTTGCAAGGCCGTGGTGGCAATGTTCGGCCCTGAGTACCTGAGAGAGCCAACTGCCACTGATACAGAGAGGTTGTTGGCGATCAATGCCAAGAGGGGCTTGCCGGGCATGCTTGGTAGTATTGGTTGTATGCACTGGAAGTGGAAGAACTATCCATTTGCTTGGCAGGGGCATTACAAGGGGCATGTGAAAGGTGCTACTGTCATACTTGAAGCGGTGGCTTCACAAGATCTGTGGATATGGCATTCTTTTTTGGGCATGGTTGGTTCTCACAATGATATCAGTGTTCTTTAGCATTCTCCAATGTTCGCAAGGCTTGCAGAAGGCCAGTCGCCAGAGCTCAACTTTGACGTCAATGGCCACCAGTACAACAAGGGATGTTACCTTGCTGATGGTATCTATCCACAGTGGTTCAGTCTTGTGAAGACCATATCCAATCTGCAAGGAGAGAAGAGACAGAGGTTTGCCCAAATGCAGGAGAGTGCTAGGAAGGTTGTGGAGCATGCTTTCGGTGCACTTCAGTCTCGATGGGGTATCGTTCGGAACACTGCATTGACATGGAGCACGTAGAAGCTTTGGGAGGTAATGAGTGTTTGTGTGATCATGCACAACATTATCGTGGAGGATGAGCGTGATGAAAGCATCTACGGCCAAGGTTTTGATTTCCAGGGTGAAAATGTCGAGCCTGAGCAGCCACCTCCTGCAACCTTCGAACAGTTTGTCCATTTTCATCATGAATTGCGGGATTGGCGTACTCATGTCCAGCTCTAGGATGACTTGGTTGAGCACATGTGGACTCACATTGGCAACCAGTAGATCTATCAATTTAATTTATTTTCATGCAAACACATTTCGATTTGGGCTGCAAGACTATTTGATATTGTTTTCTTTCGATTGGGTCATAAGACTATTTCGGGCGTATAACAATTTGCTATGTTTGATTTGTACCATTTGATATGCTTCATTTTACTGTGCTGGTAGAACGGACGAGATGCGGCCGCACGTTGGCCGCACGGCCGCCGCATCCAGAAATCCGGGTGGACACGGCCCCATTGCCACCCCCAAACGAATGAAAAGTGGACAAAACAGACGTCCATTTGGGATTGTGCGTTGAAGTTGGCCTTAAAACTACAAACTCTAAAACTAGGACAAGAGTCAAAAAAGGCATTTTAAGGGTTCATTTTAGATACGGCCGAACAAATACTGTAAAACTTGGATAAGAGCTCCTTCCTCCAGCCCAGCCAGCGCCCGCCCCTTCCCCCAGCCAACCGCGCCGGCCGCTCCGGTCGCGACTAGCCCCGTCGATACCGGCCTCGCCTCGTCCCCGCCGGCCGCGTCGGGAGGATTTTGGTGGCTAGGTTGAGGTCATGGGAGGCCACGACGAGGTCGAGCTCGTCTAATTCCAACCGACGACGATCGATTCCGGCGTCTATCGGTCTTTCTAGGTGTGCGGTGACGAAATCCGGCGAGTTTCAGGCAGATTCCGCGAAATTCCGTGGCGGCGTGTTTGCTCCGACGAGGTTTGACCATTATATAGGCCCCCCTTAGGTCGGCCTTCCAATATTCAAATATAAGTGTCTCGGGTGTGGATTTTTGGCGCCCTTTAAAAAAATTACGGGTTGGACCATTTTTACGGTTTCTGTTCTCGACACTTTTTTCAACCAAAACCTTAAAACGCAAAAATTATAAGGGTTTGACCACTTTTAGGGGGTATGCTATCTCTAGCAAACCCCTTAACCCGCGGAACTGAAAACACATTTTTCAGTTCGTGAAAAACGCATTTTAAGAGCACCTTGTCGGGGATATCTAGCGACATATGCCAAGGGTGGCTTATCATGGATGGGGACAGGAGTACGTCAACGGGCCCTGGAAGCGAGAGTGAGTGAGATCTCGAATGCCTATGAGTCTTACCCAGGTTCGGGGCTCTCCGTGGAGATAACACCCCTAGTCCTGCTCTGCAGGGTCTCCGCATGATGACTATCGTCAATAGGTGGCTACAAGGTTGCTCCTTGAGATGTTCGGCTAGAGGAGGAAGAAGGGCAAGGCTAGTTCATTTGCCTCTCTAGCTATGTGAGTGTATGATGGCTAGGGTCCTGAACCCTTTGCATGGGTGAACCTGGGGGGTTTATATATGCCTACCCCCAGGGGTACAATGGTAATCCGTCCGGGTGCAGGACCCGAATGTCAGTGCCTCTTGACGCTGGCTGCTGGGGCCCGCCGCTTGGTGGGTCCCGCCGGCTGCTGTGGACTCGACCGACAGGTAGGGCCCGCCATGTGCGGGCCATGCCGACCGCCTTTTAATGTAGCCTTGCCCTTGGTGACGAAGGCCTCGTCAGGGGTCGCATGGCTACAGTCCCGCCGCCTGGCGGGCGTTTACTGTAGCCACTCTCTGTCTCATCAGATTAATGGTGCGCAGACTCCGAGGGGAGGGAGGGCCGCCTGCTAGAGTTCGGCCCGCCCTCGAGGCCGACTGCTCGGGGTGCGCCGTCTTCTAGTTGCTCGCGGACAGGTAGGGCCCGCCGCCTGCGACGTACCGACCGCCCATCATGGGAGCATGGCCCTAGCTGACGTAGGCTGCGTCACGAGTCGCGTGGCTATAGTGTCGCGCTGGTCGAGGGGTGTCCGCTTGGTACGCCTGCACTGTGGCCACGCTCCTTTGGGATTCGGGGGTGGCAGATGGTCATGTAGCCACGCCCCGTCTCATCATAATAAATGGGCGCAAACTTTGAGGGCACACAGGGCCACCTGCTAGGTGCTGGCTCCTTGAGGCCACCTTCTGAGAGCTCGCCTTCTTCTAGCAGCCGACCCAAGGAGTCGGTCGTTCATCCGGAAGGTGTGAGGGGCTTTGCTAGCCCCGATGTCTTGAAGTGTTATGGGGTGCTGATGAGGCTACCCGTGGTCAATCCCTTCGACAGTAGTCCCCGAAGGTGGTGGGGCGCCGTGGCTCACATCTACGAGCCTCCGCAGCTTCCTACTCCGAGTGGTCTTGTATTCTTGCTTCGTCTGGCATCGGGTGATGTCGCTTGCTAGGAGCCGGCCGCCTGGTGAATTATTGTCATTGTGATGGGCGCCGTGTGGACGTCACCGGGTGCAAGGTCTGCCGCCCGTTGCTCGCTTG
Source organism: Triticum dicoccoides (assembly GCF_002162155.2). NCBI lineage: Eukaryota > Viridiplantae > Streptophyta > Magnoliopsida > Poales > Poaceae > Triticum > Triticum dicoccoides. The sequence continues at coordinate 327,232,810 of NC_041382.1, read as the reverse complement.
CCACGCGGCGCCAGCTAGCCAGGCCGGCCTGCTAGCCCACGCGCACGATGGGACATCGCGTAGGCCTGGGCCCGCCACTACAGGGCCTCGGCGCGCGCGCGGATCCGCTGCGGCTGAGGTGGATGGTTGCCCTTCTCAAGCGCATTAATCGCGCGCCATAAAGGCGCAGAATATGCGGGGTCGTGCAGGGCGTGGGCGTAGTTAATCCCCCGTCCCCACGATGCGTCGTCTGGGCTTCGTCGTTGCCGCCGCGGTTATAAGTAGAGGGAGGGGGCGCGGTAGAACGCACGCGTGCCCCCACCTCGCTCTCCATCTTCTTCCTCCGTCTCCTCTGCTTCCTTGCTGTTGTCGTGCGACCATGCCGTCGAAGCGCCCTGTAGCTTGTCGCCGCTTGACTTCTCTGCACCGCCGCGGCCTCGCCATCGCGTGACCTCGCCGCGCCGCCACCAAGCAACCACAAGCAATGGCTTGAGGCGACTGGGATGGTTCGAACATCCACGACGACCACCTCGAGTTCCTCTGCCAGATGAGGCAACTCCCCTGCACGGTGCACGTGGAGGTGCGGGTTCCCCATGAGAGGGAGATCTCACCGGCACTGAAGGACGGTGAGCGCGTCGCCTTCAGGACTCACTTCCTCTGCGGCTTCGGCCTGCTCGCGAGCGGTTTCTTCCGTTCCTTCCTCCACTTGTACCATCTCCAACCCTAGCACCTCACGCCGAATACGGTGGTGCTGCTCTCCGCCTTCGTTACCCTATGTGAGGGGTACCTCAGCGTCTTGCCCACGATCAAGCTGTGGGGGGAGCTCTTCTACCTCAAGCTCGGCACCGCCGTCAAGGGCGAGGCGGCTCAGTGCGGGGCTTGCGGGGCGGGGCGGCGCACCGGCTCTGGGATCTGCTTCCCGACCCTCGCTCTGCTGGAGTCGGCCAAACTCTATCAGAAGTCATACTTCTACGTCTGGAACATCCACAGGACGCAGGACTACGTCAACTTGCCGGATTATGCAGCCGGCCCACCGGCCGAGCCTCAAAGCAACTGGAAGTTTCGGCCGAAGCCGCTGTTGGCCGCCATCACCACCGCCCTCACCCGGCTCCAAGAAATGACGAAGTCGGAGGGCCTCAGGGCTTCGGGCTTGCTGGCCGCCTTTGTCGAACGCCGGGTGGTGCCTCTCTAGGCCCGGCCTCATCTGATCGGCAACATGAGCGGTCGCCGGGATCCATGCCGGATGTCCACCAAGGCGCTGTCGACTGTGGTGGTGGTCCGGCTTGTCAACTACTTCTCCGACTGCAAGCTTGTCGAAGGGAGCTGGCAGTTCGGCAAGGAGTCGTATAGCTGCACCAACCCGCCGCCTTCGGTTAGTCTCTAATTTTTTTGCTTGTATCAAGCTCTTCGTGCTGCCTGACCGTCTGGCTACGATGCAGCACTTCCCAGGCCAGCTGGCAGTCGACGCGCCAGATCCAGGCCATCAGTACATGGCGGACCGCGCGGAGAGCGATGTGGATGACCCCGAGCTGGGGGCGGTCGTGATGGAGGAGGATGATGCCGCTGGAGGCGGCGATGTGGCAGGCGGAGCCGCATGAGGCGGCATAGGGGACTGGCCGAACGACGATAAGGAGGAAGACGAGCAGCGTTGTGCGCCAGATGCTGGCAGGACAAGCGTCGGCTCCTCGACGGGGCCGACTGGAGCACCCGGTGCGCCAAAGTGACGTGCCAACACCGGGATGTTCGGCAGCCAGCCGTCCAAGAAGGCCAGGGCCATGGTCGCCGCGACCAAGCGGCAAGAGGCTGCGAAGGCGGCGGCCATCCGGAACGGCCCGAAGCAGCGCCCGATGGTGTCCGCATAAGTGTCTTGGTCGCTCTTGTCTTGACCATTTTTGTCTTGTGTTTGCTTCTTCTTAGTTTCTGTTGTCGTGTTGTGTAGGGCTCCACTTTCTTTGTCGCGGGCCCCGTCCGCCTCGGTGATTGGGGTGGCAGACGGCCCCGAAGACGCCCGCCGCATGGACCCGGCCGCCGCCCTTCGGGAGGCGATGGAGAGGAACACACGGGAGGCGCAACAGGAGCAGGACACCGCGGCCCGAGTAGAGGCGATGGACGCGGCACGGGCGGAGGCCTACGCGGCGGCCAAGGCACAGGCCGACACTGCGGCCAAGGAGCAGGCGGACGCAGCAGCCAAGGCGCAGGAGGAGGAGCTAGTTCGCGACAAGGCTCCAAAGGCCACCGGCCCGCAGCAAACGGAGCCGCCGGTGGTGGAGGGCCAGGCGCCGACTAGAGGGGCCGGGGCCGATCAGACGGCCCTGGAAAGGGGAGGAGCCGTTGCCGTAAGCTCAGAGGCGAAAGTGCTTCCGCACGCGCCGATAGCTGGTGAGCAGGGCAGTCGGCCCAAAGCGCCGGAGGTGCCGCCGTCTGGCGGTGAGTTGGTGGTGGGCCAGGTGGTGACGAGTCGCGCTCCCGCGCGTGAGCACCCAGCGCGGGCGGTTTCAGCGCCATGACCGATGGAGGTTGGGGCCGCGGGCTCATCGGCGCCTGACACCGAGGCCACCAGCGTCGCTCCGCCGGACTGGGCATTAGGAGCCGGCTCATGCATCCTCCTCAACACGACGGTAAAGGATGTCTTGGAGCAGTTCAACGCCCATGGCACCACCCTCCTGAAGTCTAGGAACGAGCTGCTGGTGATGCAGACAGCCGTACGGGTATGTTTCTTGTAATCTTGTTTTGATTCTTGTAATCTTCTATGGGGGCGCTTCAGTGCACCCACTAGATGTAGCCCCTGAGTTTTGGGTCGGCTACTGAACAGGCGGGCCAGAACTTCAAGGTGAATTTCTGAGTGCTGAAATGTCTTCTGCTGCAGGATTACCACAATCTGCGTGCGGCCGCCTACAACTCCCAGAACCAGGCGCTGGCCAAGCGGACCACCGACCTGAACCAGAGCCGAGGTATGTAGGACCGTCTTTCAGTGGGGGCGCGCAAGCGCACCCGCTGGGTGTAGCCCCCGAGATTCGGGCCGACTGCTGAGCAGTCGGGCCGGATCTTCCGGCAACTACTTTCTTTTGGTTGATGCTGATATATCTTTTTGTCTTGGTAGAGGCCGCCGCCCAGCTGCGGACACGCGTGGCCGAGCTCGAGACTGAGCTCCGGACCAAGGAGCAGGAGCGCAGCCAGGCCGCCACGGAGTGCGATCGACTGGTGAAGGAGCTGGCAGACCAGGCGGAGAAGCACAAGGCAGAGATCCAGCAGTTGAAGGACGACGAGGCACTCCTCAAGGCCGAGTTCGAGACTCAGCACCCGAACTGGGCCGAGAGAAAGAAGCTGTTGTCGGATGGCTACGGAGTGATTGAGGACATGGTCGACGGTAAGTCATTTCTTCTTTTGTTTTTTTAATCGCTGACTGTTGCAGGAGCCTGCTTCTAAACTCTTTAATCTTCTTTTTTGGACATAATTTCTTCCAGGTCGTTCCGTTGCTGTCTGCCAGGCCATCGAGGCGTGGCGCGAGCAGCAGCAGAGGGCGGGCGTGGACATTCCGTCAAACGCGCCCCAGAATCTTGGCGAGCAGCTCCTGGCCATCAAGATGCGCCTTGAGCCAGCTCTTCGTCTGCTCCGCCATCTGTAGCGCGCTGGGTCACAGGTGTTGGCGGGGCTCTGGCCGGATGCTCAGGTCCCTCGCACTCCCAGTCGGACTGCCGACTGGCTAGCTAGAGGTGGTGGTCGAGCGGCTCGAGGCCTGGAAGGGTGCTGTGGCTCGAGCAGGCGCCAACACTGCATTGGAGTTTGCCAAGGCCTGGTATCTGGACCTGGGGCTAGTGCAACTGGCCACTTTCCAGCAGGAGGCTAGACCCGAGCTGGAGGCGGTGCACGAGGAGCTCGTCAAGCGTGCGGCGGCAATCGCCGAGTACGCCGACACCGACGTCTTTATCCCTGAGCGGGACGAAGACAATGCTGAGGTGCCGCCCAACTGGTTCGGACTGAACCCGGAGGAGGAGGAGGACTCGGCGGAGGAGATCGCCTCCAGCAACGAGGGTGAAGAAGATGAGGACGAGGAAGGCGAAGACGTCGCACCGGATGACGGAACGACCAGCCAGCCTCTGCCTGACTGGGCTTCAACCAGTGAGTCGTGGGAGAACGCCTCGACTGCTGCCGATGCCGACCAAGCCGAGACCTGCCAGTCAGATGCTCCACCAGCCGGCGCCTATGCCTCTGCCGACCTATCCATGCCGCCTGCAGTGCCCCTGGTCTAGGCGGCCATTTATCTTTCAAGTTTTTCCTATCTTGTACTTTGAATGAACAAGTTAAATTTGCGCAGTTCCACCCACTGGGGGTGTTATTCAAAACTCAGTTGAATGCTGGCCACGGGCCTTTTGCTTATGTGAATAATCGTATTCTCGCACATGCTTGTGCTCTTGCAGGGTTCTGGCTTGGTTTTGCCTTTGATCTTTTTGACTTTTTTTCTCTTGCGGCTTTCCTTTGGCCGCTCCCTTGCCAGCCTCACAGCTGCTTTGTGGTCTGTGGCCGGGTCAGGGACTTGGCCGTTTAGGATAGACAAGTTACTTTGGCTGTCTAGAACGTAGCTAGTCAAGCGAGAAGTCGGCCAGCCGGCTACTCTGTAGCCGGACGAGTGAGGCAAGCAGCTGGCTTGGCCTATACTGGCGTTCTTCCTTAGTCATTTTTCGTGTGGACATCATTTCCTGCCTTTAGCTCTTATCAACCAGACAGTCGCTCTATGGGTTGTGGCTTATGGCAAGAGAGGGATTAGATGTTGGCACACTACTTGGCCGACTGCAGGCGGTACCAGCATAGGCCAAGGAGGCGAGCCCCCAGGCCGGCTGACTAGACCCGGTGCAGGGCGAAAGAATGAAATAATACATTCATAGACAAATCTTATCATACAGATAAAAAGGTAGCCCCCGAGTGCTCCTCGGGGGACCTGTTGTCTTTGCTTAATACAAAAGGTAGCGTGGTACATACCGCATTAACTGTAAAATGGACGGAGAAGATTCGCGTTCCATGGGCGCTCTGTTTCCTTGCCGGAATCGTTCCTCTTGTGTGCCCTGGGCTTCTGTGCGTTGATGAGGTAGTAGGAGTCGTTGCCGAGGGCCTTGCTGATGATGAAAGACCCCTCCCAAGGAGTCGAGAGCTTGTGTTGGCCGGCTATTCGTTGGATCAGCCAGAGCACAAGGTCCCCTTCACGGAAGGATCGTGGCCTCACCTTCCGGTTGTGGTAGCGGCACAGGCTCTACTGGTAGATGGCGAACCGGCTGAGTGCTAGCAGCCGGGCCTCTTCTAGCAGGTCGACGCCGTCTTCTCGTGCTTCCTTCGCTTCTGCCTCCGTATACATGGTGACGCGAGGCAAGTCAAACTCGATGTCAGTTGGGATGATGGCCTCGGCCCCGTACACGAGGAAGAAGGGAGTGAAGCCAGTTGCTTTGTTTGCCGTAGTTCGGAGACTCCAAAGGATGGCCGGCAGCTCCTCGATCCAGCAGCCGACCGAGCGCTCCAGCGGCTCGACCAGTCGGGTCTTGATGGCGGACATGATGAGGCCGTTTGCTCGCTCCACCTATCCGTTTGACTGCGAGAGGGCAACAGGCACTAAGTCCAGTCGGATGCCTTGCGTCGCGCAGAAACAAGCCAAGGCGCCTTTGGCGAAGTTTGTGCCGTTGTCGGTGATGATGCTGTGCGGGACGCCATACCGCACGGTGATATCCGTGATGAAGGTCACATCAGTCGAACCATTCAGCTTCTTGATTGGATTTGCCTCAATCCACTTCGTGAACTTGTCCACGGCGACCAGCAGATGGGTGTAGGGTTTAAAGTATGTCTAGAGGGGGGGGTGATTAGACTACTTGACCAAATAAAAATCTAGCCTTTTCCCAATTTTAGTTCTTGGCAGATTTTAGCTATCTTAGCACAAGTCAAGCAATCTCCACACAATTCAAGCAAGCATGCAAAAGAGTATATGAGCAGCGGAAAGTAAAGCACGCAACTTGCAAGAATGTAAAGAGAAGGGTTTGGAGGATTCAAACGCAATTGGAGACACGAATGTTTTTGTCGTGGTTCCGATAGGTGGTGCTATCGTACATCCACGTTGATGGAGATTTCAACCCACGGAGGGTAACAGTTGCGCGAGTCCACGGAGGGCTCCACCCACGAAGGGTCCACGAAGAAGCAACCTTGTCTATTCCATCACGGCCGTCGCCCACGAAGGACTTGCCTCACTAGCGATAGATCTTCACGAAGTAGGCGATCTCCTTGCCCTTGCAAACTCCTTGGTTCAACTCCACAATCTTGTCGGAGGCTCCCAAGTGACACCTAGCCAATCTAGGAGACACCACTCTCCAAGAAGTAACAAATGGTGTGTTGATGATGAACTCCTTGCTCTTGTGCTTCAAATGATAGTCTCCCCAACACTCAACTCTCTCTCTCACAGGATTTGGATTTGGTGGAAAGAAGATTTGAGTGGAAAGCAACTTGGGGAAGGCTAGAGATCAAGATTCATATGGTTGGAATGGAATATCTTGACCTCAACACAAGTGTAGGTGGTTCTCTCTCAGAAAATGTGTATTGGAAGTGTAGGTTTGTTCTGATGGCTCTCTCCACGAATGATGAGTGGGTGGAGGGGTATATATAGCCTCCACACAAAATCTAACCGTTACACACAATTTGCCAAACTCGGTGGGACCGAATGGTTAAACTTGGTCGGACCGATTCAGCAAACCTAATGACCGTTAGGATTTTCGGTGTGACTGAGATGCAACTCGGTAGGACCGATATGGTTAGGGTTAGGGCATAACGTAATCTCAGTGTGACCGATTACACAAACTCGGTAGGACCGATTTTGGTAATAAGCTAACCAGAGAGTTGGTCAGGTAAACTCGGTGGGACCGATTCGCTCATCTCGGTGAGACCGAAGTGTTACAAAAGGGAAACAGAGAGCTTACATTGCAATCTCGGTGGCATCGATCGCTCATCTCGGTAAGACCGAAACGTTACGAAGGGAAACAGAGAGATTACAATCCCATCTCGGTGAGACCGAGATCCCTAGCAGTGAGACCGATTTGCCTAGGGTTTGTGGCAGTGGCTATGGCATTTGAAACTCGGTGGCGCCGGATAGAAAGAATCGGTGGGGCCAAGTTTGACTTTTGGTTTAGGTCATATGTGGATGTGGGAAGGTAGTTGAGGGTTTTGGAGCATATCACTAAGCATTTTGAGCAAGCAAGCCATTAAGAAACACCTCATCCCTCCTTGATAGTATTGGCTTTTCCTATAGACTCAATGTGATCTTGGATCACTAAAATATAAAATGTAGAGTCTTGAGCTTCAAGCTTGAGCCAAACTTTTTGTCCTTAGAATTTTGAGGGATCCACTTTCCTCATCCATGCCATGCCATTCATTGAGCTTTTCCTGAAATATTAATCTTGGAATAATGTTAGCTCAATGATCTATATGTTGTTAGGAATTACCAAAACCACCCAGGGATAGTTGCACTTTCAATCTCCCCCTTTTTGGTAATTGATGACAACATATAGATCAAATCTTCGACAAATGATAATAAGAGTGAAAGATATTGTCGCTTTGAGAAGTATGTGAAAAGCAAGAGCTCCCCCTAAATTTGTGCATATCTTAAGATTTGCTTTGGACTGCAAATGCACAATGAGTTAGGATCATGGGTTACTCTTCCATGTCACATACATCTTGGTGGAGCGCTCAAAATAATAAAGATTGAATACATGCACTCATCACCAAGCAAAGTGAATGATCATATAAGGATAAGTAAGATAATATCATCTAACAAGCATAAGTGTAGCTTATGATCAACCACATGATCATCAATGTCTCACAGATAATAGCATAGTATCTGAAGCAATCAAAAGACAAACAAAGTTCAACCATCAAAGCAAGAGAATAAAAAGCAACGCTCTCTCTCTCGAAGCCTATGATCTATACATGTTTCTCCCCCTTTGGCAACAAGTTACCAAAAAGTTCATAGAAAATGCATAGCACTAAAACATCTCTCAAGCTTGGTCTTTAGGTGGTGGTGTCCGGAGAAATCCAAGAACGAAGGCTTCAGTCGAAGTAGATGGAGCTGATGGAGTAGGTGCCGGAGCTGGTGGCACTGAAGCTGTAGCTGGTGCAGATGACGTGGCTCTGGTGTCTGGAACAGGCACTGCAGCAGACCTCTGAGCTCTAGGCACTCTGGCAAATGCATCAGTGGTTGTCTTGCCCTTCCTCTCCTGCATATCATCTTGAAGTTGCTCCACAACATACTGAATCTCAGTTACCTTCGCATCCAAGTCATAGAATTTTTGCTCCACGATTCTTTCCAAGCTCTCCTGGTTTTGAGTCAGGGTGGCCAGTCCCTTCTCAATCCTCAGAGTGGATGCAATCAGGTAGACAAGCTAATCTTGCTTGCTCTTTAGGAGATACCGAGATGCTTCTTAAGTAGTTGGCATCCTTGCAGCTTTTTCTGTTTTTGCCTTCTCTCTCTTGGCTTGTGCTTGTACTGAGGATGGTTCATCTTCATCCATAACCACTTGGTTGTCCTCAAAATCAGGATAGAGAACAAAGTGTTCCTTATCTAACAGATATTTTCCTGTGCCCATCTCTGAGTTAATCAACTCCTGAATTTGTGGGGCATATCCACAACTTCTCTTTTGGTCTGCTGCTATCCTCTTGATAGTCTCAACCATGAGGCTCATGACCTTGAATTTCTGTGGCACATCAAATATGTGTAGCAAATTAATTGCATGCCTTCTGATCATGTTGTGGTCACCTGACTTGGGCAAAAGAGTGTGCCTTAGGATCCAGTTGATCGTTGGCAGTCCTGACAGAAGAAAATGGACTGACCCAAACTTGAAAGTCTCAAGAGCTTTGTCTGGGATCTCCTTGTACATCTGTGACATAGAATTGTGATCCATCTTTTTCTTGGCATAAACATCCAAGTCATCTTCACTTTCCTTTGGGGCATTGATCAGATTGGCCCATTCCTCAATAGTTGATTGGTATCTCGTTCCTTTAGACATCCAAACTATTCTACCATCTGGATAGAAATGTGCTGTGGAGTAGAATTGCATAATGAGCTCATCATTCCAGTTTGTGAGCTTCTGCCCAACAAATTCTGCAACTCCACACGCACTGAAGCTTTCATACACTCCAGGATAGTGTTCTTCATTCTCCTTCATGTAGGTCCAGTCGACCCACCTCATATCACACACTATAGGCTTCTTGTCCAACAAGATTGTCTCATAGAAGTCCTGCTGTTCCTTTGTGTGGAACCTGTAATCAACAATAGTCCTTCTCCTGGTGGCATATGGATCTGACTCTCTCCATAGCCTCAACCCTGAGTCTCTCCTGATCTTCATGTTCTCAGTCACAGGATGAGCATCATTGTGGTCTGGAATCTTGGGTTTGAGCTTTCTCAGGACTTGTCCTTCATCATCTTCATCAGCAGCAACTTCAGGCACTGGGGCCTTGTTCTTCTCAGTAGCTGGTATACTCCTGGTATTCCTCTTAGGTGCACTCTTGGGCTTGGAGGCTGCTTTGGGTGCTTCTTTGGGCTTTGATGTTGCAGCCCCTGACTTTATAGCATCACCCATCAACTTTTGTGCCTTGGGTGCTGGTGCAGCAACCTCTTCTTCCTCTTCCTCTTCAGAATCTCTCATGATTGAGGATCTCCCAAGCACTCTAGTAGTGGTCTTTTTGATCCTCTCCTTCCTCTTCTTCCCTTCTGCAGTAGCCTCTTTGGGTTCAGATCCCAAAGGGACTTGAGTAGATGCTCTGGCCTTAGACATTGGAATTCTCTTTGCAGGAACCTTTTGCTTCATGCCTGGCTTGGTGGCAGCAGCAGTGCTATATTCCTTCTTAACCACTTTCTTCTTGGAAGTGGCCTCATCCTCAACTGCCACATAGTCTTCATCCTCGGATTCAGAGGTCTTCTTCTTTCTGGCCCTGGTGGCAGCTTTGGGTAAGTTGCTTGGGGTGCTCCTGCTACCATCATCTAAACTGCTAGAGGGACTAGTGCCCTCACTCAGGTGAACCTGCTCCTCTGACCTATTCTGGCTGTCACTCTAATCAGACATATTGCAAACACTAACAACAGACCTTGTGAATAGATATAGATGAGATAGAGTGGATGAGCATCACAAAATGTAGAGGTTTTTGCAAAAGAATGAGTCAAAAACTTAGTTTTAGTTTTCCACAGAAAGCATTTCAGATCAACTGATTTGTAAACTCGATGATACCGAAGCAGCTGTTGGAACCTAAACTAGTGAACTCGGTCAGACCGAGTCACAGTTCGGTGGCACCGAGACTGCTAGGGTTTCACAAAGTCCTGAACTCGGTCACACCGATTTGCAATTCTCGGTCAGACCGAAAATTACATGTGCAATGGCCTGAGCCGAATCGGTGGTACCAAGTTCCACAACTCGGTGGGTCCGAGATGGTTTCGGCGGGAACCTAACCCTAAATTTTCAATTCAACTCTAATCTACGGAGTGTTTTGACTAGATAAGATCGTTTCAATCGTGGCAAGATTCATGGAAAACACAATGTGCTAGGAATCGGATTGAGGATAGCACAGTGATCAAGTTCATACCCTAGTTCGGCGATGAACTTGCTACGGCGGCAACGACGGGGATGATTCCCGTTGACGGCAGCGGAGACCAGTGGCAGGAGGCGGCTGGCGACGAGGAAGACGATCCGAAGACCCTGGAGGCAGAGCGGGCTAAGCGCGGGTCGAGGAGGTTCGGAAAGTTTTCCAAAATTTGACCCGTGGGTATATATAGCCCGACCCTGTCGGTGTGACCGAGTGGAACAACTCGGTGGCACCGAGATTCATAACTGCAAATAGTTACTGAAACTCGGTATGACCGAAAGGTTCAAATCGTTTGCACCGAGATTGAAAAACTAGATCGACTTAGTGATCTCGGTATGACCAAAATGGATGAATCGGTCAGACCGAAATGCACAAAGAAGTTTTGGAAGTTTAAGTCTATGACGAATCGGGGACTCCGAGTGCTCCTCACACAGAGTGGTTCGAATCTGACTTGATCAAATTTTGTGATGTAGCATGAATAGAGTTTGAGACGAGAAAAGCATAGATAGCTAGAGAGGGTTCTTAGGCATTCTTGTCCATCCACTTGGCAAAAGAAAAGAAAACCAATCAATCAAAACAACAACTGGATGTCCTCGAATGAGTAAAATATGCAATCAACATGCTCACACAATAAAATGGCAATTGAAATATGTGGCAAAGCATGCACAACCAATTCTAGCATCTATCAAACAATTTGCGATGACTAGGTCATCTATATATGAGTATATTGACTTAGGAGTCAAATGAGAACATTTGATCATAGGTCACACTCACCGTTTAAGCACAAGTGGGGTTACCACTTTTACATAAAGCATTGTTGTGTTCACACCATTAGAGTTGCTTTAGCTCAATTCTTAGAGTAAAGCTCCCCCTAGATGTGAGATCCCCCCTAAGAGGGATGAACTAACCTTGGGTTTTGTCGATGATGACTTCATGTAGATGTTGAAGATGTGGATGCTTAATGTTGATGTAGATCATTTGAAGCTATCCATTGGAGTGAGTTGCACTTTCAATACCTACACGGGTTAGTCCCACAAGGAACAAACAAGGATATCCATAGACATAAAGTGATGCACACACAAGATGATGTCTATGAAAGCTTTTAGGTTACCTTGTACCTTGTCTTACCAACAAGAGGGTTTGTGACTCCTTGAACTAGTGCAAGATGTGGAAGTTGATTGCACTTGTTCTTGCCAAGATGATAAGAGTGAAGTATGTTGGCGGAGTCACCCTCAAGAACTCTCTAGTTCTTCTTCTTCGGGATCCACACCATCTTGATGGGAATCCTCGGTGTTGTAGTTGTACTTGATGAAGTGGAACTTGAAATAGTCTTGGGAACCCACTTGACCAAGGCCTTAGGAGCTTCTTCAAATGCATCAATTTCCTCTTGAAGCTCGTCCTTGCCTTTTTGCTTGTGGTCTTGTGGTGGAAGATCATCTTGAGCTTGTGTCCCTTTGAAAGAAGTAGGATCATTCTTATCTTGTTGAGGAACAAACTTTGTCTTGGGGTATTGATCTTCTTCCCACTCAACTCCATTGGCATTGAACTTTCGTTCAAAACCAACACATTGATTCTTCCGATGCCTTCCTTGCTTGCGTACAATTTCCTCGAATTGCTTACTTCTGGCAAGGCTCTTGTAAACACCTTTCTCTATAATTCCCTTCAATAAGCTATTTTCTTGCTCAAGTGTAACTTGGCTAAGAGAATCATTAGTGGAATCAAGAGAACTACTAGAAGCAACAATATTGGATTTAGCATGATTATTGTTACTACTAGAGGAAGAATCTTTCTTGTTCTTGTTACTAGACTTGACTTGAGGCATGTAAGTGGATAAGAGTAAACGCTTGGCAATGTAAGAAGAACTTTTCTTACGAAGATCATCATTGATTGCTTTTAAGAACTCATGCTCTTGCTCAAGGTTGAGCTTTTCAAAGCGTAATTTCTCATGAGTCATTAAAAGTTCTCGATGATCTCCTAAGATAGTTTCATGAGCTAACTTAAGAGTGTTTAGTTCTTTAGTTAGAGACTCAATCTTCTCCTTATCATTGTCATTCGTTTTATCTTGATTAGCATGATTAATTGACGTTTCATCATAGTATTCATCACTAGAGTTGTCAACAAGTAAATCATCATCACCTAACAAGTCATCTTCATCACTATTGAAATCAACATACTCGGGGTGTGATACCTTTGGGCCTTTAGCCATGAAGCATGTTCCAACTCCTTCATTTGGTGAGTCAAATATGTCGTAGGAGTTGGTTGTCACAAGTGCTAGACCGGCAACACCTTCATCTTGAGTATATTCGGAGTCGGAGTGATAGCTTCTCTCGGAGTTGTTGTCGGAGTCGGAGCCGGATACCCATTCACCAACATGAGCTTGATGTCTTCGTTTTGTGTAGCTCCTTGATGACTTGTCCTTTCTTTCCGAATCCTTGCTTCTCCGTGAGGGTCTTTGTTCATAACGATCATCTCTACTCCTTCTTTCTCTAGATGGTGATTCTTCTCTTCTACTTCTTCTCTTGGGAGAATCTTCTCTTCTCTTGTAGGGGGCCGTACACTCATTGGAATAGTGTCCGGGCCTTCCACAATTGTAGCAGTTTCGCTCTCGACTAGAAGATCTTTTCTCATTGTAGGACCTTCACTTGGAGCTTCTCTCTTTGCTTCTACTCTTGTAGAACTTGTTGAAGTTCTTCACCATTAAGCTCAATTCTTCATTGAAGGTTTGTTTCTCACTCGATGATGTGGGGGCTTCACATGAGGTTTTGTAAGGACCGCTTGATTTGTTGTGAAGTTCCTCTTTATCCTTGAGTGACATCTCATGAGCAACAATTCTTCCGATGACTTCCGTTGGCTTGATATCTTTGTAATTTGGCATCATTTGGATCAATGTGCACACGGTATCATATTTTCCATCCAAGGCTCTTAGGATCTTCTTGATGATGAATCTATCAGTCATCTCTTCACTCCTTAAGCCGGCATTCTCATTTGTGATAAGAGCAAGCCTAGAGTACATTTCAGCAACACCTTCACCATCCTTCATTTTGAACTTGTCAAGTTGACTTTGAAGCACATCCAATTTGCATTCCTTGACGGAGTCGGTACCTTCATGCATATCTATCAAAGTATCCCAAATTTCCTTTGCATTCTCAAGACGGTTGATTTTGTTGAATTCTTCGGGGCACAATCCGTTGAAGAGGATATCACAAGCTTGAGCATTATATTGCAGCATTTTCAACTCTTCCGCGGTGGCTTCACGGTTCAGTTCTTTCCCGTCAAAGAATTCACCTTGCAAGCCAATACACACAATAGCCCAAACGGCGGGGTTATGTCCAAGAATATGCATTTTCATCTTATGCTTCCAACTAGCAAAATTAGTGCCATCAAAGTAAGGACCTCTACGGTGATAATTTCCCTCGCTAGACGCCATACTCTCCTAGGTTGTGAAACCAAGGCTATGACCGCCAAAAGCTATGGAAATCAAAGCAAATGGAGACCAAAGCTCTGATACCACTTGTAGGATCGAAAGTATGTCTAGAGGGGGGGTGATTAGACTAGTTGACCAAATAAAAATCTAGCCTTTTCCCAATTTTAGTTCTTGGCAGATTTTAGCTATCTTAGCACAAGTCAAGCAATCTCCACACAATTCAAGCAAGCATGCAAAAGAGTATATGGGCAGCGAAAAGTAAAGCACGCAACTTGTAAGAATGTAAAGAGAAGGGTTTGGAGGATTCAAACACAATTGGAGACACGAATGTTTTTGTCGTGGTTCCGATAGGTGGTGCTATCGTACATCCACGTTGATGGAGATTTCAACCCACGGAGGGTAACAGTTGCGCGAGTCCATGGAGGGCTCCACCCACGAAGGGTCCATGAAGAAGCAACCTTGTCTATTCCATCACGGCCATCGCCCACGAAGGACTTGCCTCACTAGCGGTAGATCTTCACGAAGTAGGCGATCTCCTTGCCCTTGCAAACTCCTTGGTTCAACTCCACAATCTTGTCGGAGGCTCCCAAGTGACACCTAGCCAATCTAGGAGACACCACTCTCCAAGAAGTAACAAATGGTGTGTTGATGATGAACTCCTTGCTCTTGTGCTTCAAATAATAGTCTCCCCAACACTCAACTCTCTCTCTCACAGGATTTGGATTTGGTGGAAAGAATATTTGAGTGGAAAGCAACTTGGGGAAGGCTAGAGATCAAGATTCATATGGTTGGAATGGAATATCTTGACCTCAACACAAGTGTAGGTGGTTCTCTCTCAGAAAATGTGTATTGGAAGTGTAGGTTTGTTCTGATGGCTCTCTCCACGAATGATGAGTGGGTGGAGGGGTATATATAGCCTCCACACAAAATATAACCGTTACACACAATTTGCCAAACTTGGTGGGACCGAATGGTTAAACTTGGTCGGACCGATTCAGCAAACCTAATGACCGTTAGGATTTTCGGTGTGACTGAGATGCAACTCGGTAGGACCGATATGGTTAGGGTTAGGGCATAACGTAATCTCAGTGTGACCGATTACACAAACTCGGTAGGACCGATTTTGGTAATAAGCTAACCAGAGAGTTGGTCAGGTAAACTCGGTGGGACCGATTCGCTCATCTCGGTGAGACCGAAGTGTTACAAAAGGGAAACAGAGAGCTTACATTGCAATCTCGGTGGCATCGATCGCTCATCTCGGTAAGACCGAAACGTTACGAAGGGAAACAGAGAGATTACAATCCCATCTCGGTGAGACCGAGATCCCTAGCAGTGAGACCGATTTGCCTAGGGTTTGTGGCAGTGGCTATGGCATTTGAAACTCGGTGGCGCCGGATAGAAAGAATCGGTGGGGCCAAGTTTGACTTTTGGTTTAGGTCATATGTGGATGTGGGAAGGTAGTTGAGGGTTTTGGAGCATATCACTAAGCATTTTGAGCAAGCAAGCCATTAAGAAACACCTCATCCCTCCTTGATAGTATTGGCTTTTCCTATAGACTCAATGTGATCTTGGATCACTAAAATATAAAATGTAGAGTCTTGAGCTTCAAGCTTGAGCCAAACTTTTTGTCCTTAGAATTTTGAGGGATCCACTTTCCTCATCCATGCCATGCCATTCATTGAGCTTTTCCTGAAATATTAATCTTGGAATAATGTTAGCTCAATGAGCTATATGTTGTTAGGAATTACCAAAACCACCCAGGGATAGTTGCACTTTCAATGGGTCATGCCGTCATGTGCTCTTTTGAACAGGCCCACCATGTCCAGCCCCCAGACAGCAAATGGCCAAGTGAGGTGGATGGTCTTGAGTGCAGAAGCCGACAGGTGTTGCTTGGAGCTGAAAGATTGGCACCCTTGCACTTGCGGACCAACTCCTTGGCGTCATCCAAAGCAGTCGGCCAGAAAAAACAATGGCAGAAAGCTTTGGCGACGAGGGATCTGGAGGCGGTGTGGTGGCCGCGTTAGCCTTGGTGAATATCTCTAAGGATTGCCATGCCCTTCTCTGGCTCTATGCAGCACTGGAAGACACAAGTCACGTTGCGCCTCACAAGCTCTCTGTTCACTATTGTATATGCTGCTGCCCGACGTTGTACCTACTAGGCCACAATCTCGTCGGCTGGTAGCTCTCTGCTCATCAGGAAGTTGAGGATGGGCTGCGCCCAAGATGGTGCTTCTACCACTATCATGACAGCAACCGGAACCAGGGTGGTTGGGTTGGGGGGCGGCGGTCAGAGCCGGCCGCTGCTTGCTGCGTTGTTGAAGTCCCCGGGCCGACTGTTGCAGCCCTCGGGTCGGGTTCTAAAGTCCTCGGTCTCGGTTCGAGTGTTGTAGTCCCTGGGCCGTCTGTCGAAGTCCCCGGGCCGACTACTGAAGTCCCCGAGCTGGATCCGACTGCTCTTGGGTCAGCCGACACGAAGATGGACTCTGATTCCGACGAAGCATGATAGATGGCTTGCACATGCACTGGAGGTAGACGCCGGTTGGTATGGCCTGTCGGGTGGAGCTGATTCAGGCCAGGGCATCAACTTGCTCGTTGTCGGCCCGTGGTACGTGAAGGAACTCGCACCCGTCGAAGTGCCCGCTGATCTGTTGGACGAGGAAGGGTAGCTCGCCATGTTTGCATCCTTGGTGTCCCAGTCACCGAACGACTATTGGACCACCAAGTCCGAGTTGACGTAGCACAGCACTCGGCGGATGCCGGTCTCCTTTGCTAGACGGAGCCCGTGGATGAGTGCCTCGTACTCAGTCATGTTGTTGGAGGTGGCAAAGTGGATTTGCAGCGTGTACTTGAGCTTGTCGCCTTTGGGAGAGGTGAGGACGATGCCGGCTCCCAAACCGGTGCGCATCTTCGAGCCGTCGAAATGCATCCGCCAATGGGTGGAATCCGGTGCTGGCGGCAGGTACTGGGTCTCGGCCCAGTCTACTAGGAAGTCGGCCAGCGCTTGGGACTTGATGGCGGTGCGAGGCTGGTAGAGGATGGTGTGGGGAGCCATCTCAATAGCCCACTTCGCCACCCGACTCGATGCATCTCCGTTGCCTATGATCTCGGCAAGGGGGGCGGTGCAAACGACCGTGATGGTATGCTCTTGGAAGTACTACTTGAGCTTCTTGGCGGCAAAGTACACACTGTAGAACATCTTCTGGTAGTGGGGATAGTTCTGCTTGGAGGCGGACAACACCTCACTCAGGTAGTAGACGGGCCTCTGGACCAGCTGTGCCTTGTCGTCTTCTAGGCGCTCGACCACAATCACGGTGCTGACCACCCAGCTGGTGGCAGCGGTGTAGAGGAACATGGGTTCCTTAGCAGCCGGAGCTGCCACGACAGGTGGTGTGGTCAGCACCCGCTTGAGCTAGAGAAAAGCCTCGTCTGCCTTGTCATTCCACTCGAAGCAGGTGGTCTTCTTCATTAGCTGGTACAAGGGGAGGGCCTTCTCGCCTAGCCGACTGATGAACCGGCTGAGAGATGCCAAGCACCCAGTGAACTTCTGGACGTCCCGCATCTGGGTCGGCCTCTGCATCCGCTCAATGGCCTTGATCTTCACGGGGTTGCACTCGATGCCGCGTTTGGAGACAAGGAAACCAAGGAGCTGGCCGGCTGGTACTCCGAAGACACATTTCTCCGGGTTGAGCTTGATTTGAAAAAGGCGCAGATTGTCGAAGGTCCCTTTGAGATCCTCTAGAAGGGTGCCACACTTCTCCGTCTTCACCACAATATCGTCTACTTAGACGTGGGCATTTCTGCCGAGGTGCTTGAGGATGCACTTCTGATGCAACACTGAAACGTGGCACCGGCATTTCTCAGGCCGAACGTCATGTCTAGGTAACAGAAGGCTCCGAATGGTGTGATGAAGGTGATCTTTAGCCGATCGGTCGGATTTAGCTTAATCTGGTGGTAGCCGGAGTAGGCGTCCAGGAATGACAGTTGCTCGCATCCGGCTATGGAGTCAATCACTTGATCTATCCGAGGCAAGGCAAAAGGGTCCTTGGGGCAGGCTTTGTTGAGGCTAGTGTAATTGATACACATATGGCACTTGTTGTTCTTCTTTAAAACGAGGACTGGGTTGGCAAGCCAGTCCGGGTAGAACACTTCCATGATGAAGCCAGCTGCGAGAAGCCGGGCGATCTCTACACCAACAATTCTTCTCTTCTGATAGGTGGCAGAGGGGTTGCTTGACCGACTTCGCATCCGATCTCACGTGTAGCTTGTGCTCGGCGAAATCCGTCGGAACAGCTGGCATGTCTTTGGGAGACCATGCAAAGATGTCCCGATTCTCATGGAGGAAATCGACAAGCTCGCTTTCCTATTTGCTGTCGAGGTTTAATCCTACGACAGCAAATCTCTCTGAGTGCGCCGGATCCAAGGCGATCTTCTTGGTTTCTTTGGACAGCTGGAAGGAGCCCTGAGCTTCCGTGTCCTTGGGGTCGGATGGCATGTCCGGCTGTTTGCTGCCCATGGCGTCCACCCAGTCAAGGAGACGCTTTCCTTCGGCGATGACGAGGGACTCGGCCAGCCGACTGCTGGCAGCGGCGCACACAAGCGACTTCTGGTAGTCATCGGCAATGGTGAAGATGCCCTTGGGGCCCGGCATCTTCATCTTGAGGTAGGATTAGTGCGGCACTGCCATGAACTTGGCCAGTGCAGACCGGCCCAAGAGCGTGTGGTAGGGGCTGTCCAGATCGACCACCTCAAACCAGATCGGCTCGCGGCGGAAATGGAGCTTGTTGCCGAACAAGACGTCAATCTTGATCTTGCCGATTGGAGAGCAGGAAAGTCCGTGTATGATGCCATGGAAAACAGTCCGACTGGGCAGGAGCTGGTTCTCCTTGATGCCCAGCTTCTCCATGGTGTCGCGGTAGAGGATGTTGATATTGCTGCTACCGTCTATCAGGATCCGGGAGAAGCGTCAGGCCCACCTCTCTGTTGAGAAGGTTGAGTCCAACACCATTGCGTAGGCACCCGACGCGGGCATCACGGCCGAGTGGTCAGCACGACTCCAGCTGATGGGCCTCTTGGACTAGTGCATAAACTCAGGGACCTCTGAGGAGACGGCATTCACCTCGCGGTGATGTTATCACCGGTTGTGCTTGTCATCGGCTTCATTGGCGAAGATGACGTAGGTGGCGTTGGCATCGGGGAACTCATGTTGGAGCATGCCGACTGGCTGAGGAGCCGGCGGCGGTGCCAGGCCAGCTGGAGGAGGCGGCAGACCATCGCCCTTGGCAATCCGGGTGAGCCAGTCGCACTTCCGAGTGGTGTGGTTGGATGGCTTGGCGCCGTCGTGGAACTTGCACGGGGTGTCAAGGGTTTGCTCGTTGGAGAAGGCGGGCAACCAAGCGGCCTTGCTGCCCTTCTGACGCTTGGGGCTGGGTCGTCCCTCCGCCTACTGGTCTTCGACTGTTGCCACTTGTTGGCTGCTCGAAGCCGGCTGCTGGGCCTTGCGCTTGTTGTCGTTCGGCTGTTGGCGTCGATTGGAGTCACCAGCCGGCGTATGAGGAGCCGGCGGGAGCACCTTCCCGGGTGCGTCACTACAAAAAAATACACTTCCGTGATGATACATGTTTGTCACAGTAGGTCACGTTTTTTGTCATGCATGTACATCCATGACAAATTTATGACAGAATCAAGATAGTCATACCTGTGCTGTCGTAGAAGTGTTCCATGATATTACCAAAATTATCATCACGGAAGTGTCCACTTCCATGATGATAAACCGCGCGTCACAGAAGTGCTTTCGTCAAGGGTGACCGACACGTGGCATCCACCATAACGGAACACCATTAAGCTATCGGGTCCGGTTTTGGATCCGATAACCCATTAACAGCCCGGACCAATGGGGATTTTCCACGTGTAAAATCATCATTGGCCGGTGGAAACACGTGTTGCCTCACCGTTGGGACAGATGTCATCCACTCATTGGACAGGAGCCGCCTATGATAGGTCGACACGTGGCATAGCCCAACAGTGGCCCATTCCGGTGAAAAAGGCCGGCCTAGTAAAAAATAGCAGGCCGGCCCATATAAGGCCTACTTGTGTCAGGTCCATTTAAGCCCACGGCCCATACGAGATGTGTCAATTCGGCCCGTCAACGGCCCGTTAAAGATTTGACACCATTGCAGCCCATCGTCAGTTCGAGCCCGTTAACAGCCCGCTATATATTTGGGCTCAATATCGGCCCGATGAGATTTAGGCCTGTTAACGACCCATTCAGTGGATGGGCCAATTTTCACGATGTACATCTTTCGGCCTTTTAGTGACCCATTTAAATATTGGGCTAATTTCTGGCCCGGTGTGTCTTTCAGCCTGTTGACGGCCCATAAATCAGTTGGGCCATTTGTAGCCGGACCTGAGTTTCGGCCTTTTAGCGACCCAATTAAGTGTTGTCTTTCGGTCTTTTAGCGACCCATTTAAATATTGGGATAATTTCCGGCCCGATGTGTCTTTCATCCTGTTGACGGCCCATAAATCAGTTGGGCCATTTTGTAGCTGGACCTGAGTTTCGGCCTTTTAGCGACCCATTTAAGTGTTGGGCCAATTTCCGGCCCGGTGTGTCTTTCAGCCTGGTGACGGCCCATATATCTGTTGAGCCATTTGTAGTCGGACCTGAGTTTTGGCCTTTTAGCGACCCATTTAAGTGTTGGGCCAATTCCCGGCCCTGTGTGCCTTTCAGCCTGTTAACGGACCATAAATGAGTTGGGCCATTTGTAGTCGGCCCTGAGTTTTGGCCTTTTAATGGCCCATGCCCTTCATGGTCCAATACCAGCCCGGTTTTTCTTTTGGCCTGCTAAAGGACCACAACACAGTTGGGCCATTTACAATACGACCTAGCATCACGGTGAAATCAAACGACCAATGTAGGAAAATTATGAGGGGGGTCTCTCCAATAGTGTTCGTAGGCTCGCACCTAGCATCACGGTGGTCGAACTTGGAGTCATTCATCTGGTACACGTGGCATCTCAGATCTGGTACTCCAATATTAGGTTGGCTCTAGGTGATGTGGCAACTTCATATACTAACCGGATGCTGGCTATACTACTATGGTACTCACACTCCAAGAAGTGACTCGAAAACCATTCATAAATTGAGTCTATGAGACGCATTTGCAAATGTACCATTTATTACATACAACAAGTCATCAACACACAACGACAACGATGATACATGTTGGATTATAGATTATTTCCAACAAAACATTCTAGTAAATACTGAAGTTTTCATCACACAACAAATAACAAGCAATGAAATGAACTTCAACTCAACCAATCCTTGGCGTTGGAAACGCTTGCTTTGAACCATAGGTGCCTGGGAATGGCTAGCTATTTTCAATATCGAGAGCAACGCATGACTGATCATCCAGGCTGAAGCGGCATATATCAGGAGCAGGGTAGGGAACCATCGCAATGTCTGAGGTATAGATACAGTTGCTTCTCATAAATGGTAGTAACATTGTGTCAACAACAGATGGATCGCCTTTAACCATCATTGGATAGTTTGGTCCAAGGAAGAGCGAGTTTGCTCGAAGACTATCAATACTGTACCAGGGAGAAGGTGTTGGCGCTAGCACACCAGTATCCATCCCGAATACCCTGCAATGGGTGTTGGAATAGGTCCGGAGAGGGCGACCATGGGAGACAACATGTGCTCCCTCGGTAGTAACAATCTCAGTGCACTGTATACAGACAAGAATAGGTGATCCATCGGAATTAGTTGCCAGCCGCCACTGAGTATATAAGTCCTGCTCGTCCTCATGATCGTGATCATCACCATCGTCATCTCCCCCTTGGTTAATTTTTTTTCAAGTATAGGGGGTGGAATGTTCACAGGACCTTGGAAACACAAGAAGAAGGTTAATTAGTAAATGGAAACTTGCTAACCCGCATGCATGTGGATGAAACAATTATAATTACTGGAAGACAAACGTACCGAAACAACAAGGATCCCATGCAAAAACAATGCCACGAGTGGTGGAAGCAAACACAAGATCCTTGTACTTAATTGCATCATAGTACTCATCATCTGTGTACAGAAACTGATTTTTGAGCTATATCCATGGACGAACTATGGAATCAGTAACGACGGAAACAAGCTTGTCGAATATAGCAACAACTTCATAGTTCTCGTAATTCCAAGAGCGGTTGGGAACTTGACAAATTGCTATCTTCCGTAGACGACAACCACCATGATCGTATTTGAATGTACGTAGATCATCTGTGTGCTCAACCTCAGGGCACTCTGAGATTTTTGGAAGTGGAATTTGCTGACGAGTGTACACATTCACAAGTTCCCACTCGCAATTGTACCCAATATAAACAACCCAATCTCCATTTGCGCCAGCCCAGGCCTTACCCTTAAGCGATGGCATCTTGACATCACACATATCATTATCAAGCGACATCAACTTGCACAAGGCGAGGCCTCCGTCGTCCGCGCCCATGCGAACAGGCTTATAGCGAAGAAGATAAGGGAGATCAAACCGCTCCTGGACCCTTGGGTTCCTTGTAATGATGTTATTAGTTGAGTCGAGAATGTTCTTGAACGAACCTGCCATGCTAGCCGAGGTGATGACGTCACACCGATCAATGAGTTCCCCCACCACGTCATCTTTCAGATCGGGGCAAGAACGGGGTCATTTCCAGCTTGTTCCCTCCATGGAGAAGACGATCAAACAATGGCAGAAGGAAGGGTGAAGGCAAATGGAGGAGGGAGGAAGAGTGTGCGACAGCAGTTCCAAATCGAGAGGGAAAGGCGAAGAGTCGGTGGACGGTTGCCAGTTTGCCACGGTACACGAAGAGGCGCCCCGGCCTACAGGTCCTTTCGGAAATTGTACAAAAGGACTCACCGTCGTCTCACTGACATGTTGGAATGGGACTGCATGTCAACGAAACATGGTGTGTAATTTCTCGTGCAAAATGCGATCTGGCCGCATTAGCCCGAAGTGCCATATTATTTCTCGACTTTATATTTTTAATGGCGTGCTGTTCAGTTTTGAAGCCTGACTAACTGGTATTGTTTGTAGAGAAAATATAAACTACTCTACCACTACTCCACCTCTAGTACTAGTAGTATAAAAAAGATATATAGGCTGGAGCTTCAGAGCTTTCTTGCTAAGGGCTGCCCACTTGCTTCTCACACTATCACCCTCTCTCCAGATCTAAAAAAGACGGCCTCTCTCTCCCTCCTCACCGGTGGTCACAGATCCATCGGGGAAGAAAAGGACGTGCAACATTGACGCACTCGTCGTTGACGAGCAAGGTCACACACTGACGACAAGGCCGTCATCTCAGACCTAGCGCCCGCGCGGGATGGCCTCTATCCCCAAGCTCGCTGTCATAGTGCGTGCGGAGGACGACGACCACGAGCGAAGCCACTTCCGCCGACCCTCAGGTATGCTACCTATTTTTGAACCATACCCTTGTTCTATTGCCCCATCTGCCATGTCGCTGCATGTGGATCTTTTTCCACTCCACCATCTTCCCAATTTGCTATCCTCTGCTCTGCTGGTCACGCAGACAAAAACCTTAATTGCACTATTAAAGTAAACCCTACTTCATGCAGACTAATCCATGTCTGGGTTGAATAAGGAAAGGAAGGGAGACTATACTGTCCAAGAGAGTAGGCATCGAACCCGCATCTAGGTTGAAAAGGGGAAAATCTGTAGCTAAGGAACGAGTCTCGTGTCTCTTGGTTGAAGAAGGGTAGAAAGGCATGACAACGCAATAGAGAATGACCAGGTCGATCAGTTTGTTGTCCTCACATAGGAAAAAGGTGGCTAAACACAACAAAAATGGGACGTAATCAACAAATGCTGCCTGGATATTTGTTGCTCTGGGCAACCATACCTCCCTCACCACTCTATGCGTCCGTGGAGGTACATCATACTGGTGTGCCCACTGCCCGAATGGGCCTCCCATGCTCTTATTGTCACCTTTTTGCTATTAGTATAACGCTGATAGTCAAGTCAAGCAATGCTACTGCTAAAGTGATGCCACATTTAACTAATGCCGCACTCAGTCTAATGCCACCGATAAATTTAAGCAATGCCATTTAATGTCACTGGATTATTTCAGGGTTAGCTGTTGATTGTGGATGTATTAAAGATTTTTCAGCTAAGGCATTCTAATGTTGTTGCACAACCAGTATACCAACGATGAAACTTGTTACTACCTTCATATTTTTGCACTGTTAATGCTTATAGATTACATACCTCACTTTCATGAGATAAGTTAATTTTTTTGTATAGTGTCACCAAAATGCCAAGGCGCTGATGTCATTTTATTTTCGTTAAACTGCACAAAAAATTATGAAGACAAGAGGAAAGGTCAAGAGTGGGCACCTCCTCCTCCGGCTATTCTCTTGATTCGTTCGATCAAGTTTTTATGTTTGATCGATTATCAAGATTGGGATAGCAATTTTTAAGGTCCCCCCCCCCGAGTTCGAAATGATATTTACCTTGGAGGTACATGGTTTGCAATTTTTTTATACTGTCATTAGTTAATAATGCTAGTTACCTTCAGACTTTTGTATTTGGCTTAATGCTCATGCACAGCTAGTATACCAATGCTGAAACGTGTTACCTTTACATTTTGTATTGTTAGTTCTTATAGAAATCTTCCAGTGCCAGAGTTTATTGAAATATGTTCAGTAAAACCATTGTATTGTACCCTGTAATAAAATAACTACTCTGCTGTTGCACTAGCCACTGGATTAGTGTATATTTGTAGTATTCGAAATTTTGAATGGTGTTGCATTAGCGTATGGACATAAATAAAGCGTGGCAAGCTTTCCTAGATATGTGCTCAAGAAAACTACTACCTATTTTTATAAATACTAGACGTTTGGGTACTTTAAACTGAACCGCGAAAACGTCTTATATTAAGGAACAGAGGGTGTAGAGTTCACTCAAATTATCCCGGTAAAGCTAGTCACACCTTTGTTAAAATTAATGTTCATTATGTCATCGGAGGAGGTCTGTAAGTTTGTCTCTAATGCCTGTCGACTACATACCTGACATCATGATGTAATGTTAAGTCATTTCCTTTTGTACAGTGTCACTGGATTGCCAAGGCGGTGATGGCATTTTATTTTACAACTGCACAAAATATGCTTAAAAGAAGAGGAAAGGTCAGGAATCGATCATTCTTTCAGAAAGAACTATATATGCCTTTTTGACATCAGCCGCGGTTGCCTTATTTATTCCTTTGAATAGGTGGTTAGAAACAGTCTTGCTACCTTTTCCCATTAAGAAATTGGAATGCTTATATTTGTGAGTCTATGCTTCAACTAGTGCCACTTTTATAGTAATCACACTTTCAATATCTTTGCAAACAGGGATGCTCGATTTTAGTGGAACTGCACAAAAAGTCCAACTGGTTCAACATTAGGAGCATGTTTTCTTCCAAACCTTTATATCCAATTGGTGGCACTATGAGCTGTTCATTAAAAGGTACATGCTTTGCTACTATCTTGCTACTCTTTTTGTACTGTCTTTAGATATTAATACTAGTGGTTTGCATGTGAATTTATTGGCAGGGTGGACCTACATTGGAGGTGCAGGATGGGATTCAATGACTGGATGCTCAATTTCGGTTGTATCGATTTCACCTCTTCCATCACTGCGAACATGGATATCCTTGGTCTGATGAAGAATAGGCGCTATATTTCTACTCTGAACAAGCAAATCAATTCAGTATGAAATTGTCCAGGGCAAAACATGACTGTATCAAATTGTCCAGTGCAAAACATGACAGATGCTAAGCGGAAGAGACATGTTTAAACCGAAAATACAAGGTGGGGTATATGTTTACTAGCCGCTTGATATTTGTGCAGACAGAGATGTCTGCCCATTGCTATTTGGCAAACACACAAAGTGACCGCCATTTTGGTTGAACTGCACAAGAGAATAGTAGTCACTGCATGTAGTGCCATTTGAAAATAGACACAGAAAGATTGGATAGTCACTTCATGGACTGCAGAAAAAGTAGTACTATACTATTTATTGGCCAACACTAGGTGCTTCATTGCTTTGGTCTGATTATACAATGGGCATCATTTTGCCTAAGTTAAAGTTTGTATTCCGAAAATAGTCTCGCCGTGTGATCGAGAGAAGACCAAATCATATTTGCAGTGGATGTTCCTCCATCATGTGTGGTTCATTCTCATGGTTCCAGCTGTTGGTGAAACCACTTACGTTTGCAAGGGGAATTGTAGACTTCACAAACAAATTTGTCTTTCAATCTGTACTGAATGTTGGCCAAGAGAAGCATCCATGTTAGTAGGAAGAACATATGTTTTTCTAGATCTTTGCTTTTGTAGCTACATATTTGTATATGATCTGTGAATCATTGAGATGCATTAACATGTTGATCTTATGTATGGGAATCGTACTAGTTGGTTTTAGTTGTGGCTGATCTTTGCTTTTGGAGCTACATATTTGTATATGATCTGTGAATCATTGGGATGAATTAACAGTTCCTTATATCTGTCCGCTCAGTGTTTACAAGTTACTGATCGATCACTAGCTAGCCTACTAATGCGCTCATCGCAGTTTTAGTTGCGACGCAAGATCCGAAGTGGCAGTTTTTTGAATAAAAATGCCTACCTATGAAGAAACTGACAAGCTGCTCTGAAGAAAATGCCATGCGAATCTGAAGAAAATGCCAGCAAAAACATTCACAAATGCCTTATCTCCCAGCTAAAGTTCATCAACTAATGCCCTCGGTTGCGACTCGTTGCATGCTGCTCCGCGTACTGGCTGCGAGCGATTTTGAGTGCCTGCATGCAGCCGGCCGTAATTAAGGCAGCTAACTGATGTGAAAAAAGATGCGCTTTAATTGTTGCGGGCCTTTTAAATCCGTGGAATCATTATTGACAAGGAGGGAGATGATTCGAGTGCACTCGTTTGACCGTCATGCCGGCGTGTGACCCAACACGGACGGGACGGGATGGCACAGTCAGAATTTCAGTTTCTCTAGTTTTCCACGGCAAGCTGGCGCGCTAAGCCATGCTTGCTTAATTATGCATTGAATTCCGATGACCGTTGCGCTAACTTCCGCCTATAAGTACTGTTTCCCAGCCTTCTACGGTGGCACCGTGACCCAACTCGCCCTATCCCCATAAGCGCCCACCGGCCCGATGTCGCTCGCCACTTATCCTCGCTCTCGCCATGTCTGCCATGCCCCTGCCCGTCCACGATAGGCGAGGCCGGAGGCGGTCACCACCGGAACTAGTGTTCGGTTTTTCACCGGAAGGCAGACGGAGGGAGGAGGCATTCTATCAATCTTTAGATGGCAATGCGGAGATCGAGGACTTGTTGGAGCGCGACCGCCTGTCGGAGGAGCAGGAGTTGTTGGAGCACGACCGCTTGGTGGAGGAGCAGCGTATCGCCGATTTACGCCGCTAGCGGGACATGGAGCAGCAGCGCACCAACGCCCTGAGTCGCGAGCAGAGCGCCCGCAACTGGGCCGACTACGTGGAGGCCGGCGCCCGGCAAATAGCCCTAGAGGCTGTCGGGCACGCACGCGTTCGCGACGCCGATTTTTACTACCAGCTTGTCAAGTGGGTTTCCCGCTTAGAAGCCGAAGCTTCGGTGGACCATGCCAGCATGGAAAGGGCCAACGCGCGCGAGCAACGCGCCCTATCGCACCTCTGGCAAGTCCGAGGCGAGGCGGAGGACGCCGGTGCCGGTGTTTAGCATGTACCGCAGATGGCGGCCGGCATCGTCTAGTTAGCTAAGAGTAAGTTAGTACTTGTACGCTACTAGAGTATTAGTGGGAGTAGATAGTTAACTTGGCTATGATGGTTGTCAACGTGGAAGTTCAGTACACTATATGTGGATCAGACCTGTTACTTTGCTCTAAATGTTGAAATTTCCGTTTGAATGTATGGAATGGGCTGTTATTTTTTTAATGGGTTGTATTTGTCCTCCACGGGTTTAGAGGCTGACTTGTGGGCCTACCAAGTTGACGCATACACAATCAGGAGATGATTGTATGTGGAGAGGATGACAGCAGGGACCCTCCAAGGTCATGGTAGTATGCAAGCAAGTGCCTCCTTATTTCAAGCCAATAAAAAAAGGCTCCTCCTAATGGATTTCTGACATCTGGGTCCCATGCCATTGTCAATGTAGTCAATAAACGAGAGAATTGCACAACGAGCGGCTGACACCAGGGACCCAACAGCTCGCCCAGTTATTTTTGTTTTGGGTTAATTTGATAAATGCCACTCCAAATCTGGTGTTTCTGAGAAATGCCACTGCAATTTCCAAACTTTGAAAAATGCCATTTCATGCCATTTCCAGTGGCATTTTTTGAAGTCTGGAGTGGCATTTTTCAAAGTTTGCAAATTGTAGTGGCGTTTTCCAAAGTTTGCAAAAATTGCAGTGGCATTTTTCAAAGTTTGGAAATTGCAGTGGCGTTTTTATGAATCGCCATAATTGGAGTGGCATTTATCTAATTTGTTTTTGAGACAGAAGCAGGGTGTCAACTGGGCTGCGCGGGGCACTCTGGCCTGTCTAGACAGCCCTCTCTTTTATGTTTGTCACAGACCAGCCAGTAGTTTTTTTCTTTCTGAAAATGGCTAGCCCAGTTTTTTTGTGATTTGTCAAGTAAGTCGCTTTGTCAGGCCTGTTGGGCTGCAAATCTTTCAAGACGAGGAGAGCTTCATTCGGCTGGACGAGAAAATGGCCTATCAGTAATGAGAAATGGGCTGTACATTTTTAAAACACATCAAACTGGCAATTAGTTTCAAATTTCTTTTTTTCATTTCATGATTTTAAATTGCATTAATTTTTATGCGTGGACAATTTGTTGGATTTTATATTGATATACATTTATTTTTAAAATCAGTTTGAATGTGATTCAAAATTTCAGGATTAAAAACAGTTCGGACCGCTCCGGAATATGCAAAATTTCGTATAATTTTTTAACCGTGGCCACAATATGGGCTGTAATGCTAACAAAAAGAATATGGGCTCCAAAAAAACCATAAGAATTAGCAAATGGGCTGTAAATTATTAGAAATAATGGCAGATGGGCTGTATGCTGTTTTCCACAGATTTGAGGCTTTCCTAAAAAAAGGTTGACACACAAGCAGTGACTGTTGGATGTCCATCCAATGACCGTCGTGCTTCTTCAATCTATGCTCTTCCTGCTCTAGCCGCTCAAACAAGCGCCGGCGGGACTGCCTGCTCCCTCCTCCCCGCGGTCGGCTGTGCTGCCGCTCAGGCCTCACCGCCCCACCGTACTCCCATCGCTGGCCTAGCCATCCCTCTACTCACCCACACCTGTTGTTATTCTCCGGCGACGGCAGACGAACCAGTAAACCCTCGTACAGTCGTACTCCCCTCCACATGGGAAACAACTGCCGAGTCTTCCCTGTCTCCGTGTCGTTTTCTTCCTAGGCATCGTCGTCGTCCACCGCCCTGGTGCTCTCGGCGCGGCCTGGTCAACATGGTCAATGACCGACATGCATCTGAAGTGGACTGTACATGGAGAGGTTGACAGCTAGGTCCACGGCCGCATGCAAGGAAATGCCTCCTTATTACGCGCAAAATAATGATTCCTCCACCTGACATCTGGGACCCACCGAAAGGGCCTCTGTATTTCGTGGAAAAAACGTTACGGCCGCTGACAGCTCGGACCCACCAGCTATATCTTCGCATAGAAGGAAGTGCGTCCTTATTACGCACAAAAAATGAATACTCCCCTTGCTAACTGGGACCCAGTATAGTGGCAGGCTGACTTGTGGGCCTACTAAGTTGACGGGTAAGGAGGGATTTGTCAACTTAGTCAATATGCACGATTCTAGCTCAAGTGACCATACGATGTCCATCCAACGGCCGTAGTGCTTCTTCAACCTCTGGTCTTCTTGCTCTAGCCGCCCAAACTAGCGCCGGTCGTGCCTCATGCTCCTGCCTCCCGTGGCCGGCTGTGATGCGGCGGAGGCCTCACCGCCCCCTAATACTCCCACTGCTGGCCAGGCCATCCCTCTACTCACCCACACCCCCTGTTATTCTGCGGTGATAGCAGCCTCACACCGTAGCAAACCAATGAACCCTCATACTCCTCTATGCGTGGGCATCCATTGTCATGTGTTCCCCGGCTCCGCGTCGTCCCCTTCCTAGGCCTCGTTGTCGTCCACCGCCCTGGTGCTCTCGGTGCGGCATGGTCAACGTAGTCAAGGAACGACTTCCATCGGAAGAGTACTGTACGTGGAGAGGCTGATAGCTGGGTCCATGGCAGCCGCAAGGAAGTGCCTCCTTATTATGTGGAAAATAATTATTCCTCCACCTGACAGCAGGGACCAACCGTACGGGCCACCGTATTTGGCGAAAAAAACGTTTCCCCCCTGACTGCTGGGACCCACCGGACGGGCCACCGTATTTCGTGAAAAAAGCGTTCCCCCCGCAGCCGAACCAGTGAACCCTCATACTCCTCTCCGCGCGGGCTTCCACTACTGCGTCTTCCCCAGCCCCGCGTCGTCCCCTTCCTAGGCCTCACCGTCGTCCACCGCCCTGGTGCTCTCGGCATGGCGTGGTCAAAGTGGTCAAGGAACGACTTCCATCGGATGAGTACTGTATGTGGAGAGGATGACAACTGGGTCCACGGCCGCAGCAAGGAAGTGCCTCCTTATTACGCGCAAAATAATTATTCCTCCACCTGACAGCGGGGACCCACCGGACGGGCCACCGTATTTCGCGAAAAAAACGTTTCTGCTACATCTTCGCATGCAAGGAAGTGCGTGCGGGCAAAAAAAAATGATTCGCCCCCTGACTACTGGGACCCACCAGCTACATCTTTGCACGCAAGGAAGTGCGTCCGGGCAAAAAAAACAATTCGCCCCCTGACTGCTTGGACCCACCAGCTACATCTTCGCACACAAGGAAGTGCCTGACAGTCGGGACCCACCTGGTCGAAGCGTACGCAGCATTGTCATTCTGGTCGGGAATGTGTACGTACATACTGGTCGATGTAGAGGCGCGCACGTGTCGTAGTAGAGGCGCGCATGTAGCATGTACACGTACGTACAACGGCCAGGGTGCAAGAAAGTAAATACGGCCACGTACGTACATACGGGCGGGGTCTCAAACGCCTACTCGCGCGTACGTACGGGCATGGCTCGTGTACATGGCTGGGTCGAAACGGAATGCGTCGTGTTCATCGGGAGGCAACGGAACGCGTGGGAGCCAACCGGCTTGGACGGAACAGCAAATGGAAACGAGGCTTGGCGTACCGCAGAATGGAGGAAGCAACCTTGTGTTCGACCGGCCACGTTCGAAACAGGATCCTGTTCATCGGGAGGGGTCTGGCGTACCACAAAATGGAGGAGACAGACCTCCTATGGTCGAAACGGGGGTCCTGTTGATCGGGAGGGATGTGGCATACCGCAAAACGGAGGAAACAGACTTGTGTTGGAGCGCTACGGTCGAAACGGGGGTCCTGTTCATCGGGAGGGGTGTGGCGTACCGCAAAACGGGACTCCGCGGGATACTGTTCATCTCCAGCGTCGACCCCCTCCAGCCTCCACGGGCTACTGTTCATCCACCATCGACCTCCTCCAGCCTCCACCTGCGACTGTTCATCCACGGGCTCCTGTTCATCCAGTCTCCACCGTGTGCTACTCCACCGGCTACTGTTCAACCAGCCCTCTCCACGGGCTCCTGTTCAACCACCCCTCCATGGGCTACTGTTCATCCAGCCCTCCATCGTCTACTGTTCATCCTGCCCTCCACGGGGTGGTCCTGTTCATCCAGCCCTCCACGGGGTCCTGTTCGTCCAGCCCTAACCGGCTCGATCGATCGGGGTCCTGTTCATCCAGAGGCAACACCATAGGGTCCTGTTCATCCACCCCTGCCGGGAACTGTTCATCCAACCCCCCAGCAACACTCACTGTTCATCCAGAGGCAACACCACAGGGTCCTGTTCATCCACCCCTGCCGGGAACTGTTCATCCAACCCCCCCAGCAATACTCACTGTTCATCCAGAGGCAGCATCGATCGGCTTCAGTTAGCAGCAATAGTGAAGGAATCGCTCGATCGGGTTCAGTTAACAGCCATCGATCGATCGCTCGGGTTCAGTAACGCGTAGCCTACAGTGCAATCGCTCGGGTTCAGTTAGAGCCCAACGCCTCGCTCGTGTTCAGTTAGAGCCCAACGCCTCGCACCCACGCGCGTGCATGTACGAGAGAAATGCGCATCGCTCGGCCCCGACCACCCACCGTAACCGGGAACACCCCGATATTTTCCTCGCCCTCGCTTCCACCATGGTTTTTTCCGTCATGGACGGCCCAAAGAATGTCATGCAGCTGCATCTCCGGCCCGCCCAGGACGAAAAGCCCATTTTCTGTCATGATTTTTTGTCATAGAAGTAGGACCCCACCACATCTATGATGATACCAGGTTTTGTCACAATTATCGTCATAGAAGTGTCATAAGTATGACAGAAAAAATTTCGTTCGGCCCAAAATTTCACGGATGTGTCTTTTTTTGTAGTCTGTCCACCCGGATCTCCGACTTCATCGAGGATTCAGCAGTGGCGTACTTGTCCGCCACGATAAGAAGCTCGTCCGGGGTGGTCGGCTCATCGCATGGAAGTCAGTGCTTGAGTGCCCTCTCTGCACCGGCAGTGAAGTACTCGATGGCTTGGACCTCGTGCACCCCTTTGCAGGAGTTGCACATCTCGGCACAGCGTGTTAGGTAGTCGCGGGTGGACTCAGTCGGGCCCTGGACGCACATGGAGAGTTGGCGAGGCTTGGGCGGCCGCTTTGTAGGTGCTGTTGAAGTTGCGTATGAAGACATCGGCGAAGTCCAGCCATCTGTTAACATTGTATGGCTTGAGGTTGTTCAGCCATGTCCGGGCTGTGCCCTGGAGCATGAGCGGAACATACTTCACGACAACGCGCTTGTTGCCGTTTGCTATGCTGACGGCCGTGGAGTAGTCGACCAGCCAGTCTTCCGGCTTCATGGAGCCGGTGTACTTGGGAGTATCTCAAGGGAGCGAGAACCCTTTGGGGAAGGGCTCATCGCGGATGCGGGGGCCGAAGTAGGCCGGGACGATTGCATCTTCTTCTTCTACAGCCAGGGACCGAGCAAGCCGCTCGATCTGGTGGCGCGCGTCGTTTTCTCTGACTCCTTCACGGGGGCCTAGCCGGCCTCTGAGAGTTGAGTGATCAACAGGCGGCGGGGAAGCGCTCCTCTCCCTACAAGGAGGAAGAGGACGGTCATCCCACCGCTTTTCTGCTCGTGGGCGGCCATGCTGGTCGCGCACAATCGTGAGGCGGGTGTGCCGACTGCGGCTAGCAGCCGGCTCCTGGTCCCGATGATCG